>NW_022111376.1:1994866-1997271 GCF_000313985.2 Echinops telfairi
ATCTCAAGCTGGTCATTGAGCTTACCAGGGAAGCCAGGCACGATCCTCACTCCTTAGAATTTCCATTGCAGCACATGTGGTCTGGGAAATGGCCCTACTCTAGGTCAGTGTTTGTGCCTGGGAGGGACATTAATAGGGGGATTGTGGGCTCACCGGAAAAAGACATGGAGCTTCCACTGGAGAGGGAAGAGCTCATGGGAGCTGTATGGAGAAGGTGACCCTTGAGCTAAGACTTGAACGGTGAGTTGGCATTTTCCAGGCCCCTGGGTACAAAGACACAAAGAGAAGAAGTGTCAGAAGCAAGCCTGGCTGGCAGTGGCCCAGCTCCTCTGCTGGGTGGAGCTTGGAGGCTGACCCACGGACAACAGCAGGACTGAGAAGAGATTTTGCGCTTTATTTAGGAAGCACTGGGGGAGACACTCAACAGATTTGGGGGTTGGACGGACTCCTCCAGAAGACATGTCGAGGCTGGACTAGAGGGCCAGCACTGGGCAACCAGCTGGGAGGTTGCTGCCCCGCACCAAGGTGTTGATCAGGGTGGTGGTGACAGAAGATCATGTGGGTGTGGGATTCAGAAGAAGCCTTGACTCCGGGATTTCTGGTGTAGCCATCGGGCTAAAAAGCACAGTCTCCTTCAGAGGGTTTCCCTAGGGCTCGGGTGGGATGTTATCAATGTCCAGAGCAGCCCATGTGGGTGTCAATGAATGGAGCTCATTTCGTAACCGTGAGCATTTTTGTCAGTAGGGACCATGAAGATGTTGGTCTTTCTTCAAAGGCTGAAGAACATCATATCTTAAAGCTCCTTTCACCTGTGCAGTGTCCATGTCTTATTGGATGTCTCACATGTTCTCCCAGCTCGATCTCTCTCCGAACCCTTCACCTCACTGCTCCCTGTCTGTGTTTTCAGGTGGTATGGCTACCATCCAGTCTGTGATGACCTGTCGGCAAGAATCCTCCTGTGTTACCGCCACAACACCCAGCAGACCCTCCCCTGCTCTGCTATGGCTGCCCAGTACGTGCAGTGTCTCCACCAGGCCAAACAGGTGGGTGTGCATGCCCCTGCAAAGCAGCCCCCAGGACAGGAGGAAGCCCTCCAGCAGGGCCCAGAGGTGAGAATACCATGGGAGACTATGTGGCAAAGCTTCCTAAACTAAACTAATCATTGTCATCGAGAACAGGAGTCAGTGAGGGATTAGGTCACAATCACATTCCATCCAGGTAGGAGAAGAAAGGGTTTCTAGCCTGGTGTTCAATGAACTTAATTGTCTCCCCTTGTTGACTAACTTTGCTAGTGGCCCTGGCCTTTTGTCCTCTCTTGTGAGTAGTGCCATCGAGTGGGTTCTGACGTGTGGTCACCCACAGGGCATGAGTGCAGAGGAACACTTCTTCATGGGGGTTTTGAGACTGGGAACTTTGGCAACCAAAGCTCCCCTGGGTGTGTTCCAACTGCGAACCTTTGGTTGGTTACCCATAGCTTGACCTCTGAGGACCACCCTACATTGAGTTATCATATCATGGTGCCCAGGAAGCCAGTGCCCAGGTATTTGTAGGTCAGTGTTCAGAGCCAACAGAGAGGATGAGTCCCCATTAAGGGACCAACAGCCCTCAGATCTCTAAGCAGCAGGGCCTGGTGAGAAAGCCCCATTCAGTCCCCTCCCTGATTGTTGGAGTCCACTCAAGGGGGCCAGGAAAGGGGGGCGGGGACCCAAGAAGGAGCCGAGGGGAGAGTGGCCATGGCTTTCAGTCTCTGGTGCCATCTTCTTCCCGGACCCATCGCCATGTGCTACCAGGACATGCGTGTTCTCTAATGCACATACTCTCAAAAGCTAAGAGGAAATCCCGGAGCAAATGGTCAATTCTGGTGGGTCAGGTAACGGCCTGTGAGTTAACTGATTGAGCAGGCAGATGTAGACCGGAATTATGGGAAACCCTGGGGGTTCCTGCTGACAGACTCCCCGGGGCTCACCTTCTCACCCTGGTCAAGCTGGAGCTGGGCTCTTGCAGCACGTGTTTCTGAATCTGGTATGCAGGGATCAGCACGTGGCCTTGAGTCCACCTCTGCCTCTCTCTAAACATCTAACTAGATGGGTCAGAGCTCCTTGGGTAGCTGGGAGATAGCAAGTGTGGGCGGAAGAAGCACCCAAAGTGATTGAACAGCTGTATTGTCACTACTAGCCAGGGGCTTGTGGTCCTTTTCTGTTTCGGGACCGGAGCGGCACCTGTGTACCTCTTAGTCCCGCAGCGGCATTCTGTTCTCGAAAGGTCTCTGTGTTAGACACGGTTCTCTAGAGAAACAAAACCTGAATGCTAATAATTTTATATATATTTATCCCGAGAGATCTATAACATAAGAAATAAGCAGTTATTTAAATTATAAAACAGTCAAAATGGCTCAGTGCAACTCA
>NW_022111376.1:1998076-1999225 GCF_000313985.2 Echinops telfairi
GGGTCTGGGTCATTATACGTCCTGTCAGGATTGGGTTGCTGTAACTTACCATTTACTTTAATCACAGGGCATGGTAGCACTGTGTTGGCCTATGTGATCTCCTGGATTCCAGATATATTCTTAGTTGCAAGCAGTGTCCTAGGTCCAACCTATATGTTTGGGGGTGTCGAGCTGGGGAACAGCCTTTTTATATCTCACATAATCCCACCTGCCTCTCACCACCTGCTGCTGTTGGCTGGGGTATTTGAACCAGAGATCTCTGATTCGCAACCCAGCACTTAGCCTAGCCCCACCAGGCCGATAGGAGTAAGGATGGCAGAGAGAGGCCCTTCACCTTGGAGCTTCTCATGGTGTCACCAATGGTCTCCATTTCCCCCTCCCCTTCTGCCCCCACACAGCCTCTCTTCCATCCGTTTCCAAGTTCCTTGTTGTTCATTCCCGAGTGTAGACTTGTCTGAAGAGCACCCTGCAGCCCTGAGAAGTCCTCAAAATGGTTGCTCTTCATGGATCGGTGGGCAGAGAAGAGCATCACAGGTGACCCAGCCACAGCTCTGCCACCAGCCGCTCCTCGGGCACAAAGCCCGGGCGATCCGGGTCCTGCAAAGCTTAGAGGCCGCGGACGAAAATGTGGGGGGCAGTTCTACTCTGTCATCTCGAAGAATCACCTGGGCAGGCATGCACACCAACGATGCATTTGCAAGTCTGCCCATTTCACGACTCTCTCACATGACCACCGAATCTTGGTCTCCCAGAGCACCAGGCAACTGAGTCATGGAGCCACGTGGTTTTCCATGCTAGTCCCTTTCTTCTTCCTCCTATAGATCTCAATCCCTTCCCCGCCCCTTGTGTTGTCCTGAAGCCTACACGCCAACTCTTTATTGCCCTCACTGCCCAACTGACTGTCTTGGGTTGATTGCCCACTCAGCCCTGGGGGTGTGGGGCTGCACTCCTCAGAGTCACCAGGGCCGACCACCAGCCGCTCCCTAGGAGAGAGAAAGGCTCTTTACTCCCACAAAGAGCTACCATCTGTGAAACTCACCGGGCCAGGTCTAGCCTGCCTTTCTAGGGCCACAATGACTTTTACCCCTGTGTTGCCAAAATGGACATCAGGAGAGAGACTAAGAATTTTGCTTTGAACAAGAGAAAAAA
>NW_022111376.1:1999731-2001100 GCF_000313985.2 Echinops telfairi
AGAGTGGTCCAAGGGAATTCGATGGAGGCTTGATTCACTCGGGGACTCTGCAAATGGATCTTGGACTTTCAGTCTCTTTCATCGCCTTCTGAAAATTGGGTGCTCAGAAATTAAGCTCTCAGAAAATCCCCTCTTCTGACACTGGATGTATTATTCACAAGCCTTGAATTCCACAGGCTGGTGTGCTCCTTCTGCGTGGACTTAGCCAACACCTCACTTAGATGACTGCTAGTTTTCAGCAAGCCTTTCCGCCCCAGATGCTATACTTTCTGATAGCTGGGAACCATCTGATTTCTTCGCCACACTTAGTTATAGCACCCTTATTTCAGTGGTCGCTTCATAATGGCACATTTGAGTAGGGCCACATCATAAAAACTCATTGTTCTTAGATCGGGGCTTATGGTTAAGTGTGAGCTCAAAAATTCATTCAGATATGTAGGTTTCTATATCTCGCTGGTCGGCTTTAGAGGCAGCATTATCATCTGGTTGAGAGATAATTTAAGTAACCCTTATGAAACACTTAGTAATTCTAACAATGGTATCATTAATCTAGCCAGGAGTAGAGAATTTAAAGTACTACTGAGTAAAGGAAAATAAACATATAAACACATGTCTTTTAGGGAAAAATACACGGGATGTTCACATACGCAGTATAAAAGATAAGTAACTGAGCACTGTTTACAAAAACAATGAGGGTTGGAAACAAGGCAAAATTGTCAATCGCGCCAATTCACTAAGGCAAAATTTTGTGCGACTAAGACCTGTCACATAAATCAAAGCAAGGATGACAATTATAAATATATAGTAGTCTAAAATTTTGTCAATTATTGGGCAGCCTCCAAAGCAGGAGATTTGAGCCCCAGTTCATGGAGTCCAAAATCCATGACCTTGGCATAGCAGCCCCTTCTTCTCACACTAAGGTGTTTCAGGCTCATGTCCAAAGGAGTGCTTCAATTCCTTTAATCTGAAACGAGTGTGCTTAAAGTAAAATTTGCTTTCCACAGGGGGGTTCCCAATGCAAACAATACTGATTTGGTCCCTACAGAATACCGCATACCTGAAAAAGATAAAAAATCTAAATGCCAGGGAGTCTACATCAGGAAGCCAGGGCCACCAAGGGCTGACAAGAAAGCAGGTCAAAGATGGAAGATGGTGCCAGGCGGATTCTCCCGTTCGGAGTCTATGTCAGCAGTGTTCAGTGTTTTCCCAAGGGCAGGCTGTCCTTCCACGTTTTTCCAACCAGCAGAAGTGAATCCACCTTCTCAGGGGCAGACATATCCCCCTGCCTCCTCTGGCTATGAATTCCCAATGAGAATCCCTGATCCCCATTATAGGAGTGTCTATTGATTTGGGTGACCATGGGACAATG
>NW_022111376.1:2024107-2025551 GCF_000313985.2 Echinops telfairi
CCAAGAGGGGAAGGCAGTGGTGCTTTCCATGGTGCGAGCAGGGACCACCTCCTGAGCCGTGAGGGGGGGCGGGCCGGGGCTGACCCCCCGCGTCCCAGGGACAGCAAGCACGTGGGGGCGGCCGGCAAAGAGGCCGCCCGGCACTGTTCTCCGACGAGGCCCAGGGCTGCATCCTGTCCGCCTGGCCGCGCTGGACTCGGAGCCTCTGGGAGCCTCCCCGGCCCCGCCTTTCTTCGTGCCGCCATTGCTGGCCCAGGACCAGGAACCCCGTGGAGGCCTAGCCGGTGGCTCTTTCTTTAACATGGCCTGCCCCATTTTCATGATGGGCTGTTTGGCGGCAGCCCCTGGAATTCACAGCACAGCGCTTCCCCACAGCTGTCTGTTTCCGCGTGCGCAACCTATGGTCTCTGTCTGCTGGACTCACGTGGCAAAGCACTCCTGCGCCTCTGTGGGCTGATGGCATGTGTCTTCTTCAAGCGATGGCCATCGGTGACACACGCAGACATTGAAGAGTAAAGCGTGTAACGATGAGTGAGTTGGAGAAGGGTTCTCCAGGAAAGCAGGTGACAGGGCCAGGAGGGGAGGGGTGCCGGGGAAGAATTAACAGAGGAGGGGCCAGAAGGACATCCTTGGGGTTTCTTCCAGGCCAACAATTCTAAAGTCACATGCTGGGGAATAGCTCACGCAATGCCTTATCGTTCTCTGCTCCCACAGCTCAGTAACACCATATCGTTCTGTGCTCCCCCACAGCTCAGTAACACCCCTCTCTGGTTCATTGTGGCAGTGACCTTGAGGGACAATCACCATGACTTTGCCAGGAGCAGATCCCTCTGCAGGGCAAGGGGGCTGCTTACCGAATGAACAAACGGAAGTCAGCTCCTTGTTCACATGCATATGCTCTGTGCCTGTGTTCGCTCAGTTTTGGGGGACCCTCTGGAGCTCCAGGCCAGGCCAAAGCCCCCGCCCCCCTGCCCTGGGAAGCATGAGGACAAACAGCAGTGGCCCAAGTGGGGCTGAGACCCAGTGTGTGGGTCATGAGAGGGAGAGAAGGGGGCAGAGGGGAGGGAGCTGAGACATCAAATACATAGCACCCGTGAGGAATGTGCTCTTTAAATAATCAACTAGACAAAAGCAAACGATCCCCATTTACCCACTAGCAAGACCAGGAGACAAGCAGGTCATGAAACCTGGAGGGGTGGAAACAGGGTAGGTGGGCTGGACAGGTGGTGAGTACTGACGTATGTGGGGTCAGCACCAGCACCACGGAGTCATGTGCATGTGAACTGTTCAATGCAGATCTGATTTGCTGGCTAATCCTTGGCCTAAAACATGATCGTGATAAGAGAAGCCAAGGTGCACTCAGGCCTTCTTGTCATCAGAGAAGTCACGCAGAGATAGCTTACGAGGGCACTGAGTTGTGGAAGAAATTCTGGCTCGCTCCAGT
>NW_022111376.1:2025651-2027452 GCF_000313985.2 Echinops telfairi
CCTATGGTCTCTGTCTGCTGGACTCACGTGGCAAAGCACTCCTGCGCCTCTGTGGGCTGATGGCATGTGTCTTCTTCAAGCGATGGCCATCGGTGACACATGCAGACATTGAAGAGTAAAGCATGTAACGATGAGCGAGTTGGAGAAGGGTTCTCCAGGAAAGCAGGTGACAGGGCCGGGAGGGGAGGGGTGCCTGGGAAGAATTAACAGAAGAGGGGCCAGAAGGACATCCTTGGCGTTTCTGCCTGGCCAACAATTCTAAAGTCACCTGCTGGGGCATAGCTCACGGAATGCCTTGAGGTCACCATATCGTTCTGTGCTCCCCCACAGCTCAGTAACACCCCTCTCTGGTTCATTGTGGCAGCGACCTTGGGGGACAACCACTATGACTTTGCCAGGAGCAGATCCCTCTGCAGGGCAAGGGGGCTGCTCACCGAATGAACAAAAGGAAGTCAGCTCCTTGTTTACATGAGTATGCTCTGTGCCTGTGTTCGCTCAGTTTTGGGGGACCCTCTGGAGCTCCAGGCCAGGCCAAAGCCCCCGCCCCCCACCCCCCATGGGAAGCATGAGGACAAACAGCAGTGGGCCAAGTGGGGCTGAGACCCAGTGTGTGGGTCATGAGAGGGAGAGAAGGGGGCAGAGGGGAGGGAGCTGAGACGTGTTTGAGGAATGCCCACCTGAGGAAAGAGAATTCCACCTGGAAGGAAGAATTGGCATTGGCAAATTCTCAGTGGACACATGGAAAGCAGGGGAATCTTCCCCAAGGTGACCCGGAAGGCCACGAACAAGGGGTCCGGTTCTTCCCTAGTGAAGAAAGGAGGCGAACAGGACCTTGTGTTTGCTCCCTTCCTGGGGCTGCTGGAAGTCGGCCCCACAGAGGACCTCCCCACGGCACAGCTGGGATCCCAAGTTGAGCTCTGTGCCTATCTGTGGGGTGTCGCTTGCCCCCACTGGCCTGCAGATGCTGCCTGGAGAGGGACCGTGTGGGGTTGTGCCCTCGGAGCCTGACACTGCCTGGCAGGGAGCAGGGCTTGGTATAAATGCTCTCCTGGGAACAAAAGCAGGAGCGGAAGCCTCCCCCACACTCAGAGCACCACAGGATCAGAAAGCCCCCTCCGGACATTGCAAGGTGAGCTACTTGTTAGCTCGTTTCTGTTCCAGACCGGCTCCAGTGCCTGTGAATAGAAAGTGTGGCAACAGAGCACACACATCAGGAGGAAGAGGACCTGGGGTGAATTCTCCACAGGTCCTGAAACAACCTCTCTCTCTCTCTCTCTCTCTCTCTCTCTCTCTCTCTTCCGGTCTCTGACACAGGGTTCTTGTGTATGGAATGACCGGCACCGAAGGGGGACAGGTTGCAGGGTTCGTGAGCATCAGTCCCTGGCCAGTCTTGTGATTATTATCTGGGTGTAGTTGAGTCATGAGTTTCGGGCCTTCTCCCCTCCCCGGTCACCCCTCTCTGCCCTTCCCCTGTGCCACTTAAGACTGATCAGCATTTCTTCTCAGAGGGCCCGGTGGTAATGGACTTTGCACCTGCATTTCCCCTTGGCACACAGGAACGCTGATTTATCCGCGTGTCCGTGGCTGTGGGTCACTCAACCCCAGCAGGAGAGCCACACACATCTATGGCGCGTGCCCCACCTTTGTCCCTAACCACTGACCATACCCCTTTTGGAATTCTGATCTCAGGGGATTTGAGGGCACATGTTAACAAAGAAAAGAAGTTGGGGTCATGGTCAATTCCAGTGCTGCCTGGATCTTTCACATGTGGCCTTCAGCTTGGGTGCCCCTGGCCCAGGGC
>NW_022111376.1:2030516-2040103 GCF_000313985.2 Echinops telfairi
CAACAGAAGTGAATTGGCTTCCCCATAGCTAGGCCTACAGGTCACCAGCCCCCATGCAATGCCTCCCAGTGGTGCCCAGGGAGGTGAAGCCAGCAGGCTGATGTCCAGGCTACACCTGGGGAACTCCCCATATGGGGAGAAACTAGGGGTGCTTGTCCCACCCTCCACACAGAGGTATCTGCCACTTCCCTCCCTTCCTGCGCAGCGCCCCCACACCCACCCTTTCCCCAAACCCGGGCTCATTGGCCAGCAGTACACAGCCCTGCAGGGCCCTGGCTAGGGGACCTCCAAGACTAACCCTGGAGCCCCCCAGTGCAGTACTGTGAGTTCAGAACCAGGGTTTCAGCAACAGGGCCCAGAGCCAGGTTCTCGGGCCAGGGGCAGCACTGGCGGCCCTCCCTGCAGCCCCACAGCCTTGGGCAGCCAGCAAGCCTTCCTGGCCACTAGGTAGCCCTCAGTCCCCTTCCATGCAGCCCAGGGCTTGGTGTGAGTTGCCCTCCAGTTGAGCCCCACTTGCGGAGACCCCTGTGGCACTAGGCACTTGCCTGCTGCAGATATCTCACATGGTAACTAGGCACGGGCTTGGTGGGTCCTTTGGGATGTGGTGTCTCCTTTGCTCCTCACCTCCTCATCAAGGTTCGCCCACGTGGCATCCTGCATCAAATCTCCATTTCTCTGTCTGTCTGTCTGTCTGTCTGTCTGTCTCTCTTGTATTTAACAGTTTTGTTTTACACTTCATCCACATGTCATAACATTCGGTAGTTGAGTCATATCAAGAAAGGTGTACGCTCATCACCACAATCGATTTGATGACAATTTCTTCTTCCTTGTACGCATGGTTATTGCTGACTTTATTTCTCCTTTTTTTTATTTTCCCACTCCTATTTTTTCCATTTAAAAAAACTAAACAGGAATCCATACATACATCATGCCTTTTCATAGTTCAATGACAGAATAGTGTAATAATTGCTACCACGATCAATTTCCAAACATGCTCTTTCTCCTGGACTCCTTGACATCATACTCACCCTTACCGACCACCCCACTGAGGACTCCCACCACCACCCCAAACCCTTATTCTGCTTGCCTTCCCCATAGGTTCATCAGCCCTGGGCTTCATATACCGGAACACAGAAGAGCATTGAACACCACTTCAGGAGGGTGACCTCCAATGACATACCTCTGCCGAGATGCGCCCTAATGTGAACCGACTTTGTGACAAAAATATATACAAGACTTTCTCTGGTTCAACACATTCTGCGTGTAAAGTTCAGTGCCATTGATCACACGGTTCCTGTTGTGCAACCATCTCCTTCTCCTGATTATTGCACCACCATCGACATGCAATCAGTGCCCCTCAAGCAAAAGCTCACGGTAACCCTCGGTCAGCTGTGGCTTCTGTTTTCCTTGTGGCCTTTTTTATTTATAGCTGAGTCATACTTTGCTATTTGAGGTGGCAAGCGGGGGTGGGGGCGGCGGCTATGTGGGCAGGCAGTCTGGATGAAATGCCAGGCTGATAACTCAAAGGTGGGCGGTTGAAGCCCAGCAGTCTCACTCTGTAGGAGCAAGGTGAGCTGGTCTGTTTTGGCAAAGATTTACACTCTCAGACATCCTACTCTGTCCTGCTGGGACACACTGGGTCGGAATCAAGCAGACGGCGGTGGGTTGGGGTTTGGGGAGATGTGTTCCACATGGTGTTTATCCATCCATCTGTTGATGAACACTTGAGTTGTGTCCACCTTTAGGCTATGGTGAATGGTGCTAGAGTGGACGTGCTGTGCACGGGTAAGTCTGCGCCCCATCCTCTTGGAGTGGAACTCCTGGCTGGTATGCAAGTCACATACAGCAACAATGTCTCCAGACCCTCACCGGTATTTGTGGTTTTCTCTTGGTCTGACAAGAGCCACCCAAGTGGGTGTGAGGAGATATAGCTCAGTGCGAGATTTCTTTGGATCTTGTTAATTGTTAATCATGTCGCGCATGTCTAGGTATTCAATCCATTTATAAGCAGTGTGCTATCACAAGGGCTTTGCGTCTATCATTGCCAGATGGCCCCTGGTTCTGGTGCATGAGGAGGGTGTCCCCCTAGTCCTCCATTACAGTCTTCCTTGGTGACCAGAAGGAGCCGAGGGGGGTGTAGTGGTTACTCCGTGGGCTGCTAACCTCAAGGCCACCCTGAGTTGGAAACCATTGGCCGCTCCAAGGGAGAAAGAGCTGCAGTCTTGGGAACAAACACACAGGGGCGGTGAGTCCCACCCTGTCCTCCAGGGCGGTCGTGAGTTGGCAAGGGGTCCATGGCAGTGAGTTGGGTTGGTTGGGGTGTTGAATGACTACATTGGCGCGGACCATGAGAACAACCTTGGCATTTGTTTTCCTCGAATGGCTGAGGTGTCCTCTGCATGGTTGTGTTGGAGTGGCTGCCCTGGAGCTCATCCTCAACAAGCTCTCCCTTCCTCTGGTGGTTCCTTGCTCCCTGCCCTGGTGCACTTCCCTGACCAATAGGCCCCTCAGTTGACAGCTGTGACCAAACCAGGTAGCCAGAGAGGGCAAGACAGGTGCAAACTGGCTAGGCTAGCCTGTGGAGAGGACCGTAGGGTCGCGGGCAGGGGGCAGGGGGAGGAACAAAGTGGTGGCTCTGCCTGGTGCAGCTAACTGGCTTCTCTGTGGGCCTTTGGAGAGCCGCCCTACCCCATCACCCGATAGCACTGGGTGATCTTAGGCCCAGGAGAGGGGAGGCACTTGGTCTCTCTGTGGGTGATGGTGGGCTAAAAGGGGAGCCAGACCCAGAATAGGACGCTCAGGTCCTCTGATTGCCAGGAGAGTAACAGAGAAAGACCCCACCCCCGACTCTAGGTTGGGAGTGAAGTCTTGCTCACTGGGTCCACCCAAAGTCCTCAGTCCCTCCTTCTGGAAATCTTCGGCGTGAGAAAGTGAGACACGGGCCCCCTGCTGAGCTGGAGCCTTGGGCCAGGAGGCACTGGCCTGGTCCAGCAAGGACACAGGCTGCCATGAGAATCATCACCCTAAAGGGTTGAAGGCACCCTCGCAGCAGGTCCTAAGCTTGGGATTGGATCCAGGGAACGTTCTCCTGGGAAAACAGAATGCAGCCCAAGGACAGGGGGCTGGCTGCAAGGGAGAGCCCACTTGACTGGGACCTGCAGCCAAGGACATGAGGCACGTTGACTGAGGTCGTAGGAGGCCACAGCCTGGAGAGCCCTCAGCCCTGTCCCATGGCCAGCTTTAGCCAGGCCTGTTCGCAGGCCTAGGTCCACCCTGCGTCATCTCGCAGGCCGTGGGGCAAAGGGTCCCCAGGTCTCATCGGGCTACGCTCAGCTCCAGGCCTCACCAAACCTGGTCCCCTCCCAGCCCTATGGGGCCCCTTCCAAACTCCCTCACCCTGCCCAGCTACCAGGGAACCAGGTGCCCCACGTGGGGTGGGCGCCCCCTGATCGGGACAATCCCCCAAAGCCATGTATTCACACCCCACCCCTCTACTGAGCCTGCATCGAGCACAACCCCTCCTGCTCCCGCGGGGCTGCTGAATTCTGGAAATCTGGCTCTGAGGGAAGGGTACCTGGGCCTTGGCATGCGAGCTCAGGAGCAGCTCCCATGGGGCCACCTCAGTGGGACCTTCCTCAGTGGGCATCTGGGGATGGACGGGGGAGTGTGGTTGCCCCAAAGGCCATGAAGAGTCAGGGTTAGGAACCTGCATAGGAGCAGTGTCAGGAGGGCCCGCCCGGCCTCCCCGGAGTGAAGGCACCAGGTCCCTGTCCCTGCTGGGAGGAAGGACTCGCGAGTCTGCTGGCTCCCTGGACCGTGGCACAGCACGTACGATCGGGCACCTGGGGGTGGGGGGAGCCGCGCGGGGGCCCACAGGGGCTCAAGGCCGCTCTGCCTGTCAGGGAGCTGAGAGCGGGCCGGGGGAGCCACAACCAGTCTCTCCTCTGAGCTTCCAGACTGCCCCCGGAGCCAGGTGCTGCTGCTCCTTCTGCAGACACCTGTGTGATGCACACTGTGACCGCGTGGGGCTCCTGGTAGAAAGTCTTGAGACTGGGTCCAAGCAGAGGCACCTCGGGAGAAAGGCCTGGCTGCTGGAACAGCAGCCCTTGGAAAGCTGGGAGGAGCAAGGTTCTGCTCGTCCACTCCCTGGCTCACCCTGAGTGCGGCTCTCTTCAAAGTCAACTGCTCGCTTTGGTTCGCTGTCTCTGGTACGTCCTGCTGCTCTGCAGCCAAGGCCTGGTCTGCAGGCCTAGCACCGCCGCTGACCAGCCCGTGTCCCACCCCAACCCCCCAGGCCCGAGTCCTCGCCCGGAGAAGAGGGATGATAAAAGTGCCCACTGCCAGAGGGCTGCTCTGTGGACAGTCAGAGCACGTACACGAGATTCATCACACTCCATGTCCCAGGTATGCTAAGGGGCATACCCTGTGCTTGGCTGTGCTGCCCATCGCAGGTGACGCTGGCTTCACCAGTGTAAGGTCTGTGGCCATCCGCTATGCAGCAAAGTAATTAGCATCTTATTTCCAGTAACCTGGGCTCACTTTGTGTCACTCTATGGAACTTTGGTCATTCTCAAAACATTTCAAATGTTTTTGCTGTTCTGTTGACACTTAGTAGACTCCGGTATAATGTCCAGAGCCCTTTTGATATGCACCGGGGAACAAGAATGCACTGCCTGTCTTGCTTTGTTGCTCCATCTGTTTCCATTCTGTAGGCTGGAACCAAGCCGCACAGTCTTGCAGGTCTGCCTGTACAAGGAGATACACAATTTGAAATCTTGCTTTCATTGTTTAGCAACATCCTAACTAAGGCACCCTAGTGGTGCATTCGGGTAAGTGTTGGACCACTAGCAGAAAAGTCAGGCGTTCCAATCCACTCCACGGGGAAGCAGGTGAAGCTGTTGGTTCCCAGGAAGATGTACAATCTTGGAAACCCTCTGGAAGGTGGTTATGAATCAGAATCAACTTGAGGGACATGGGTTTGGGATTTGGCTGGTTATCCTGGTTCTTTAACTGTTGATTTTAGCATGGTTTTTAAAGGCTGCGGTATAATCCAGTCCCATGTTATCATGTCTAATGCAATTTAATGTGGAGTGCTCTTTTTTATTTTCAACCATTTTGATGTAAGCCTACTTTTACATAAATATGCCTTAGCTTTTCAGGTAATCTCCAAGAACAATCACTGCAGGGTAAGAGCACAGTATCATTTTTGAGATTATTGATACATTGTCCCTGGCAATTTATTGGTAAGATATATCAATATACCAGTCACATCAAGAAGACTTGTACTATCACTACCACAGTCAATTTTAGAACATTTACTTCTTTCTTGTACTCAGTGTTACTTCCTCCCCATATGCCCCATCCTCCCCTGCCATACACCCAAGAAAACCAATTCCTAAACCAATTCCTGTCTCTGTAGATTTACCTATCCTGGATGTCATATACAGAAACATTTAAAGTGAAATCATCTCTTTTTTGGCCTAGGTGTGTACCTCTCATCAATCTATCGATCTATCAATCTATCTATCTAGCTATTATCTATCATCTATCTAGCTATCTATCTACTATTTATTTTCTTCCCCTTATCTCCATTTCCTTTCCCTAGCTTTGTGGCTTCCCATCATAGCTTGACTTCTTTTCTTTCTTATTGATCTTTTATTGAGGGCTCTTATAGGTATTATAACAGTCCACAAACCAATTCTATCAAGTGAAATTGTACAGATGCTGTCATCATTTTCAAAACGTTTTCTTTCTACTTGAGCCCTATGATATCAGGTCCTCTTTATTCCCTCCCTCCCACACACTGCCAACCTCTTGAACCCTTAACAAATTATGTATATATATATTGCATGTCTTACACTGTCTGATGTAGCCCTTCACCTACTGTTCTGTTATTTGTACCCGTCAAAGGGGTTGTGCACCCATCATTGTTATCAGTTCCGTCTACATCCACCTTACCCCTTCCCTCCATTTACTCCATTACTGAGGGCTTGTCTATCCCGGATTCCGTGTGTCCAAACCTCTTACCAGAACGATGTTCATAGGCTGGTCTATCACCTCTTGTCTCTTTATAGTTCTCTCTGTCCCTCCCTCTTCCTCGGCCTGTTTCTCTCTTGCTTGCTCTCTCTCTCTCTCTTTAGAGATAGAAAGGTGTCCCAACCCGCAGGAACGTCAGCGCAGACCCTGGAGGAGAGAGTGGGAATTGAGGGGAACAAGAGACACGAGAAATGGAGACAAGACAGTATTCTGATCAAGTCTTTCTTTATTGAGTGAAAGGTTGCAGCCTATATAGGCCAGGGGGAGGTAAACACCCATCGCACATGTAAATTAGGCCACTTTGGTAATAGTCCAATCAAGGAGTCCGGGGGAGTGCGCCCTCAGTAAGGGTTTAGTCTTCAACCAGGTACGCCGAAGTGAAGTCATTCCATGCAAATCAGGTGCAGGCACTAGATGTGTAAATAGGGTGAAGACAACCTCCTTCCCAGTCAAGGGGAAGCAGAATATAGGTGCTTATCTCAAGAATGTCACACCATGTATGGAAACCCCCTTATCTGTTTCCAGGCAGACTTGAAGGCTAAACTCAGCCCGTCCCAAGGACAGGCTATTCAGAGGGGAGACAACATAATCACAAAACTCTGTCACGTAGGCGGGAATGGAAAGGTACTGCAAGCTCTGACAAAATATAGCGTAGACTGAGACAAATGGCCCCGGACAGAAAGGTGGGTACATATAAAAAAAGATCTATGTGGCCTGTGATTTGCACACGAGTGATGGGAATGGAAATTCAGTACGACAATCACAGAACATGACAGCGTCCACAATTTCAAGGTAATGCCAAGATCTGATCGCTCTGAGTGCCAAAATGTATCCATTCTCTTACTTTATCATCACATCAGGGATTGCCCAAGAAGTGGGAACATCTCCTCGGATGCATATGCACCAGAAATGTCAAATCCATCCAGTCCTCCAGCCAGCATGGCATAACCACCTAAGACAGAGGTTCTCAACCTTTCTAATGCCGCCACCCTTGAAGACAGTTCCTCATGTTTGGGTGACCCCAACTATAAAGTTATTTTCGTTGTTACTTCATAACTGTAATGTTGCTACCCTTATGAATTGGGCGACCCATGTGAAAGGGTCGTTCGACCCCCAAAGGGGTCACAAGCAACAGGTTGAGAACCGCAGACTTAAGAACATCCAACAATGAACTTCTCAAAGGGCGGAGCTTGACCCCCAGAAGTCCCAGTGGCACCTAGAGCTGAATGAAGAATGAAAGAGTGAGGTGGCAGTCAGCTCGCGTTCCTCCCATCAACAGCCACGCTGTTTGGAAGAATAGTGTTGGGTTCCCTGTTCTGGGAGCACTTTTCCCAGGAGACAGCTGCCAGCCCTTCTGAGGACTAGAGAGAGACCCCTCCCAGGCAAGGAATCCTTTCCAATGGGGAAGCGTTATGGTTGATTCTTACCTTCAGCCCCTGCCCCTCCCTACCAGGACCAACTGTTTGTCCAGGCTTCTCTTGAGCCTGAGGTTGGGTCCCTTTAAGACGGCACTCCCTCCACCGCCAATGACTGGATGTCAATCAAAAGACAATTCTGATGCTCATCCTGGAAGAGTTGCTAGCACTTCTTTAGGAAAGAGTAGAGTTTCGCGCCTTGCCTTCTCCGGATAAATGTTAAGTACCTTTTGCCACCTCCTGTTAAGAAGCATCCAGGACACTGGACTTTTTATGGCTCTGTGGCGCCATCTGAAGGGTGTGGGAGTAGGATTCTCTTCTAAGATGCCCTGCAGTAAGTGACTCTTCTCCCTTCTCCGAAGACTTTCCCCCCTGTCACGCGGGTTGGGTTTCCACAAAATGTGTCTCCTAAAAGAAATTGAAAACTCACTTACTTCTCTCTCCCATTTCTAACAGAAATTAAAACTTGGACTCATTTCTCACCTTCCTGATTATCGCCTGTGAGCACAGATACACATTTTCACACTCACGCTCACAAGCCTAATAATACAGGAGTTCTTCTTTCAAATAACAGTCAGGATTGGGCATAAAAACCACGAGAACTCCTGGACACACACCCCTTAAGTGGCCCCCACCCCACTTACTCACAGCGAGAAGCATGAACCCAATAACATTTGTTTGATGTTTTGTCATTGTTGTTAGGATTTCTTTCTTTCCTTTTTTTTGGTGTGTGTGGTTGTGGGCTCCACTGACCCCTCGCCAGGTCCAGCAGGATGGCATGCACCACCCGTTCCTGCAACCAACATCCATGGCCCTAATCAGAGGCTCTTGGACAGTCTCCGAGATCCAGCCACAAGACATCACAGCGGAGTTCCCCTCTGTGCTGTCCACCCTGCTCCCGCAGTCTAGGGCTTTCCCGCTTCCCTCCCCAGCCAAGAACGGAGTGGCGACATCGGCCATCCCCCTTACTCATCTCCCCAGCTCCATGTCTGCCAGTGCGCGTATCGGTAATCAGACACTACTTTCAGCAATCGAAGAGACACTGGGATATATATACCTGTGACAGAACGCAGATCCCCAGAGCACAACCTACTGGGCTGGGAGGTTTTCTCAATATTCAACTGCTCTTGCATATAAAGCTCTGTTTTATACACGTGTGAGTGTCTATGGATTTGTTTCTCTAGTCTATCCAGATAAACACACTCCTTCACCCTGTGGACTAGTGGTCAATTTGGTTTAATTTTTTCGTAGAAATTTTAATTTTTTACATTATTTTATTGGGGGCTCATACAATTCTTATCACAATCCATACATGCATCCATTGTGTCAAGCTCTGTGGCGCAATGGATAGCACATTGGACTTCTAGCACTTAGAAATTTTCTTGATGTAAAATTCACATAACATACACTTGCATAGCTAAGTCCCATTGATGAAGGGTTTTTTCTGTCATCACAACCTGTTTTTGTGCTCCATCCCACCTTTCGTATTCATTGTGTGCTCCCCCATCCCACTTATTCGTTCCACCTTCCTCCCTGATGCATCATTGCTTCAGTTATTGTCTCTGTGCATCCACTCCTTCTATGCTTCATAACCTGGGAAACCGTACAGAAACAGGAAGAAGAAAAAATAATGATAACATTTTAAAAATAAAAATAGAGAGTAAGAAAGAAAAGACAACTGTGCTATTCTGGGTAGCCTAGAGAAACAAATTCATAGACACACATATTTGTATAAGAAAGTGGTATACAAGAGCAGTTGAATACTGAGAAAACATCCCAGCCCAGTGCATATCAAGTCTGTAAGTCCTATATTAGCCCGTATTTCCAACACCAGTCCATAAAGTCCTCTTTAGACTCAATAAACACCTGCAATGACGCTGAATGCAGGAAGATCACAGGCAAGTGGATGAGAAACCTTGTGGATCCGGTGGTGTTGTAAGCATCTCAGCGATGGCAGGGTTCTCCACGTGGCTCATCCATTTCCCATGCCAAGGGGTCTATCAGCATAGTGCCATGTGTCTTGTCAGTAGAGCATCTCTCAGGGAACGAGTTTTGGCAGTGGAGAGTTTCCAAGGGAGTGAGGAGAGAGAGAGAGAGAGAGAAAGAGAGAGAGAGAGAGAGAGAGAGAGAGAGAGA
>NW_022111376.1:2041403-2042853 GCF_000313985.2 Echinops telfairi
GCCGCCTCCCCCTGGGAGATGCAAACATTCCCAAGAGAGGTTGCTCACACCCCGGAGCTGGGGACCGAGCCTAGGGGAGGGACTGGTAAGGATACAGAAAGGGAGTGTGAGATACCTCAGGTGAGAAATTCCTCCGTCCTTGGCTTCGCAAGAGAAAGAATTCACACTGAAGCCTGGTTTGGGACCCAGGTGAGATTTTATAAAGGATACAAGAAGTTTCAGGTTTTACACCTGGACTCTCAGGGCACTTCACGCCCACACCTGAGTCCAGAGAACCCGCGGGATGGCCGAGGAGCAGCTGGAAAAAGAGGGAGGTGGGCTCCTGATTCTGGCTTTTCAGGGCCGTCCACAGCGAAGGTACTGGTTGACCCCACTGGCTGAGTTAAGCCCACCTGGCCTAGATTGGGGCCTCCCAGGTATACTGGCTTCCTGTCCCAAAGGCCTGAATTTGTGCATGCCCTCTAGCTTGTATCGGCTTCCAACTTCCAACTGTAAAGGGGGAGGGAGGCCTTTGCATGTAGAGGGCCAATCCTTATTTCCTGTTCTGCTACCTAACAGGAGTTGCTGGTGAGAGCTGGCCAGCTGAGCTCAGGGGACCCCTGTCACATGGCACTCTCTGACCCTGGGGCCAGGGTGGTCAGCTGCTGATGTCCAAATCCTGAGCTATGACTCTAGGAGGTGGGTGGTTCCTCAGCTGGGTCAGGGCCTGCAGGTCTTTGGGACAGAAGGACATGGTGGCCTCACCTACAGGGACCTCCACCCTGTCTCCACTGCTTGTTGCAAAAGAGACAGCAGTGTGGACTCTGGGGACAGCCTCAACACCCCCGGCCCAGACCATCCAGGCCCAGGGTCCCTCTCCTGCCATATTCAGAGCTGACCACGAGATGTCCGCACCAGGGCAGGCCTGCTCCTTGTGGACTACTGCCCTGCACCCTGGGAAGGCACGGGCGTAGACACTAGGTCATCCAGAAACGTGGTGGCTCAGGCGCTCTGTGTGTGCACCTTGTATAATGGGAGCAGGATGGGTTCTGCGCCACAACGCAACTCGGCCTACTGGTGAGGATGCAAGGGCGCGCCTGCATGCAGCAACAGGGGGCGCTCTGCACAGGCGGTCAGAGCTAGGCATCCGGGCCTTTCCTGGGTTGGATCCCGCCCCTTTGAGCAGAAAGTAGTCACGTGGGGAGTTCGTGCATGCGCACTGGGTTGGGCTGGGGGGAGGTGGGGGGGCGAGCTGACAAGGTCCCGGATGTCACTGGCAGCCGTTGGGCTCTGAGCAGAGATTTGAAGGCTGAGGAGCAGACATGTTGGCCGTAGGTGAAAGCGCCAGTGGGGTGAGCCCGGAGGGAGCCGGGGCAAAAGGTCGGCCCGGCCCTGATGGCCAGTCTGGTCACGGAGGAGCTGATGACCCCGGTGAGCAGGGTGGTCCTGAGGGCCCCGGAGGGAGGCCACC
>NW_022111376.1:2043151-2045712 GCF_000313985.2 Echinops telfairi
GAACCATCTCTGCCTCTCCAGCTCCACGGGTGGTGCCGGCCGAGGACGCACCCGGGCCGCGTGGGCCGCCAGACCACGTGGTGCCTGCCCCCGGAGCCCCGGAAAACCGAATGCTGGTGTGGTATCCTTTTCCAGGACAGACGTTTCCCCTGCCAGAGCAGTGATTACGTCGGGGGGCGGTGAGGTGTCTAGTAGGACCGCCTCTAGGAGGCCGTGGTCAGTGGGAGACAGCGCAAGAACTGGGGTGGGAGGACAGACAGTGAGCGGGGTAGATCTGACAGAATTGCAGGAGATGGGCAGTGTGTGGTATTTGGGGGTGGAGTGGGGTGGAGCAGCAACCCTGAGAAAGGGAGCTGGACATTGCTTGTTGGAGGAGGCTGTGTAGAGGGCAAGCCTTGCTTCAGGTTGTCCTGAGATGACAAGGCGGCTAGGGCAGAAAACCAGTGTCCAGTGGTCCCTTAACCACGTACCTGCAGCGCTCTGACCGTCCCATTGGAGTCCACCCTGGTAGCAGAGTTCGTTTGACGTAAAGTGATGCGAGCTACCCGGAACCCTGGCCCCGGGGGTTAATAGGGAGGTCATGATTGGGGCAGCGTTATAACTGTGTAAGTTCCGGGAGAGCCTCAGTGGGTGTGAGTGGCAGGTGCTTGGGTGAATATCAGTCACAGGGGCGTTGTCGTGGAGACAAAATATAAACCCCCTGCTATCTTAAAGCTATACGTTTTTACGGGGTCAGACAGCTTGACCTTTCTACCGTGGAGCACCGGTGCATCCGCACAGTGCCCTGTCATTTAGCAATGCCAGGTGTTCCTCTCTACCGCACAAGGGGAACCAGACCCTTGGCCTAAGGCAGGAATGGGGTGCACTGGACACGGATGGCCTTGCTGATCTGGAGTGTTTCCGTTTCCCCTCATTTTAGCAGATGGACTGAGGAAGACCCTCTTATCTTACTAACTTCCACCAACCCCTTCCTGGAACAACTTGACCTGGTGATGCGCATCATTCCTGCCCCTAAGTTTCCGTATGGGGGAGCTCTCAGCAGGCAAAGGAGGGGCAATACCTAAGCTTCCATCTCAGCCCGTGGATCCTTCCCAGGGCCCTGAAGGCTCTGGAGCAGTTTGCCAAGAGGGGCCTAACCCCTGAGCTTCGTGGGCCCACAACTTTGGTTTTCTGGTTGCTGGGGAAGGAAGGGGCTTCATTGTTTGTCACTGCCGCAAATAAAGCTGCGAAGCAACCCCTCATACTCTTATTGGAGGGGAGTTTCTGGGGCGCAGATTTTCAATTAATTCAATAAAATGGAAGTCAGTTTAAAAGGCAAAAGTTTGTTTTCTTCTCAATTGTGTTCTGTCATCCAGCATTCAGGACTGCAAACATTTAGAATTGATTTTGCATCCTATACTTGCGCCTATGCATTAGTGCATGCATCTATGTAGGAAATATACAGTTTTCTAAAGGTTCACATGAAAATGTTTTTCTGCACATTAGATGTTTTACTGAATTTATAGTTTACATATTAGCCTTTCCTGTTGCTAAAACTTCCTCAAAAACAGTTTAAGTATAAGCTTAAAGGGGCATTATCATGGAATTGCATAGATACAATATGCAATAAGTCACAGTGAATGACAGTAGGCTAATGGAATGTGTTCAGGATTCTTTCCTATAAATACCAGCTCTGAGTGTGATGGCAGGGCAGATAGTTTCTTTCTGAACAGTGAAATACCCGTTTGAGAATTTCCATCCATGGTCCACAAGACCATTATAATAATGATTCCACACAGATTCTTCCTTGTAAGAGGTTGTTTCCAACCATCCTGATAGCTGGTATGAAGATGATATTGAGTGATGGCCAAATAGAAGACTGAAACCAATTGTCCAATGATGATTAACGTGTGTTCTACGGTTTTGGGAGGTTTGGAAAATTGCTAGGATGAGAAGGGAGCCCACAGGGGCTCAAACCGAAAATGACAACGAAACTGTTAGGAAGAGATGGTCAAACAGCGTATGCCAATAGCAAGTCTTCTTCTGGTTTTGTGTGTGGTGGTGTGTTCACTGGGTGCTGGGATGTGTTCCCGAGTCACCTAATGTATCAGGAGCAAGATGAGCTTCAGTAGGAAACATTCACCGGGACATTCCTCAAAAACCAAACCAACCTCCCTCCATGGAGTCAAGGCAGACTCCTACGTCACCCTATTAGGACAGGGCAGACTGCCCGCGGGAGTTTCTCAGACGGTAATTCTTGATGGGAGTAGAAAGCCTGGTCTTTCTCCCACAGAACTCTGGCTGCTGGTGGTTTTCAAGGCTGAGCTTTCTGACGGCAGCCCAAGGAGCAATCCCTCTGCCACTAGCACTCACGGCAGAATCCTCGGAGGTCTGTCATCGTGTTAGTAAGGGGGGGATGGATGTTTTTTCAGAGTCTGAGATGTATTCTGCTGGGTTATTGGAACCTGTTTCCTAGAGAAAAGAATATGGCGTATTGCTGAACCCGCGACAATAATTTCAAGAATAAAGTGAAAAGTGGAAAATTGAGGGAGTGTGGCTTCATCAACAGAGAAACCCTCCTA
>NW_022111376.1:2047845-2049378 GCF_000313985.2 Echinops telfairi
GGGGCTTAAGTAGAGAGCAAATGTTTTGAGAATGATGAGGGCAATGAATGTACAAATGTGCTTTACACAATTGATGTATTCATGGATTGTGATAAGAGTTGTATGATCCCCTAATAAAGTGATTAAAAAAAGAAGTTAATCTATAAAAAGCAACAGCTCATAGATTGCTGCTCACAGTTGGATTATATTCCAACAATCATCTCATATCAACACTACCTTAAAATCTATGCCATTGGATAAATTATTGATGTTCTCCATGCAATAGCCTTATAACTTAGAGGGAAGAGTGACAATGTTTTCATTTTTATTTCCCTTGAATTCTTTTCGTCTTTATTTCGTTTTTGTTGTTGGTTTGGGTTTTTGTCGTAACGTGATCCACAAAGTGAACCCTAGTGGTTCATAACCCAGGACAAGCAGATGGATTCTAGGATCCCATTTAATTCTCACCCCAATCCAAGAACACTTAGCTCTTATAACATGGCCCTGCTCAATATTCACCTTCCTGAAAAGATCGCTGAAGATAAGTGTGCTACAGCAAAGTGTGATGAAGAAAGCGCATGGTGCCAGGCTATCATTTGGGATAGTGTCTGGGGTCTCAAAGGCTTGTATGAAAGCACACAGCCATCATGAGGGAGAGGGGAGCAGGGAGGGAGGGGGAAATATGAGGAGCTGATGCCAGGGGCTTAAGTAGAGAGCAAATGTTTTGAGAATGATGAGGGCAATGAATGTTCAAATGTGCTTTACACAACTGATGTATTCATGGATTGTGATAAGAGTTGTATGAACCCCTAATAAAATGATTTTTAAAACACCTGTTAGTAAATATAGGTTAAGAAATTAAAAAGAAAGCACATAGCCATTATACTGAGGCATCAACTACGTTCACATGGAAGACGCACATCAGACTGTGTGATCCTAAGGTGATGATAATCAACTCTAAGTATGATACAGGGAACTCTATCCGAGCTTACATTGTGAACACCAGATGTGTGGACGGCTAGAGAGGACAGTGTGAACTCAAAATCCATCAGCAGAGCACGTAGTCCGATGAACTCTCTGTAAAATCTCCACCATCCACAGGCAAGGGATTCCAACAGCTCGACTAAATCACAGAGATGATGGTAAACTTGATCATGGTGGTTTGCACCCCGGTATAATATAATACTTGATCACCTGACCTCCCTCTTCACCTAATCTGAATTTGTTCTAGGCTTAAATATTTCACTTTTTCCACGACTGAAACTTCATCTCTGGCTTTAAAAAAGAAAAGAAAGAAAAGTTGGTTGTCTTTTCTTTCTTACTCTTATTTTTTAAATGTTATCATTATTATTTTCTTCTTCCTGTTTCTGTTTGGTTTCCCAGGTTATGAAACACAGAAGGAGTGGATGCACAGAGTCAGTAACTGAGGCAATGATGATGCATCAGGGAGGAAGGTGGAAAGAGTGAGGGGAATGGGGGAGCACACAATGAATACAAAAGGTGGGATGGAGCACAAAAACAGGTTGTGATGATGTACATAAAACCCTTTTTCAA
>NW_022111376.1:2050662-2052743 GCF_000313985.2 Echinops telfairi
GCTCCCTATTAGTCAACGTCCGTTTGATCTGGGAATTTGGGGTCTGCATACATTGAACATTCTCTGCCTCCAGGGGGGACTCGAATGGGATGTTGCAAGTGCTACAGAGTGGTGGTTAAGGGACCACTGGACTCTAGTGTGTCCCAGTTCCCTTAGCCCTCTCAGGAGACCCTTCATGCCCTCTCGCACCACCTCCTCCCTGTATGATCTAGACAGCTCGCTGCCCTTCCGCTGCAACCAAGTTTTCACATTGTTTCCTTGAGATGGTCCTACTGAGACTGCCACGCTACGGTCCGGGTTTGGACAGGGGTTAGAGTCTGCCCCTGTAAAAGATACCACACGGGTATTGGTTTTTTTGACTCTCAGGTGCGAGCACCACGTCTTTATCAGGCCCAGGTGCATCCTGTACCTGCACCACCCGAGGAGCAGGTCAGTGCCTCCTAGTCACGATGCCACTCGGGTTGTCACCAGAAACCCGCCCGGCTTCCTCCCTGAGGCTAACTTGGGCAGCAGCACCAACGTCAGCAGGGGCACCCTGATGGCTACAGCTGCGGTTACTCAGGTCTAGCAGAACTTCACAGCCACTGAGACTGCAAGTGCTCCCCCTGGCACCATCCGACCTGCATGACTAAGAGAGCCATTGTGACGCTTTGTACCCTGGGGTGCTCAGGACCACCCTGGCTCTGTGGCTCTGCGGACCTTGCTGGCCATCCCCTGAACTGCCTGCATTCAGGCCCACCCCATCGGCGCCAACACCTCCCAGAGCACATGGCTTCTCCTCAGGCTTCAGATCACTGCTCAGAACCAATGGGCAACTTCCAATCCCCTCTGGGACCTTGTAAGCCTTGCCCTTCAGCGGGCAGCCCTCGCCATTGCGCCTGGGCAATGACCCCTTGCCTACAATGGTTATGTGACGGCTTCTGACTCAAAGGTTTGGGCTCCAACTCAGGAAGTGCTACATCTGCCAGCTGAGCTCCCCAGTGTCTCCTGTCACTCCCAGTGCACCTGTGCAGAGCGTCGCGGCCACATAGACCATTGCCAGCAGGCCAAGCTGGGTGGGTGGTGGCAGGAGTCTGACTGTACCCTATAATGCAAGTAGTGGCCACTGAACAACTGAGCCACCTCCTGCGGTGTCCCTGGAGGTTCTGGTGGCCCTAGGGTCCCCACCGTGCCTTCCCATGGCTCAATGCAGCACCCTCAGAAGGGACAATCGGTGTTCCTGTGGCGATCTAGGGGTGAGCTCGGAAAAGAGCAGGAGAGGGACCCGTGGACCTAGAGTTCTGGTGCTGATGGGGTCTGTGGCTTTCCTCAGAACCCTCTCCACCCACTCTGGTCCTGCAGTCAGGGAGGGCACACCATGCCCTTCTATCCCACAGTGCTGGCAGCCTTGGCCCCAGGCCCTGGGTCCCCCATTTCCTAGTGGACAGAGCTCAGGACTCATATGTCAGTGGTCTGAGCACCATGAACCCAGGGTCAGGAAGATCTGTGTGACTTGGACCCCAGAGCCCAGCAGTCCAGCTCTCAGCCCACTTCTCGTAGCCTTACCACCTGTAGCTCTGGACTCCGCCCAAGCCTCTGGGGTGGGGGTGATGCCTCTTTTGTTTGGACAGTTTGGGGTGGGCCAGGGGAGGGGCAGGGAAATGTCCTGCAGGTGCTGATTGAAATAATTGTTCTATTTTTAATGTGATGCAAAAATAACAGCACCCACTAAAACTGACTTTTTCTTCCCACCCTGTCAGCAGTCGAGCTGACACACACGTGCTGCTTCGCAGGCCCTCCCCTCTCCTGAAGTCCCCAAATGCCTTGCCTGCATGAACAAGGCCCCTGCATGTACAAGCTCTGCCCTTGTGGTACACCAGCCTGGCATGACCCTAAAACGGGCAGATGACCCCTTGGGGGCCCAGAGGATAGGAAGGGTGGAGCACGCAGCCTAAGGGGGGGTCAGAGGCGTTCAGATTGAAGCTGGGTGAGTCCCCAGTCCTCCCCACACCCACTCTGATCTAGAGGCTTTGTCTAAACGTGATAGAAGTTCTGATCGAAGCTAAGAGAAACAACCCCCAAAGGAACCTTCTCGTGCTGGC
>NW_022111376.1:2052843-2054768 GCF_000313985.2 Echinops telfairi
TTTATTACAGAAAACGAGGCTCTCGTTCTGATTCTCATAAGTAGAATGGGAATGATGATTTTTTAAAAATGTTTGCTTAGGTAGTTAAGGATAATGAAGTCTAAAAGTTTTATCCTTAGTGTCACTGAATTTTAGTTTAGACATACTGTCTATTCTTTATTGCGTATGTTTCGAGCTGTATTTCTAGTATCAATGGTCTCTGCGGGTCTCCATCTGGTTTTCCCTTTGGTTGACTGCCTATGTTTCCTCAGTGCTCTTTAAGAGGCCTCGTCTAGGAAGGGTACTAGCTGTTTTCTCTCCAAGGCGGTTCACATCCATTTCCGGCCGTGTCTCTGTCTGACTTTAGTTAGGGCAAGTTTGCTGTCCTCCCTCCCATTCTCACCCAGCTCGTTCAGCAGCATTGCCCGGTGCGGTCTCAGGCTTCCTCTGCCTCCCCACAAATTTTAGGAAGATCTTTTTCTCCCAGCCAAGAATGTGAAAATACAGAGAGAGGCAAGCGAGCTGGAACTCAGCATGACCCTTGTGTAAAAGTTGTGAATGCTAGCCCTCGCAGTGGCCCTCAAGTGGGCTATGTTGCTGTGGCAGCCAGGGGACAGTTTGGAACCCTGGACAACTGAGTGTTGAAGAGACGGTGGACACAACAGACCCTCCCGCTCCTCGGGCAGTGCAGGCCCAGGCTGCACCAAGCCCGATTGGAGATGCGGTGCAGGCCCATGGAAGTACAGTAAACCAAAATCTCGACTTCGAAAGAGAAATTTCCAAGCCCTCCCCACCCTTCCTTGAGGGGGTCCTTGAATGGGACATCCACGTGTACGATGTGACTTCTCCGGGGGATCGTGGTCCATGGGGTGTGGGGAACTGCAGTGACCTGGGTGCATATAACAGGCCGGGAGGTATAGAGGGTCTGGGGTATGGCGGTGGTGGGACAGCAGGCCCACATAAGTGGGAGGGAGGCAGTCCAGTGCCCTGAGCTACATGCATCTTGGGGACACTCAAGGCCACAGGCTTACTTGTGGAGGTTCCATACAACGTAAGCAACTGACCAATTTTGCTTAAGACCATTGTGCCAGAAATTCCCACAGCAATCCAAGAAGCAGGGTCCCTATGGATGACTCAGGACACACACGTACCCCATCCATGCACTGATCTGTCAAGTGCTACATCCACTTAATGTCAACTTTTAAGATTTATTCTTTCCAAAAGCGCATTCCTCATGTACACATCATTTCAATTTTGCGACTCCGCACAAGATAAAGTGAAGCCTTTAATTTGTAATTTCACCCGAAGCTTTATTTCAACTCTTGCAGTCGCATAGTCACAGCATTCAGAGTGTATTTCACATCAAGGCCACCGTCGTCACCAGCGCCGGGGACAGCAACTGCTTTTAGTGTTGACGGGTTCTCAAAGGTACCGGAAGAAGGGGAAACAGCTCTTTGGCCCTGTGTGGAAACGTGCACGAGAGATCAGGTCTCTGGCTCTGCGAGTCCACGGTCCCACAGCATCCGGGACACACAAGCACGAAGCCCATCAAGCTGCCTTAGGCCTTGTTGGCCAACCCTTTCTCCAGCTGCCACTGGTGGCTACAGCTCAGTATTGCACCATCGATTAGGAAGCTCTGCGAACCCAAGTCCAAGACTCAGGAGCAGGTTATCTTCTTCATCAGAGTAAATGTTGTGATGACCAGAGACGGCTGCTTTTATAAGCAAGTGGCTTAATCCTATTGGGTGGAATTTTTGCACACGATTTGCATAAAAAGCCACCCATCCCATGGACTACACTGGCCAATCCCCTTGCAAGTGGCACTGTGTGCAAGTATTCGCTTACAAGCGCCTCCTGCTGGTAGATGTCAGCTCCAGCAGCCCCTCAGTGAGCTTCTCCCAAAGACTCAACTTATAGCAAGCACCCTTACAGGACAGAGGAGAACT
>NW_022111376.1:2055462-2056767 GCF_000313985.2 Echinops telfairi
GGAGGTTTCCTCAATATTCAACTGCTCTTGTACATAAAGCTCTGTCATACACATGTGAGTGTCTATGAATTCGTTTCTAAAGTCTACCCAGACTGACACACTCCTTCACCCTGCGGACCAGTGGTCAATTTGGTTTATTTTTTTTCTTGGAAATTTTCCACATGTAACTGTCAAATAAATACGCTTCAATAGCTATTTCCCATTGAAATTGTTTTCTTTTTTATACATCATTACAACCTGTTTTTATGCTCCATCTCACCTTTCATATTCATGTGCGCTCCCCCATACCCCTCACTTTTTCCACCTTCCTCCATGATGCGTCATTCCCTCGGTTATAGATGCTATGCATCCACTCCTTCTGTACTTCATAACCTGGGAAACCTAATAGAAACAGGAAGAAGAAAATAATAATGATAATATTTTTAAAATAAAAATAGAGATTAAGAAAGAAAAGACAACTCTGTATTCTGGGTAGTCTAGAGAAACAAATTCATGGCACACATATTTGTATAAGAAAGAGGTTTGTATATGAGAGCAGTGGAATATTGAGAAAACATCCCAGCCTGGTAGATATCAAGTCCATAAGTCCTACATTAGCCCATATTTCCAATACCAATCCATAAAGTCCTCTTCAGACTCACTAAATACCTGCAATGATGCTGAATGCAGGAAGATCACGGGCAAGTGGGTGGGAAGCCTTGTGGATCCAGTGGCGTCTTAAGCATCTCAGCGCTGGCAGGGGTCGCCACGTGGCTCCTCCATTTCCCAGGCCGCAGGGTCTATCAGTGTAGTGCCATGTGTCTTGTCAGTAGAGCATGTCTCAGAGAGCGAGTTTTGTCAGGAGCCCATGGACTCCCCTCTCCCAAGAAAAGACTGGTGACTTTGAACTGCTGACCTTTGTGGTTAGCAGTCCAGCCCGTAGCTCACAGTGCCCCTCAGGGCTAAAGCCAGTGGAGGAGAGCTTGCCTTGCAGCACGAAGAGAAGGCCTGAAAGAGTTTTCTCAGTGTGGGCCAGGGCCTGGGGGTAGAAATACCATTGCTTATGTTAAAAGAATTGATTTGAATATCATTTTTTTTAATTTAAATACAGCGAAGTTGGGTGAATCCAGGCTAAAATATTGCCGCACGTGTGTTATGTATTTCTAGATCGTCTTTCGACAGCACGAAAGACTTCTGAAACAAGGCAGAAGTCTCCTGAACTATGCACACAGCAAGTAATCGAAGATCTTTACCAGCAGTCCCAACGGTCCGTTGTCTACCCTAGCAGAGTCCTTTCTGGTGAAACAGAACGGTCCGTGGTTGTAG
>NW_022111376.1:2058458-2060983 GCF_000313985.2 Echinops telfairi
ATTTAAGTAGCCTGATGCAGTTCTTAAATGACATGACAGTGGTTTTGACCCCCTGGTTTCAATGAGTGAGTCTTGTTAATCATCTCCCTGTTTGTTAAGCGTCAGACTTCCCCTTGGCTAACCCCCCAAATATGCCTGCACAGCTGTATGCATGCATGTGTGTTTTCAAAGTCACTCATTTTGATCGGTTTGTTATGGTTGGCTAGTTTTAAAGCAATAGGAAATTAAAATGCATTGTTCCATCAACTGTATCCTCGAATGAACATTGTACATTTTTTGAAATTTCGGTGTCATTTTCGCTAAGACTCAGTGAAATACATTTCCATTTTATTCTATGGCCTGATGGCCCAACTAAACGAAGTTTTAACTTCAGGAAGGCTAGAGCTGGATCTGCTGCTCAAATATTTGTTAGCAAACGTGATATGAATGTCGTAGTAAACTTTGGCACTCTTTTTACCTTACCTCTCCTTTGGGGGATTACACGTAAACCCTCTCATGAGGGGAAGATGGTTGTAAGCAGTATACCCTTTCTAGTTCAGGTTTTAGGAGTAGTTTGTGCAAATGGGTGTTTTTATCACTGTTGCACTTAGTGACTGCCCACAATCGATGTGCACATTTGGCTGACCCATTTCCATCTATATCTGACCCATAGCAAACTCAGAGGCCAGAGCAGAACTGGCAATTAGGGATTCCAAAGCAGTAAATCCTTGCAGAAGCCAACTCCCGCATCTCCCTGGCTCACAGAAAGTCATGGGTTCAAATCACAGACCATTTGATTAGCGGGCAAGCATTGTAAGCACTCTGCCCCTCACGCGAAAAATAAGCACACTGCCCTCAAGCCAATTCAGGCTTAAAGGACCATCTAGGACGGAGTAGAACTGCCCCCGTGGGACCCTGAGATAGTCCACCTTTACAGGAGTTGAAAGCTTCATCTACCTTTCCACAAAAAGGTGTAGACCCACCTCAGACCAGCAGCCAACATCTAGGTGGCTGAGGAAACCCTGACTAGACATGGTATGTTCTTGGATTTGAAACGTCAATATTGTAGTCAGTTTTCCCTAAGTAAATGTATAACTTTAAAAGAATCCTCATCAAATAGCCATGGGGTTCTTGCCCCCATCTCTCCCAGAGTTAGATAAATGCACCCTTCCTTCTACTTAGGGAGAACAGTTCTGCAAACTTCCGTTGAGGGGAAGGAAACACTAGGAAACCAACCCATGAAAACAAAGAACAAGAAAGTCAGCGCCTCCTCTGATTCTGTTTTCTTCCCATCAGATCTGCCTCCTGTCTGTCGGCACGTCCCACCGGTCAGGGTGGGGGATCTCTGGGCCCATTGTCACTGCTAATGCAGAGTGCAGAGACCCCCATGGAAGGCCATGGGGCAATAGTCACCAAGATTAAACTTTGAACCAATGAATTCTTGTGGGTACTCGGACTGGGTGGTGGCAGTTGCTGGTCGAGACCCACTGTGGGCCCATGCACGACACCAGGAAACACTGCCCGGTCATATTTGCCAAAGACTGGCAGCAACTTAAGAGTCTCATCAACACAACCAACCAGCCCACCAACTCACTGCCATCGGGTGGATGCCGACTCACTGCACCCCCGTAGGACCGGGTCTCACTGCCCTTGTGACTTCCCCAACCCTACCTGTGAAAGCAGAGAAGGAAGCTCTGTCTGTCTCCCGAGGAGCAGCTGGTGGTTTCAATGTGCGGGCCTTGTGGATGGCGGCGGCCCGATACAGAGCGACTGTGCCACCAGGGCTCGTTTGCACAACACACCATGGGCTCAGTGCACTCTAGTTGGTAGAGCTGGCTGTCCGCAACCAGGAAGTGCTCCTAAGCACAGACCATTAGGAGGGGAAAGAAAGACCAGTGTGGAGCTGTGTGCTCAGGGCTGCGCCTAGCTGAGACACAGTCAGGAGTATGTGTGCTTCTGTTTACAGAATGGATGGCCTCAGGCCAGTCAAGGCGATTCCTATTCCAGCAGGGCTTTCCTGGGAGAAAAGTATAAAAGGGAATTACTTTGCTTTCCACGTTTGGTATGGAACTAGTAAATATACATGTGGTAACTAAAACAGTTCAAACAAGCGCTAAACCTGAAGCCAAGCAACTATTTCTGTGGTGGTTATTCTCATGTGGCCCTGAGTAGTCGGTTCTGACCCACAGCGCCCCACGGCACAACAGATCCAAACACTGCCCGGTCCTGAGCCATCCTCACAGTGGTTCCAGTGCTTGAACCCCTTGTAGCAGCCACTGCACCAGTCTTTCCCATTCAAGGCCTTCCTCTCCGTCACTGCCCCTCTATGTGCCCCAAGCATGCTGTCCATCTTCAGCCACCATACTCTGCTGATAACATGTCCGATGTATGTAAGACCGAGGCTCGCCCTCCTTGCCTCTCAAGAGCATGCTGGCTGCACTTCTTCCAAAGCAGATTTGTTTGTCCCTTTGGCAATCCGTGGTACTTTCAATATCCTTCATCAGCACCACAGTTCAAATGCATCAATTCCTCTTCTGTTTTCCTTA
>NW_022111376.1:2061313-2068046 GCF_000313985.2 Echinops telfairi
GCATTCTCCTCCCACTTGAGCCCCTGATATCAGCTCCCCCTTTCTTTCCCCTCAATCCACCACCTGCCCTCTCTCACAAACCCTTGATAAGTTATAGATTATTATTTGTATATTTTATATCATCCTCAGTCAGACCTCACCCACTTTTCCATTATTCATGCCCCTGGGAGGAGGTTCTAGATTGATCCTTGTGATTGACTCCCCCTTTCTCCCCCAAGCCTTCCCTAATTCTCCTGGTATCTCTACGCTCATTGTTGGGCCTGAAGTCCCAATTCTTGACACCTTCTATCTATTCTCCTTTTATCATGATGGCATATCTTGGTCCAGTTGTGAACATTTGGGCATTATTTACGTTCTGCTGTAATCCATACTTAGGGCTGCAAAAACTTTTTTTGAGATAATATTTATTGCACAGGTACGGCACTGCACCAAAACTCTGTCTGGGGTGCAATTGCACCCACCTGAATCCCATTTTACAGAAGAAACAGCTGAGAAAGAAAAAGAAGGCCCACAGACACAGAGCTGTGGGCCTTCCCCAAAGCTCTTCTTAACATCTCCATCAGCATTTGCTTCTCAAATTGACTCTCCAGCCTGATTAGGCCTAATAGCACTGACAATGGCATCTGTCTCTACCCCTAAAGGCATGGATAAGTCTGCCACTATCACTAGAGGGTGGTGTTAATCCATGGGGTGAAGTTGCGAAGCTAATATCCATAGTATCACCACCAAAAGAGTAGAGGGGTTCCTTACAACCACCCTCCCCGCCCCCCACCCCGCTCAAGTCCAAGGCTCCTCCTCCCAGAGTGCATTTGGCCTCTTTGGGAAATAGCAGCCGGTTGCCCCTCTAGCCGGATTCCAGAATGTGGCAACTGTCTTCCTTGGGCCACCGCGTTGCGAATGAAGGCAGTGGTTCTGTTCTGAATATAGAGGATCCGGAATCTACTGGTGCTCCATGGATGATCAGGGTATCAGTGAGAGGTACCAAGTCCATGATCAGTGCAGCATGTAGTGGTACCAAGTCGTTGACCAAGGTAGCAGAGTTTCCAAAGTCAATGATGAGGGAGGCAGTGAGAGGTACCAAGTCGACCTGGCCTCAGGTGTGCTTGACTGGCTGGGGTGGGGGTGGGGGTGATTTCTGGGGTCCCCATTGAGTAGGTTTATGATGAAGTGGGAAGCTCCCAGTGCTCTACCCAAGGTTATGGAGGTACCCCATCCACCAGGAATGGCCGGGAGGATTCCCGTCCACCAACCAAGGCTGGGAAGGTTCTCTCTCCAGTAGATAAGGCCAGGGAGTCGTCCCCCCTCCTCATCTACCAGCGAATGGTGTGGAGGCTCTCTGTCCAGAAGACAAGGCTGGGGAGGCTCCCTTTCAACCATCCAAGTGTCAGGCTCAGCCAAAGAGTTGGGGAGTGCAGAGGAGGTGGCGCAGAGGAGGTGATGCCAGCAAACAGCACTGAACAGGGTGCAGTCATCTTTGATAGGGAGAAGGAAAGCCAGTTGCTGGGGCTGCAATTCCCCCAAAAGCTATGGATGATTAATGGAAAATGTTGCCATTCAGTTGGTGCACTGGAGCAGTCATGGGTCCGTGTTCATCATTGAAGAGGAGCGCTTCCGGCAGAAAGTCCTGGACCATCAGGGCAAAGATTCAATAATTCACACCAAAAAAAACTTTAAGGCTTTCATTAGGCAACTCAACCTGCATGGATTCCTCAAGATGTGCATGTGCATGTCAGGAGAGCATTAGTTGAAGGTAAGGTCACCAGGCCACATTTCAAAGGACTTAGAGGCCACAGGGCCCCACAGGGAGATGCGGGTGACCAGAGTGGGTGGGCACCTAAGCCGGTGCCAAGCCTGGTGTGCCAACACCTCTGTCTCCCGTATTTCAGATTTATCGTAACCCCGACCTTAAGAGGGCACCCTCTGCTGCTGTACAACATCCAGAGAAGAGGCATGTCCAAGAGCTGCAAGCCTTGTACTGTGCCAGCCTCCACCAAGGCTCCACTGGACATGAAGATGGTGGTGCCAACAGGACATTCCCTGAGTGAGAGAGTTAAAGTTTATTGTGCCGACCTGGCCGATAAACACACGTGGGGTTAATTGAAGGGCGGAGAGATAAATGGCTCAGTGAGCCACGCCTTTCGAGTTCCCTGGTCTCTTGCTTTCTGATGGTCAGACCAGGGGGCAGCTGCCATAGCCAGTTCCCTGCTGCAGGTTGCACGGCTCACTTCCTGCCAGACTTCCCTGAGGAAAAGCCACAAGAACCTACCCCGATGAAGCCCTGGGTGCTGGAGCAGCCGTGTGGAGACCCCTGCCAGCGCTGAGATGCTTACACGTTCACTGACTTGGCTTTCCTCTTGCATTTGGCGTCATAGTTTGTGTTCTGTGAGATGGAGGAGGAATTTGTGCATTGGTATTGGACATATGGGTTAATGGTTTAATATTGGACTTGTGGGCTTGAGTAGCACTGGGTTGGGATGTTTTCTTGATGTGCACTTAACCTTTATAGAAAATTCTCTGTTATACATGAGTTTCTGTGGATTTTTTTTCTCTAAAATACCCAGACTAACACACTGAGCATTCTGCCAAAGGGATTGGCTACCCCAGCAGCCCCCATGCAGGCCCTCAAGGCCCCCACCCTGTGGACTGGGGGCCCATTTCTCAACAGAAACCTACTTTTGGCTTTAATAAAGGAAAAACCCCTAGGGTAAATCAATCTCCTCATGAGAACACGTGTCCAACTTGCTTCTTGACTTGTGTCCTACCCTGGGTGTCCTGGGTCTGCGGGAGCAGGAGAAACAGTTTTGCAGCAGCCTGAGGGGATGGGTCCCTCACTTAGGCCTGCTGGGCAGGTGACAAGCCCAGTTGTTGCCAGGCATGGGGTCCTCTGACATGTTTCACATCCTGGGAGCTAATCCCCCATGGCATTCAGGCAACAGTCTAAAGGACATCGTGCAGCGCTGTGTCACACCACCTCTGGGTCAGAATGTGTCTGGCCCCCATGACCCCCAAATGCAGGAACTTACCCTGCACGTGTTTGTTCCAGTGGAGGAGAGAGGGGAGGGGAAGGGAAGCCCGCTGACACAAAACCATCAGACCAACAAATTAAAATTACATGGAAACTAAAAGTTTACTATGAACAAAGTATTCCACCATTCACGTCTCAGTTTGTGATACTGTAATGACTTGTGTGTTCTTGTGACCACAAGCAGCAAAGACACAGGTATTTCAAATGCTAACAGGATTATCCACGGAGGACAGGTTTCAGAAGGGCGTCCAGACTAAGACAGACTCTAAAGATGCATGTGGTGGTCTACTTGTTGGGGAAAAAGCAAGTGAAAACCTTATGAAAATCAGCAGAACATTATTAGATATATTGCCAGTAGATGGGTTCCTCAGTTGGAAGGCATTCAACATATGACTGGGGAAGCATTGCCTCCTCAACTGGTCAACCTTAATGACTTGGATGGAGGAATTCAACAGAATGAAGTCTACGTTCTTTCAAGATATATGGGGAACACTCATGAAAACAGTAGAGGAAATTGAAAAGCTACGAACCTCACACTCAAGAGAATCCCAGAAGAGAAACACCCAGATTACAGAAGTAAGCAACACGGTCATATATCTGAGAAATATCCTGGAAGAAAAGGAAAATCCAAACAGTGATCTCAAAGACAATCACTCTGACTGCAACCTGAAAGAGAAACAATCTATTAAAAAGCAAAAGTATCTGAAGAAACCCTGAGAAATGTGTGGAACACTATCAAGAGAAACCATCTCTACCTTATTGGGATCACAGAGCAAGAAGAAATGAAAAAAATCATAGAGAAAATAGTACCAGGATTGATGGAAGAAAATCCCCCCCAATTCATAAAGGAAGAGATAATAACCATTCAAGAAGCTGAGATAACTCCAAATAGAATAGCCCCACAGAAGAAAAGCATTGAGACATATCATAGTCACAATCTCCAACTTCAAAGAAAAGGAGAGAATTGTGAGGGCAGCTAGGGAAACAGAAGAGTCGCCTTCAAAGGAAAACAGCTAAGCACCCATTCAGACTTCTCAGCAGAAAGGATGCAGGGAAGAAGACAATGGAGCGACATATACGCAACTTAGTAGAAAAAAGCTGCCAATCAAGAATCACACACCCAGCAAAACTATCCCTCAAATAGGAGGGATAAATACAGGTATTTCGAAAAGAGAAAAAACTAAAGAAATTTATTAAATAAATAAAAAGAAGACCCACATTAAAAAATACCAGATCACTATGGACAGCGAATCAACAACAGCAGCAGACAAATCTGAGACTATCGAATAAGGAAACAGCACCTAGAATCCAATATGATGAAAACATCACCCAAACCAGAGGGGAAAAAGAGACACCAATAACCCACACCCACCGCCCGCCCACTCCACCCCATAGAAAACATAGAAATAAAGAAATACAGCAAAATGACAGCAACAAATGCACATTTATCAGTTTTATCCCTAAATGTCAATAGACTAAATGCACCCATCAACACACAGAGTAACAGACTGCATCAGAAAGGAAGACTCATCTGTATGTTGCCCACAAGAGGCAAACCTTAAACTCAAAGACAGAAATAGATTAAAACTCAATTTGGGGCAAAATGTACCAAGCTAATGGCAACCACAAAAAGAGCAGGTGTGGTAATATTAATCTTCAATAAAATAGACTTCAAGGTCAACACAATGAGAGAAAAGAACGGGCACTACAGAATGATTCAAGGTACATCAGACCAGGAAAACACAGCCATAATTGACATATGCTCACCCAGTGAAAGACCCTGAAAATGCATCTGCCAAATCTTCACAGAGTTGAAGAAAGAAATCAACAACAATAGCAGGAGACTCCAATACTCCATTCTCAAGACAAGACAGGCCATCAGGAAAGAAGCTCAATGAAGAAATGGAAGAGCTGTTCAAGCAACCAGTTCAACCATTTGGCTAGAGAGAGAGCACCCCACCTGACAACAGCAAAGTATACATTTTTCTCCAGCACACGTGACACACAGCCTAAAATACATCGCAGGCAAGGCCACAAAGCTAACCTTACCCAGTGCTAATACACTGAGATACTATCGTTCATTTTCTCAGATCACAATTTTATAAAACTGAAAATCAGCAATAGAAGAACAAGAACGTAAAGATAAACACGTGGAACCTCCATAGCACACTACTTTAAAAAGACTGAGCAATAAACCAAATGAGGGGTGAAATTAAGAAAGTCTTTGAAACAAACACGGACAATAACACAAGATACCCAAAGCTTTAGGAAAAACACAGGAAAAGCAGTTATAAAAGGGCACTGTAGAACAATCAGTGGATGATACAAGTTTGCAAGACCAAAGACTTCTTCATCGCAAATACCGTTTTTCAACAACATGAACTCGGATCCACAATCAATGCTCTTGCAAGTAGTCACATTGGGTAAGTCTGTTGCACCAAGACCTCTTTTGAGTACTGAAAAGCAAGGAAGTTATTTGAACGACTAATGTGTGCCTGCCCCAAGCCACGGTATTTTCAATTGCTTCGTATGCATGTGAAAGTTGAACCTTGAATAAGGAAGACCGAAGAAGAATCAATGTGGTGCTAAAGAAGAATGCTGAAAGTACCACGGATGGCTAAGGGGACAAACAAATCTGTCTTGGAAGAAGTCCTTTCAAACCGCTCCTTAGAGGCAAAGGTGGTGAAAGTGCATCTCACATATTTTGGACATGTAATTAGGCAAGAACAGTCCCTGGAGAAGGACATCATTCTTGATAAAGTGGAGGGGCAGCAAATGAGAGGGTGGATTGACACAGTGGCTGCAACAATGGTCGTAAACACAGAAACAATGATGAAGATGGCACAAGATGGGGTAGAGAGTCATTCTTTCGTGCACAGGGTCGCGACTGGTTGGAACCAGCTTGATGGCACCCAACAAGATCAATAGCAGCTCCTACAAGGACTGTCAGAAGAGCAAACACGTTTGTCTTGGAGTAAGGACAGCCAAATGCTCCTTGGAGACAAACGCGGCGGACTTCACCTCGCTTACTGTGGACATACTTTCAGGAGGGACCCAGTAAATGGTCAGTGAAGAACAGGAAGACCCAGGATGAGATGGATTGTCACAATAGCTGCAGCAATGGACTTGAACATAACAGTTGTGAGGTTCACACAGGACTTGGCAATGGTTCCTTCTTTTTCCTGTTGTACATTGAGCCATCACGATTTGGAACCAACTGAAAGCGCATAACAACAACACCTGCTTCCTTGTTCTCAAAGTATACCCTTATTGCTCTTTATCTTTTATTAAATATGTACTTTTATTGGGACTCTTACATCTCTTATCACAATCCATACATTCCTCCAATGTGTCAAGCACATTTGCACATATACTGCCATCATCATTTTCAAAGCATTCTCTTCCCACTTGAGCCCCTGATATCAGCTCCCCCTGATATATATTGTCCCCCTTCCTCCCCCACCCGCCCTCCTTCACGTACACTTCATAAGCTATAGATTAATTTTTCCATGTCTTACATCACCCACTTTTCCATTATTCAACCCCCTGGGAGGAGGTTCTAGATTGATCCTTGTGATTGATTCCCCCTTTCTCCCCCAACCCTCCCCTAATCCTTCTGGTATGTCTACTCTCCTTGTTGGCCCTGAGGGGTTTATCTATCCTGGATTCCTTGTGTTGCAAGCTCTTATCTGTAGCAGTGTGCATGCT
>NW_022111376.1:2072069-2073550 GCF_000313985.2 Echinops telfairi
CAGGACTGGAAAGGCACGGTCAGGATGCTGGCTCACCGTTAAGGGGCCACGAGGCTGGCTGTGACCGCCCCCAGGCAGGCCCCTCTTCCCGCCCTGCCGCCCCCCAGGACGCCGAGCCCAGAGAAAGGATACAACTCAATCAAAGGGCTTCTTCTAGGTGCCGCGCCTGGAGCCTGGTCACCACCAGGCACGGGGGCAGTCCGGGGACCCTGGGTCTGAGCCCGTTCGCGCTCGACCACATCCCCGCTCTCGGGGCCTCCAGAAGCACCTTGGCCATCATCCACCCCGCCACCCACCTCCCCCCGCCGCCCAGGGAATGTGCTTTCACCACGCTCCGCCTCCCAGCGTGGGAGGGGCCGCCAGTGCGCCTGCGCAAACCCACCCCACGAGGCCCAGAGCACGAGACTCTGTCTGGGGAACCAGCCCCCCTCTCGGAGCCCATCCCACCGGGAAGACGGTGGCCGGACAGTGCAACCCAAAAGGCAACAGTTGCGCCTGTGAAACCGGGCGACCTTGACCCCGACCTCGCAAGCTCCGAGTGCGTCCCCATGCCCCACCCATGGAGTCCAGGTAGCATCACACGTCCCCCACGCTGCTAGAACCTAGCGGGCAGTTCGTACCCCCTTGAGACCTAAACGACATGGGCGCCTCCCTCTGGAAAAACAAGCTGACCGCCTTGGGTGAAACGACTCGCTGTATGTTGCTCTGTGCCTTTCTACTCGGGAAAACGGTTCACAAAGTAAGCACCTTCGGATCATTTTCTCTCTTCCCACCCTCCGGCTGTGATACTGCACCCCTCCTACAGTGGCCCATGCCCATCGTAGGTGACATAGGGCTTACACGTTGGGCTGCCAGTAGCAAGGGCGGCAGGTGGAAACCACTTGCCACACCATGGGGCAGAGAGGAGGTTTTCTCCTGTAAAGACGTACGTGCTCCGAAAAGCATAGGGGCAGTTCCACGTTGTCCTGTAGGGGAGCTAGCAGTCGGAAGGAGAAGCTCAGTGTTTGCGCCCAGGGGAGCAGTCTGTAGCAGCACCTTGGAGCAGGGCCTGCTCCTAAGGAAACAAATGTAGGTAGACAAGGCTACGTGCTATTGGACTGGCCAGTGTAGTGCAGAGAGGACTGGTCGGTGGTCATGCAAATAGGGGGCATCCAACACAGGCAGGAGCATGGAGGTGATAGGCTTTGCCAGCTGCCATCCTGCAGAGCGTAGCTCTCGTTCATCAGGAGCAGGTTATATACTATCGTTTTAGGAGGAGGTGGGCTTTCTCTTTGAGCCCTTCTCCAATGATTATGACCTGTAAAGGTGTAACAGGTGAGGGGGTCCAGAACTCAGACACCTACAGGACCTCAGGTGGTATGTTAGTCCGGGTAGGCTAGAGAAACAAATTCATTGCCTCTCATGTGTAAAAGAAAGAGCTGTATATAAAAGCGCAAATGTTTATTGAGAAAACATCCCAACCGAATTGAAGTCCATAAAAT
>NW_022111376.1:2100482-2102187 GCF_000313985.2 Echinops telfairi
GAGAAGAATATTGAAATGGCCATGAACTGCTCAAAGGACAAACCAATCTATATTGGAAGAAGTAAGTGCTCCTTAGAGGCAAGGATAGTGAGACTTCATCTTACATACTTTGGCCATACTGTCAGGAGCGATCAGACCGAGGAGAAGGAAATCATGTTTGGTAAAGTGGAGGGGTGGTGAAAATGAGAAAGACCCTTGACGAAATAGATTGACATAGTGGTTGCATCCATGAGCTCAGGTATAGGAGCAATTGTGAGGATGGTACAGGACTGTGCAGTGCTTCGTTCTGTTGTGCTTAGGGACACTATGGGTTGAAGCCGACATGATGGCACCGAACAAAAACAGGCCTATTCTGTTCCTCCAATGGCTTCTTGGCTTCTGGTTTTCACCATAACAGGCTGTTGGTTTTCCAGGCTAATGCAGAGCTTGCAGAGGGAGATGGGAGCGATGCAAGTTAAAAATGTCACAAAGCTCATTTTTCTTATAGACAGTCAGCTTTTTCTTCAGTAAATACTTCCCAGATAACTCCCACGATGCTAGCCAGTGGGCCCCAGTTTGAGAACCACTGGTTCGAGATGAGGTAGGTGCATCTGGAATAAAGTGACTGTCTTTATTAGGTGCTATTGAATTGATTCCAGCTCAGAGTGACCCTGTACACAGCAGAATGAGACACTGCCAGATCTTGCCTGCAACATCTTCACAATTGTTATGCTTGTTGCAGCCACTTTGTCAATCCATCTTCTTGTGGACCTTTGTCTTTTTTGCTACTCCTCGACTTTACCAAGCATGATGTTCTTTTCTAGGAACTAGCCTTTCATAACAAGTCCAAAGTACATGAGATAAAGTCCTGAAAACCTTGATTTTAGGGAGCCTTCTGACTCTACAGATTTATTTGTTTTTATAGCAGTCCACAGTGATCTCAATATTTTTTCAAGCACCATAATTCAAATGAGTTAATTTTTTTTCAGTCATCTGTATTCATTGTCCAACTTCCACATGCATATGAGGACAATGAAGACGCCATGGTTTGGGTCTGGTGCACTGTAGTCTTCAAAGTGGCATCCTTGCCTTTCAACATCTTAAATTGCCCAATGTAATATGTCATTTGATTTCTTGATTGCCACTTCCATCAACATCGCTTGGGGATTCAAGTAAAATGAAATTCTTGACAACTTCAACCTTTTCTCCATTTATCACAATGTTACCTATTGGTCTATTTGTGAGGATTTTTATTTATTTACATTGAATTGTAGTCCATACCCAAGACTGCAGTCTTTGATTTTCATCAGCAAGAACTTCAGGCCCATCTTGCTTTCAGAAAACAGAGATGTGTCATCTATATATTTCAGTTTGTTAAAAAGCTTTCCTCTGATTCTGATGCCACATTTTTCTTCATTTAATTCGGCTTCTCTGATTATTGGCTCAGCATACAGATTCAATGGGTATGGGGCGAGGATACAACCATTTCAGCTCATTCTGTCTATCTTTGTGCATTCTACCTAATTTTGACAATATCTAATTTCCACAGAGTCATAATTTTTACTTTCAATATTCTGATTATTAATGGATGTTTGCAGCTATTTTTCTCATTTTGAATCATTCCCATCAACAAATGGAGGTCCCAAAACTTTTACTTCAAAATGATGTCTGGGAAACAAAAGTATGTTTGGAGACTGGTTGTGGAAGCAATTGTACATTTATGTTT
>NW_022111376.1:2103579-2105252 GCF_000313985.2 Echinops telfairi
CTGGGCAGTGTAAGATAAGATAAAATAATAATGTATAAATTATTAAGGGTTCATGAGGGAGCGGGGAGCAGGGAGGGAGGGGTAGGGGAAAAGGAAAATGAGGAGCTGATTCCAGGAACCCAAGCTGAATGCGTATTTTGAGAATGATGAGGGCGACAAATGTATAAGTGTGCTTTATACAATTGATGTGTGTATGGATTGTGATAAGAGTTGTATGAGCCCCAATAAAATGATTTTTTTAAAATTAAAAAATTTTGAATATGGTGAAGAAAAAAATCAAAGCTTAAATTATGAACACCCAATTTGTGGAGGGCTATGGGGGACGGTGGCAGCCCAAATCCCATCTGCAGAGTATCTAGTCAGACTGAGTCACTGGCAGGTCTACTATAGCCACAGGCAGGAGTCTCAAAAAGCCTTGCAATCAGGAAGGCACCATTGTAATCTTGATTATGCTGGATTGGACTTGATACTTGGCCAATTGACCTCCCTATAGACCCTATCTGAATTCGCTCTGGGTGCAAGTATCTTGTGTTAGTCCGGGTAGACTAGAGAAAAAAATTCATAGACACGCATATGTGTATAAGAAGGAGTTTTATATAAAGCTTAATTATACATTAGGAAAACATCCTATCCCACTCCAGATCAAGTCCTTAAGTCTGACGTTAGCCCTTATGTCTGATACCAATCTATAAAGTCCTCTTGAGTCTCACAAAACACATGCAATGATGCCAAATGCAGGAAGACCACAGGTCAGTGGGTGGGAGGTCTTGTGGATCCAGTGGTGGTAGAGGCAGCTCAGCACTGGCAGGGGTCTCCACGTGGCTCCTCCAGCTCAGAGCACTAGCATAGCCCCATGTGTCTTGTCAGTTGCAATGTCTCCCAGGGAGTGAGGTGAGAGAGAGAGAGAGTGTGTCCTGCCTCCAAGGATGGATACAGGAGTTCCCAGAATCCTCAGGAGAAGGCCTTGCCCACACAGAGGCCTCATTGGCTATGACATGATTGACAGGCTAGACTCCACCCCTTCACTCTTAATCCTTTCAAATTAACAAGCAATTATATAACTACCACATATCTCTTACTTGTTCCATGACAGAAATTTCTTCCCTGGATCTCTGAATGTTGATGGGGATCTTTTCCTTCTTAGGCATTATTTATTCTTTTGTCTTTATACTATTATGATTTTATTCTTACCACCTTAGTACGATTTTGTTTTTATTGTTTTCTGTTCGTTTTATCAGCTGTGAAGCACAGGAAGAGTGGATGCACAATGAGAATAACTGATACAATGGGATATAGGAAATACAAGGGTGAGTGGTGGGTGAGATGGAGGTATGATAGTTAGGCTTATTGTGCCAACCTGGCCAAAAGGAACATGTGGGATTAATCAGGCCACAGTTTGATTGGAGGGCAAGAGATAAATGACTCTGAAAGGCCTGCCCCTCTCTCTCTTGCTCTCTGGTGATCGGAGTGTGCTGCTGCTTTAGCAAGTTCACTGCCTAAACCTGTGAGCTACACTACCTGTGGGCCAAGCCAACCCGTGGATCGTGTCTGAAGAGCTTGAGGCTCCTTTGAGACCTACTTCGCCACACTGCTGGTGCATACTTCACTTGAGCTTGAGGCTGGTGGATCCTGTTGCCTTGTGTTGCCTGAATTTGAGATCGCATCTGGACCTG
>NW_022111376.1:2105876-2108537 GCF_000313985.2 Echinops telfairi
ATCTCAACCCTGACAAGGGTCTCCATGTGGCTCCTCCAGCTCAGGGCACTAGCATAGCTCCATGTGTCTTGTCAGCTGCAATGTCTCCAGGGTGTCAGCTTCCAGTGAGCTATTTATCTCCTTAGTGCCTCCAAATGAGGTCATCAAGCTGTGACCTGATTGACAGGCTAAAGTCCACCCCTTCACTCTTAATCCTCTCAAATTGACAACAGATTATATAACTACCACTATATATATATATTTACATTCACAATATATATATATATATATTCACAAGTGTCCTGATTTTGTTTCTCTAGAGAACCCTGCCAAACACAGGAGGGAAAGGGGATTTCGGGAGTAAATAATGAAGGCGGGAATGGGGAGGGAGCACTAGAACAGATTGGGATTGCACAACTGATTTTAAAGGAGATACGACCATAAGGGCGTGCTCTAAAATTGATGTGGTAATGATTGTACAATTCTCTTTGATATAATTGAATGAACTACTGAATTGTGTGATCTGTAAATGATGTGCCAATAAACTTTTGCAGGGGGGAGTTTCACTTCAACCATGTTATTATGGTCAACTCTACTTTGAAGCCTAACTATCCTTTATCAGGATTCAAACTCAGACTTGGCTTCCTTTTTCTTATTTATTCAGTTCTGACTCTTCCACCTAATTACTACATCTGTGGAAGAGTCACTGAGTGTAAGAGAAAAGAGTGCTTTCTATCTTTGTGAAATGTTGAAAGGTTGTCCTACTGAAAGAGACTGCTCAAAGTTCGTTCAGGCCAGTGCCTACAATGGAAAACACTTTTTAAAAATACCATTTTCTTTAAAACCCTGCTTGCCCGGTAGAATGAGAGGAGTATATGGGACCTATTCAAACGTTCATCCTTCCCAAGGGCCAATTATAATGCTTGCCTCTAACAAGTACTTCTGGGAATTTCACTCCCCAGGCTCTAGGAGTCCCCAAGGCCCTGTTTTCATTCTTTCATCAGAACTCCCAGCCTCTTCTCCCTGCCCTGACTCTGCCAGATTCCTGCAGCTTCCTCTGTCCTGCTGTCTTGGGTCAAGGCTCCAGGGAGTCCCTTGAGCTCCTTGTGAGTACATCCTTGGTGAAAGGTGGGTGAGAAAGACAGATGATTCCCATGGATGACATTGAGGCAGGTGGGGAACTGTAGCCAGGTGACAGTGCTGGATGCATACTCGGATATGAGGATTTGAATCTTGGCAGATGGTCTTTCCTAGAATCATGGGTTTTCTGACTCTTTTCCCCACTAGGCTTTTAACAGAAGCCATTTCTCCATTGCCCTTAGTCAACAGATCTGTGCCTAGGATGTTACCCCTCATGTGTTATGGAAGTATGTGAGGGTTTGAGGCCCCTTGGACTTGGAGAGGGCTTCCAGGGTCCATGGGACACTAGGGGAAGTGAGCGTTTGTGGGGAGACATGGCCCATCACCCATGAGGAAGAGGGACACAGGAGACATAGGGAGCCTGCAGTGGCTTAAGATGCACCAGGAATACCAGGTGACACAGTTCTTCCTCTCCTCAGGATCCGGGACTCAGGAAAACGGTTCCCTAGCACAGGAGCAGGGTGAGGTAATTAAAGAAGTCAACATGTCTACCAGAGGCTACTGAGCTGGCACTGGTCATTGCCACATGTACAGGGACCCAAGAAATTTTTTGCTCCCTGTGTAGCCAGCTGCGACATGCCTTCCACATGACTCTGGAGGAAGGATACTGGCCAGCCAGGTGTACCAGGTCGGTGCCTCTTAGTCCTCACCTCAGCAACAAGGCCCTAGCGTCAGTCTTCAAAACACAGGGTGCAGTAGAGAGGGGATAGGGAGACCTGGGTAGAGCTGGGTTTGAGGCCTAGAGGTGTCCAGACCAGGTGTCTCAAGGATGTAACACCCACTATGATCACCATGACTCACAGTCTCATCCTCAACTGTGCTGGGTCCTAAGTCCAACAGTATCACCGATTGAAAGTTAGTTGGCTAGGCTTTGAACAACTGACTCCTGTAAACAAGCAACCAAGCACACATTCATTGATGTATGAAGCCCAAGTGACACTACAGTAATTTGCAATGAGAAGATACATATGTGGTTGGATGAACTTAGTGTTGGGGACTCAGCAGCTAGGTGCAAGGGTAAACCTTGGACCAGGTGGAATTCTAGCAAGTGAAGCTCCAAGAATGGAATATGAGGTCCAGGCAAGAAAGGGAAGATGCTACACCAGGAGGAGACAGGGAGTAGAACCAGATTCCTGGGTATCAAGAACGACAGGAACTGGACCATCTCTGGGGAATCTTGTTACCAAAAACTCAGACTGGTTCTCTCCAACAAGTTATCAGTAGTTACAGTTGAATGAATTCCCAACTCTGCCTATCAGTGCTGGAAGAGAAACAGATGGACCCAACTTGGGTCACCTTCCCAAGGGTACAGGAGAGACATAAGGACAAAAGAATGGCAGAAAAGAAGTTAGGGTAGTCAATGAATTAGAGGACTGGTGTACTTGATCCTATTCCCCTATTTTTGACTAAGACTTCTATGAAAAGAAGTTTTAAAACATTTGTACACATATATGTACTTAGTTGCAATCCTACTGTTACTGAGGAGAGAGTTTTCAGGTTTCAAAGGTAAGTACAAACGTATTGCTATGTGGGGTCCAGTCC
>NW_022111376.1:2109881-2129449 GCF_000313985.2 Echinops telfairi
ACCCCAGACGCTATATCTTTTGATAGCCGGGCACCATCAGCTTTCTTCACCACATATGCTTATGCACCCATTTGTCTGCAGCGATCATATCATGGAGGTGGGCACACAATGATATGATTCTTTGGTTCTTTGATGCCTGATACCTGTTCCCTTCGACACCTTATTTCTCTTCCGCCGAGGAACAGGAGCATTTCTTGTAGTGAAGGTCTATGAGTGAAATCTGCTTTCTTTTCTTTTATCTGAAAATACTTTTGCCTTGCCTTTATTTATTCTTTAAATATTTTATTATTTTTGAGATTATATTCATATAACATAAAATGAACTGTTGTAAAGTGTACACTTCAGTGGCATTTAGTATATTAAAAATGTTGTGCACCTATCACATCCATGTAGCTCCAAAACATCTTCATCAGCCCTAAAGGGATACTCTGTACTCATTAAGTGGTCATTACCCATTTCTCTCTTCCCCAATTTCTTGGTAACCACTAACATGTTTTCTCTCTCTAGGGATTTACCGCTTCTGGACATTTCATACAATGGGAACATACAGTATGCTATATTTTGTGTCTGGCTTCTTACACTCAGCAAAGTGTTTTCCAGGTTTGCCCACATTGTACCATACAAAATTACTTCATTTCCTTTTATGTTGGACAGAATTCTATTGTATGGATATATCATATTTTTAAAATCCATTCATCTGTTGATGGATAATTAAGTTATTTCCAACCTCTGGCTGCTATGAATAATGTTGCTCTAAACATCCGTATACAAGTATTGATCTGAATACCTAGCTTCAATTCTTTGAGGGTATATACCCAGGGGTAGAATTTCTGGGTCATAAGGTCATCCTACATTTACTTTTTTGGAGGAAATTGCGAAGCTGTCCTACACCGGCGGCATCTCACTAGATTCTCACTAGAAATGTACAAAGGTTGTACAAATGTACAAATATCTTCATATTGTCTACAACACTTGTTATTTTCTATTTCTAGGATTATTGTAGCCTTCTGGTGGTGGTGTTGTTTGCTGCCGTTGAGTTGGTTCTGTTGAGAAGCTACCCTATGCACAACAGAAAGAAGGACCCTTCGGTCCTGCACCACCCTCACAATTGTTATGTTTGGACCCATTGTTTCAGCCGCTGTGACAATCGACCTCATCGCAGGTCATCCTCTTTTTAGTTGTCCCTGTAGGTTACCAAGCATGGTGTCCTTTTCCAGGGTCTGGTCTCTCCTGATAGAATGACCAATTGCATAAGAAGTCTCTGCAGCCTCACTTGTAAGTATTCAGACTGTACTTCTTCCAAGACAGATTTGATTGTACTTCTGCCAGTCCATGGTACTTTCAATACTTTCTGTTGCTTTTAACACCTGTACTCCTCCAAGGGTCTTCCTTTTCTTTTTGTTCCACTTGCTGCTCTGTTGCATGCCTTTAGTGTTTCGCCCCAGCGTGATGGGGTCAGATTGTGCACAATTCCCGCACTGTATCTCCAGTGTTGTCCCATGAAGCACTATGATTTAGTGAGGGAGGTTGTGTCTCTTGGTGAGGCTGGCCCTATGGTCCTCTCTGGGCATTGTCTGCTCTAAGCAGGAATATCGTCCTCAGGGCTTGGTGGGCCTGGATATTCTCCCCTCCCTCTCCAACCCTTTTCATTTCTCCTGTGTGCTCTGATCTGACACGTCCCTCTCCCCAAGCTGTAGCCCCAGTGCTGTCCTCTGAAGTGCATTCTTATGAGGGGGAGGGTGTGTGTGTCCCAATAGTTGGGATTGGGGCCAGCCCCGCAGGCCTCCCTATTGGTTCTCTGGTACATGCCAGTATGTTGTATTCATGTCTTGGCACACCGTGTTGAAGCCTGGTCTCTGTCTCCCTCTCCTGTGGAGATATAAGCAATACCCTCACCTTGGGTGGGTTAGTGCCCTGCTCCCCTCCCACCCATGTCTTTTTTTCTCTCTGTTTCTTTGCCCCTCCTATTTAGTTGGCTGCTGTATGTATCCCTGGCTTGGGTTTGGCCCCTGCCATAGTAGTTGGACCTCACCCCAGGGAAATATGTATATAGTAGCCTTTCCCTATGCCCCATTTTTTTAAGCTTACCTCAGTGGACTCATGTTGTGCTTGTCCTTTGTGCTTGGCTTACTTCACTTAGCATGATTTCCTCCAGTTCTTCCCATGCCACAATGTGCTTCATGCATTCATCACTGCTTTTTAGGTATGTGTAGTACTCCATTGTATGTATGTACCACAGGTGTTTGATCCATTCATCTGTTGATGGAAAGTTGGGATGTTTCCAACTCCTTGCAATTGTGAACAGTGCCATGATGAACATTGGAGCACAGATGTCTGGCCATGGTTTGTTTCTTGCCTCTTCTGGGTATATGCCGAGGAAGGGGGTTGCTGGGTCATATGGTAGCTCAATTTCCACATGCTTTATTTGTCACCAAATTGATTTCCATAATGAGTGTACATACCTACAGATCCACCAGCAGTGGATGAGAGTTCCTATCTCCCCACAGTCCCTCCAACACTTGTTACTTCTCATTTTTTGAATTAAGCTATCTTTGAGAGTATTAGTTGGTATCTCATAGCTGTTTTAATTTGCATTCTCTTATGGCTAATTATCAGGAACATTTTCTCATGTTTATTGGCCATTTGGATTTCTGCCCCAGTAAAACTTCTGTTCAGGTCCTTTGCCCACCACCTTAGTGGGCAGTTAGTTTTTTTCTTATTGCAAGCTTGCAAGGTATTGTAGATGTTAGGAACAAGGCCTTTGTCTGATGTGTCATTGCTAAAGATGTTTTCCAAGTCTGTAGGCTCTCTTATTACTCTCTTGGACACTGTACACTGGTGAGTTATCTTCAGTATATCCCACTTGTCGATTTGTGATTCCTCTGTGTTTGTATCCTTCACTATTTCTGATAGTCTACGTAATCCCTGTGCCAAGGTTCTCAGATTTGTCCCAATTCCCTAATTAATGGCCCTAATCATTTGGGGTTTTGCCTCAAGGTCTGTGATCCACCTTGAGCTTATTCTTGTGCATGGACTGAGGTAAGGGTCTTGCTTCATTTTTCTGCAGGTAGATATCCATTTTTCCAGCACCACTTGTTAAAGAGGGCATCCATTTCCCATTTGATATTTTTGGGGCCCTTATCAAAAATCAGTTGTCTGTATGCTGTTTTTATTTCTGGGTTTTCAGCTCTTTTCCATTGGTCCGAATATCTGTCGTTAAACCAGTACCACACTGTTCTGACCACTGTGTCTGTATAATATCAGCTAAAGTCAGGTAGAGCAAGCCTTCCCACTTTGTCCTTCATCTTGAGGAGTTCTCTGCCAATTCTGGGCTTCTTCCCTCTCCATATAAAGTTGGTGATTAGTTTTTTCAGTTTTTTGAAGAAGGATGATGGTATTCGTATCAGAATAGCATTAAACTTATATAGTGCCTTGGGCAGAACTGACATTATTACTATATTGAGTCTTCCAATGCACGAGCATGGGATAGTCTTCCATTTGTTGAGGTCACTCTTGGTTTCTTGTAGTAGTTTTCTGTAGTTTTCCTAGTACAATTCTTTTGTTTATTTAGTCAGGTATATCCCTAGATATTTCAATTTGTGCTTGGCTATTGTAAAGGGTGGTACCTTTTTAATTGCCTCCTCTGTGATCTTGTCTAATGTGTAAAACACTCTGATTGACTTCTGTTGGTTGATCTTTATCCTGCCACTCTGCCAAATTCCTCTATCTCTTCCAACATTCCACTTGTGGAGTTTTGGGGATGTTCAATCTATAAAATCATGTAATCTGTGAATGATAGTTTCGCCTCTTCCTCCCCCAGATGAATACCTTTGACGTCTTTGTCTTATGTTGTTAGCTAGGATCTTCAGTACGATGTTAAGTAGGAGTGGGGACAAGGGGCATCCTTGTCTGGTCCCCTTTTTCAGTGGGATTGTGTTAGTCTTTTCTCCATTGATTATCACGTTGGCTGTTGGTTTTTCATATATAACTTGTATAGTATTGAGGAATCTTCCTTCCATTCCTATCTTCTTGAGTGTCTTAAACAGGAATGGGTGTTGGGAGTTGTCAAATTCTTTTTCCACAGCTATCGATATTATCATGTGGTTCTTATAAGTTTTCCTGCCAATGTGGCGAATAATACTAATGGTATTTCTTACGTTGAACCATCCCTGCATCCCTGGTATGAATCCCACTTGGTCATGGTGAATTATTTGATATATATACTTCTGTATTCTATTGGTGAGTGTTTTGTTAAGGATTTTTGCATTTATGTTCATTAGAGATATTGTTCTGTAGTTCTCAATTCTTGAGGGATCCTTGCCCACTTTAGGTATCAGAGTTATACTAGCTTCATAGAGTTTGGCAGTTTGCCATCTTTTTCTATGTTCTGGAAGAGATTTTGTAGGATTGGTGTCAGTTCTTCCCTGAATGCTTGGTAGAATTCTCCTGTTAAGCCATCTGCCCCGGGGGATATTTTTGTTGGTAATCCCATAATAACCTTGTCTATTTCTTCCATTGCTATGGGTCTGTTGAGGTGTTTGATGTCCATGTGGGATAGTCTAGGAAGGGATTGATTTTCCAAGTATTTGTCCATATCTCCAAGTTTTTGAATTCACTAGAGTGAAGGCCTTCATAGTACTCTGTAATTGTCCTTCTGATTTCATTCGGGTCTGTTGTAATGTCCCCTGTTTTCTCCCTCATCCTCGCTATTAAAATTTGTTCCTTCCTTTCTTTGGTTAGGCTTACCAGCGGTGTATCAATTCTGTTAATCCTTTCAAAGATCCAACTTTTAGCTGCATTATTTTTTTCCATAGTTTTCTTGTTTTCCCTCTCCTGTATCTCAGCCCTGATTTGTATTATTTCTTTCCTGTTGCTATTAGTAGAACTGTGCTCTTGAGTCTGCTCTAATTGGTGTATATTTTGTCCCAGCATATCAATCTTAAGTCTCTTCCTTTTTCATGTGTGCATGTATTGCTATCAGACTTCTGATGCCTTTGCCATGTCCCAAAAGGTTTGGTACATGGTGTTTTCACTCTCATTGGTTTGGTGTTTTCACTCTCATTGGTTTCTGGAAACTTCCAGAATTCATCTCTAATCTGGGCCAATACATACTCCTTTTTCAATAGAGAGTTATTCATCCTCCAATTGTTTTCACATGTTTTCTTCATCGCCCTTTTGCTGGTTGGAGAGAGAAGTCTGTATAATCTCTGTGTGCTTTAATGTACTCAGGTTCGACTTGTGTCCCAGTATATGGTCTATCTTTGAGTATGTGTCATGTGCGCTTGAAAGGGATGTGATTTTTTTTTTTTTTTTTTTTTTGCATTTGGGTAGAAAGCTCTGAAAATATCTCTCAGGTCAAGTCGACCAATTGTGCTGTTTAGATCTGTAGCCTCCTTGTTAAATTTTTTTCCCTGTGATCTGTCTTTTTTAGAGAGTGATGTATTAAAGTCATCTACTATAATTTTGAGCCTGTGATTTCTTTTTCGATCTTTTAGTCTTTGATTTATGAATTTCATAGGTCTCTCATTGGGTGCATATATATTTATTATGCCCACTGGTTCTTGGTCTACTGTCCCATTGAGCATTAAATAGTGCCCCTCCTTGTCTCTTGTTATGGCTTGTACCTTGAGATGAATTTTGTCAGAGATTAAGATTGCTACCCCTGCTTATTTTGCATTGCCATTTGCTTAGTATAGTTTTCTCCAGGCTTTAAATTTCAACCTGTTTTTGTCTTCCAGGTTGAGATGAGTCTCCTATAGGCAGTAGATTGATGGGTTATGTTTTCTAAGCCAGTCTTTTAGCTTCTCCCTTTTAATGTCATTCAGTTCATTGATATTCAGCGTTAATACATCCATCTGTGGACTCTGTGATGTTATCGTGTACCTTTTGTGTTGGGTGTTTTCCTACCTACCTATCATCAGTTTGTGTTGTGTGTGTGTGTGGCTCATCTTGGTTTCTTTCCACTATTGAGCTAATGCTACCTTGGGGGATGTTTTCTCGTTGTCGCCCTCTGGATGGAGTTGTTCTATGTGACGGTCTCTTATTTGTGCTCAGTGACTGTTGATCTGCCCATACTGGGTCTGCAAGGATCTTTTGTAGGGATGGGTTTTTTTGGTGTATTCTTTGAGTTTTTCCTTGTCTGGGAAGACTCTTACTTCTCCATCTGTCTTAATAGATAATTTGGCCAGACATAGTATTCTTGGGTTTGCATTATTTTCCTTCCATTTTTGGAATATGTTACTCCCACTCCCTCCTCTTCTTCATCGTGTCTGATAGGTCTGAACACATTCTTATTTGGGCACCTTTATAAGTCACCATTGGCTTTTCCCTAGCTTCTCTTATGATTTTCTCCTTTTCCTCATAATTAGATAATTTAACTATTGTGTGTCTTGGTGATTTCTTCTGGTGATTCAGTCTTGCTGTTGTTCTTTTGACCTCCTAAATGATTGCCAGATTTTCATTTATTAAGCTGGGGAAGTTTTCCTGTAAGAATTCCCTCACTATTTTGGCTGTTGACTGCTTTGTTGTGTCTTGTACTGGTAGTCCAATTATTCTAATATTGTTCCTCTTCATCACATCAGGCATGGCGCTCAGGTTTCCCTCAGCTTCTTTGATTGTTTTATCTGACTGCTTTTCCCGTTTGTTGAGGTCTGATTGGTTATCCCCAAGGCACTAGTGCAATTCTCAGCCTCCTCAAGTCTGTTGGCCTAGTCTGTGAATTTTCCACTGGATTTTGTTATTTCATCCCTTAGGTCTTGTATTTCTCATTGGTGCGTTGCCTTTATCTCCTCTATCATTTCATCCTTTTTCTGTATTGCTTCCCTCATATCCTGTATGACTGTAAGCAGCATTCTGAGGATTTCTTTCTGTGGCAGGTCAATGTATCCTTCTATGCACGTCGTTAGGTTCATGATTTCTTCTGACATTGTCTTCTGTTTCTCCTGCTTTTTCGTTGAGGTTGTTGGGGCTGGTTTCTGTTTACATGTTGTTTTAGAGAAACCCGGCGCCATATTCCAGAGTTGAAGAGCACTGGACTCACTCTTGGGGTAACTCATATGAGTGCTTCTTTTGAACTATCTTCAGGTAGCTTCACTAGGAATTCAGGCTACTGCTGTATATTCCTGTGGTTTCACTCTTGCCCTAGCAGACCATTATTCCGTTATTTGGAATGTAAGTTGGATAGTCCTCTCACAGGACGCTGGTTGGGTGGTTGTGGGCCTACGAGGATGGCATTTCACTGGATGATCTGTCAATAAACCATAGTGGTATGTCTCATGGTGCTTGGAGCACCTCAGGTGGCTTGTAGTGTTTCCTTCTCCAACTGGAGTGCTGCGGAGGGTGTGTGGGTGTACCCTCCTTGGTGTAGAGCACCGTGGATAGCATTCTGAATTACCCTGGTCAGAGAGATCACAGTGTAAGTTGGGGGGATATTCCCACAGCAGCGTAGAGCAGCACAAATGGCGGGCAGGAGTTCCCCCAGTCACTTGTAGGGTCTTAGGGTATGAGAGGGAGTTTCCCCAGCTGTTTGAAGGGGAGAGCCCCCAGCCTTTTTGGGGTGTAGTGGAAGGCGAGTGTGAATTCCCCATCTTCATGTAAAGCCAACAAGTGCAGGCAAGAGCTCTCACAACTGGACAGCCAGAGTTGCCCTAGGCAAAGCAGAGTTCCCTGGAGGCCAGTAGTGGCTTGTGAAAGGAATGAGAGGGAGAAGAGAAGAAAAAGAATGGAGAAAACAGACAATAGAAAAAATAAAAAGCAAACTAACACACACACACACACACACACACACACACACACACACACACAAAGCAAACACAAAACAAAAACAAAGAGGCCAAAAAAGAAAAACTGAATCTGCTGAGACTGTGGTGGGAAATAGAGAAGAGATAAAATAAGAGGAAAAAAAGAAAATGTGAAAGAAGAAAGAAAGAAAAAATAGATAAAGAGATACCTGAGCCCTGTGCTGTGCTGTGTGTAGCACTGGAGTTCTCCCTGCTGTTTGGGCAGAGTTGCCCTAGGTGGAGGGTAGTGGCCAGGCAGTTAGCAGTGGAGTGTGAAAGGAAAGAGAGGGAGAAAAAAGGAAAAAGAGAGAAAAGGAGAGAGAAACAACCAGGCCTGCTGAGACTAACTGCAGTGGAAATAGAGAAGGGAGAGAGAATAAAGAAAAAGAATAGTAAGTAAGGAGATAGCTGAGCCTGACCGGCAGACCATGGGACTGGAGGAGTTCCAATCCTGCCTCAAGGTAGCAGAGTGGTGTGCCCGTTTGGTTTAGGTTTCCACAGGTGCTGTGCGGAATTACCCTCATAGGCAAGAGCACGGTGGAGGCCAGGCAGTGGTTCCCACAGCCATGTGGAGTGCTGGAGATTGCTGGTATAGCTGCCTTGTGTGGTAGGCAGCACTGCAGCAGATGGGGGAAAGCTCCCTCAGCCACGTGTAGGGTCCCAGGACAGGCAGGGGATCCCCCAGCCACACGAAGCACAGGCAGGACCTCCCCAGCTGCATGTAGAATCACTGAGGGCAGACAGTAGCTCCTCACCAGTGTGCTTGCAGAGTTATCCTAGCTTGTGCCAAGACCACTGATGCTCCAATAGCTCAGCGTTGTTTGTTTTTGCCCTCAGGCCAACTGGAATTGAATTAAATTAATTGGTCCCCTGGCTATGGGCTCTGAGTTTGTGCTCAGTGAAGTTATTCTGAAACTGAAGCTTACTCCAGAGGCTCTTTGTTATGTTGAAAGTCTCCGGGCTCTGTAGCTAACTTCTGGCACAGCTTAGCACTGGCTCTTTTATTGTGCTAACGTATGTTAAAGGATCTGTTCTGCCAGTTTGTCTTGGAGTTAAACACTGAGCCTGGGATTTGCAGTTTTTGCCGAGAAAACATTTTCTCGCTTTTTTATATTGGGCTTGTGTGGTGCCCTGATTTCGGGGCTGTCACGCTGACCCCCGGAAGGAGATCTAGCTTATCAGAGAGGTTGTTTTCTTCTGTGCCAACTGGAACTGAATTCACCCCCACCCACACCACACCCCCGGCTATAGCTACCTGCTTATGCTCTGCCACGCTGTGATCTGACTCAGGTAAATTTCCTGACATCTTTTCAATTGCTCCAAATCTATGGCTACTCACGCAGACCCTGACCCTTAGGCTATGAGCGCAAGGTAGCTAACAGCGTAGGGAGCTCTGGTGTGGGGGTTTTGTGACTAGCTTTCAGAGGTTCTTTTCAAGTCTGGAATTAAGACCCCTTTTTTATTGCTGTACGTGGGAGCTGGCAGAAGTTTTGTCCAGAGCCCATGAGCCCATGAGCCCAGCAGAATGAACCTAGAGCTTTTCAGTGCTTTCTCGGTTCGTTTTGTGGGTGAAAATTTTAAAAAAGCAGGGGTCGGGACAGACCCTAGTACCCTGATTCTAATTTTAAGACTCTGCCTCCCAGTCTCCTTCACATTACCTTTTAATTTTCTAGTCCGGCAGCAGGAGCTCAGGGAGGGTAAATCTACCTGGATACCATCTTTCTTTGTAGTCGTTTTTTGCAGTTCTCTTTTTATATGTCTTTTGTATCTCTGGTCAGATTCACTCCTATATCTAATCTTCTGGGTGGCTGCTGTAAATGGCATTGTTTTCCTGATTTCCTTTTCAGTGCTATTTGTTGGGGCAGGGGACCCTGATTGATTTTTGTATGTTGATCTTGTACCCTGACACTTTGCTGAATCAATTACCTTCAGTTAATTTCCCTGCAGAGTCTTCTATGCCCAGGATCATATCATCTGCAAATAGCGAATGTTTTACTTCTCCTTTGCCAATTTGGATGCCTGTTATTTCCTTTTCTTGCCTTATTGCTCTGGTGAGGATTCCCAATACAAGATTGAATGGGTATGGTGATGAATGGCATTCTTTTCTAGTTCCCTCTGAGCAATATGTTTGCACTTTTTGTTGTGGTTCTTCATTGCCCTCTTCTGTATTTCATTGAAATTCTGTGGTTTATTATTTTTTTATTGTAGTGTGATTTCCTATTCGCTATATAATTTACGCAGTTATTTTCTTAATAGGTACTCTTGAGGTTATAATTTTATAATTACTTTGAATTTATACCAATTTAGCTTCAATGATGAACAGAAAACTCTGCTCTTATACACTTATATCTCTTCCTCTTCCTGCAATTATTATCACAATGGACTTATTTATATATTATTTGCCCATGAACATAGATTTAAAACTACCCTGTTTTTAAAAAAAAAATCATTTTATTGAGGGCTCTTTCATCTCTTATAACATTCCAGACATCAATTGCATCATGCATATTTGTACGTATGTTGCCATCATCATTTCCAAAACATTTTCTATTTGAGCACTTGTTATAAACACCTCCTTTTCCCCTCCATCCTCCACCTTCCCACCCTCATAAATCCTTGATCAATTATATAATGTTATTGTTATGTCATATCTTACACTATCCGTTGTCTCCTTTCACCCACATTTCTATTATCCAATCCCTTCAGGGGTTGAGGCTATATATCCAACCTTGTGATGGGTTACTCCTTTCTCCCTCTTCTCCCTCCCCTATGCTCATGATATCGCTACTCTCACTACTGTTCCTGAGAAGCTTATCTGTCCTGAATTCCATGTGTTGAGAGATCTTATCTGTACCCATGTATATTCTCTGGTCTAGCCAGATTTGTAAGGTAGAACTGGGTAGCGGAGGGGGGGAGCAAGCATTCAGGAACTAGAGGAATTTTGTGTGTTTCATCAGTGCTATACTGCACCTTGGTTGAATCATCCCTTCCTTATAACCCTTCTGTGAGGGAATAACCAATTGTCTACAGATGGGATTTGGGTCTTCACTCCAAACCCCCTTTTCTCATCAATATAGTTGTTTGTTTTATCTTTTGATACCTGATACCTGATCCCGTCAACATCTCATGATCACATAGGCTGGTGTGGTTCTTCCATGTGGGCTTATTTGCTTCCCTGTTGGATGGCTGCTTATTCAACTTAAAGCCTTTAAGACCCCAATTGCTATGTCTTTTGATAACCAGGCACCATCCACTCTCTTCACCACATTTGCTTATGCACCCATTTTGTCTTCAGTGATCATGTCGGGAAGGTGAATATTAAAGAGTGCCAGGTTATTAGAACAAAGTGTCCTTGTGTTAAGGGAGGCCTTGAGTAGAGGCCCAAATTCCATCTGCTATCTTAATACTTAACATATACATTCATGTACATTGGTCTCTATCCCTTTCATTTTAAATTAGTATATTTACATATATATATATGCCTTTATCTACCAAAGTGTGCTGCTCTTACTACTCCTGGGTTGGCAGTTCCTTGCAAAAGTCTAAAATTTGACTTCAACCAATGATGAGGTATGTGTGATGAGAATTTTCTGAGATAGCTTCTGGTACCCTTGTCTGATATATTTACATTATATATTTCTAGAACCCTGAATCCATGGCGAAAAGCAATCTAACGAGCACCTCGGAATTCCTTCTTCTGGGACTGTCAGAGGTGCCTGAGCATCAGCCCCTTCTCTTCAGCCTGTTCCTGTCCATGTATCTGATTGCTGTGATGGGGAACCTGCTCATCATTTTGGCCATCAGCTGTACTCCCCAGCTCCATACCCCTATGTACTTCTTCGTAGCCAATCTGTCTTGTGTGGACATATGTTTCACCTCTGTCACAATACCAAAGATGCTCCTAAACATCCAAACCAAGAAGCAATCCATCCCATATGTTGGATGCCTCACTCAGATGTATTTTCTCATTTTGTTTCTAGAACTGGACAATATCCTCTTGGCAGTAATGGCATATGATAGATTTATAGCCATATGTCGCCCTCTTCACTATGCCAGAACCATGAGTCCCAAATTCTGTATCACATCATTGTCTGTGGCTCTGATCATCACCAACATCTATCCCTTGATCCACACTCTCCTGATGGATACACTGTCATTCTGTGCAAGTGTCAGAATTCACCATATTTTCTGTGAGCTGTATGCATTGCTGAAACTTTCTTGTTCAGACATCCACATCAATGAATTGGTTGTGTATACCCTCGGAAGTTTTCTTTTTGTCACTCCCTTCTTGTTCATTTTCCTTTCATACATGCACATTTTCTCAGCCATCTTAAGACTACATTCTTCCCAGAGTAAGCTGAAAGCCTTTTCTACTTGTAGTTCCCACCTGGCAGTGGTGTCCTTGTTCTATGGAACTCTATTTGGAGTGTATCTGCAGCCTTCTTCTTCCTACACAACTGAGGACTCAGTAGCCACAGTGCTGTATGCAGTGGTAGCACCCATGCTTAACCCGTTCATCTATAGCCTAAGGAATAAAGACATGAAAGGGGCCCTGAAGAACCTCCTCAAATGGAAGAAAGTTTCCAATTGGTGACAATGACTCCTGCATCTGAGAAACGATGCTTGCTCTTTTTCTACCCATCATATGAGGTCTGATTGTTCATGAACAGAATGTGACAGGTTTCCAGCTTGATGTGCATTCCTGTTGTTATCTCCTTCACCCATTCATTCAAGCAACATCTCTGAGCAACTCCCATGTGACAGGACCTGGGGAGATAGGTTGTTTGTCTGAGATGCAAATTTCAATGCACTCCATACGGCCTTCATAGTCCCTCTCAAACCAGGCTCATGGATTTTTACCATGGACCTCTGTTCCTAACACGAACCATAACCAATTATTGAATATAGTACTATGTACTGGTCTCTCTTTGGAGTGAGTAAAGGTATTCACTCATTCAATATAAAAACCCTCTCATGAAGGAGAAACTGTTATCCTCATTTTCTAGATGAGGATATGAAGGCTCAGAGAAGTGATGGTATTCTCACCTTCTGCTCTTTGAGGCAATACAGAAAAAGGTGTTCACACAAAATCTGTGATTCAGATTGAATGTAGTGCAGTTCCAAACCACCAGCCGCTCTGAGGGACAAAGGCAAGGCTTTCTACTCCCATAAAGAATTACAGCCCGGAAACCCTCTGGGGCACTACCTTGCCCTTTAGGGTCACAATGAGTCAGAGTCAACTCCATGTCAGGAGTTTGCTTTTCAATTGTTTGATTTTGTCATCAGGTGGCATAGGTCATGACTTCATGCCACAAATCACTGCTATTGTAATCCTAGTGAGAAAAAATATAGGTGCTCATGTGTGAGTCATGATCTACCAATGTCATTTTTAAAAAGAAATTCCCAGATAGCACGCATTCACTACCATTTCTAAACCCACTCATCCACTGGCTTTAAATTGGTTGTGACTCACAGTGACCCTAAAGGACAGAGTTGAACTGCTTCGTAAGGTTTCTGAGACCATAAATGTTATGGGAGCAGACTACCCCCATATGTTTCCCCTTGAAGCAGCTGGTGGGTTTTAATCACCCATCTTACTGTGAGTAGCCTAATGCTTAAACCCACTGTGCCACCAGGTCTCTTTCCACCATTTCTCATTCACTTCCATTGAGTTGATTCTGACTCATCCAGACCCTATGGGAGTAGAAAGCCTAGTCTTTCTTTTGAGGTGGTTTCAAACTACTGATCTTGTGACTAGAAGCCCAGCTCATAACCACTATGCAACCAGAGATCCTTCGGTGGAAGGACTTCTTGACAAATACAAATGGTCATAATAACTAGACTGTAGCAATGTATTTTCCTGGAATAACCATAACAAGAACTACACATGCTCTTCTAAATGATGCTCTTGACAGCCTCTTACTGAGAAGGATGGTCTGTACTCCCTCCCCTTGAATATGAGTGGACTTGTGACTGCTTCAGCAAAGGAGGATAGTGAAAGTGATACTGTCTATCTTCAGGCTGAATCACAGTAGATAGATTCTAGTTTGTTGACTGACATAAGTGAGCTCCATGAGACCTGGGCTTTTGTTTGTTTTGCTGAACTTGGATTAACAGGTGTTCAGTAAACATGAGTTGAATGAACGAATTAAAGACTGTTATTTACCACATTATAATTCATTTCTAAACCAATTGATCCATTTTATTGATAAATTGATGAGTGAATGAGAGTGAGTAGATATCTGTCATAACTGGTTTTTCATTTTTGTTCCTTTTTATAAAGATTATTTACAACACCCATCCAATTGAAAAGTCTGCTAAGAATGTGAACAGATATTTACAGGAGAAAATACAAATGGTTCCTAAAAATTAAAAAAAAAGATGGTCAACTACAAACACAATTTGATAAATACTAGTTAAACCCATATTGGGGTTCTATTTCTCAGCTATCAGAAACAAAAACCTTAAAAAAGCATTGTGACTAAAATAGGATGCAGAGCTTTGTAGTCACGATTTGCTTTTAATCTTCATGAACTCAGTAATTGTGATATTATTTTTCTCTTCCACTGACATGAAACTCCTTTTTTAAAAAAAAAACACTTTAATGTGAATTTGGGTTAAAGTTTACAGAGCACATCAGTTTTCTATTCAACAATTTATACATGTTTGTTTCTTATCATTAAATCCCCACAATGCTGCATCACTTATATAACTCTCTCTGTTTTCTGTTTCCATTCCTCCTTCATTTCGAATCCTTCTGGACTTTGTCTTTGAAGAAAATGTTGCCGATTTTGTCCGAACTGATAGATGATTCTAAGGAGGGTGTACCTCCCTACTGTTACTGCTGCCCTCAGAGATCTGTCTATTGTTTATCTGAAAATTGAGCCTTGGGGTTAAGTTCCAGACCCAAAAGTTTAATAAGGGCCATATTCTTGGGGGTTCCACCGGTCTTAATCTGATCTTTAAGCCTTATCATTCTTATGATTTGGGGCTTTGCTCCACACTTTTCTCCTACCCTATCCAAGACCTTCTAATGTGACTCCTTTCAGAGTCATTGACTTTAATAACTGGGTATCATCTAGCTCATGTGGTCTCAGCGTCATGCAGAGTGATGTTCGCATGATCCATGAGTACATTGATTAATTGTAAAATTCATTTATAAGAAACTCACAAAGCCCTGATACTGAAGGACCTCAAAAACAAACATAAGGAAGGGGAAAAAGAGGAGCTGATACCAAGGGCTCAATAGAAAGAAAATGTTTAGAAAATAATGATGGCAACATATGTACAAATATGCTTGATATAATAGATATATGGATTGTTATAAGAGCTGTAAGAGCCCCCAATAAAATGATCTTTTAATTAAAAAAAGAAAGAAACCTGTAAGATGTGGCTGAAGTCACAGTCATGAGACACATATCAACCTTGAATTGATTAATTAATAAATGATTGAAAATAATTAAACTAATATTTCAACTCAAGAAGCTAGAAAAGTAACAATAATAGCATTACAAAAAATAAAACACATGAGGGGGGTCGTAAATATTAATACAACAAGCGTTACAACCCCCCGTAGAATAGGCTAATGTAACCAAGAGCTGTGGTTTGGAATTTTTATCAGCGATTAATATTGTTACTCCTGTTTTTTTGATAGTTGTTGATGTTTTTCACCATCCTTTGATTTTCAGTCTATTTTTAACTTTGAGGTTAAGGTGTGTCCCTTGTAGACAGCATATCAATTGGTCTTGTTCTCTAATCCAGTCTGTTGCTCTCTATTTTTTGATTGGTGCATTTAATCTGTTGACTTTTGGGGTCATTAATAATATATGCAGATTTGTTGCTGTCATCTTGATGTATTTGCGTTTAGTTTCTCTTCACTTTTTGAGGTTTAATGAGTGTGTTTGTTTTTCCTCTACCTCTTTGCTGTTTTGAGCACTGCTTTCATTATTTTGGTTTCTGGGTGGTGACATCATGTCTGATACTCTCAGGTTTGTCTGCTGTTGGTTTATTCTACTTTCATAGTTATCCAGCTAATATTTTTTGTAATATTCGTCTGGTTTTTATGAATTATTTTGGTTTTTCCTTGTCTGGAAATAATTTGATTTCTCCCTCTTATATAAGGGATAATTTTACTTGATATAGGATCCTTGTTTGTCAGTTTTGGGGTTTTGTTTGTTTTGCTTTCTGAATTGTATGCATGTCACTCCATCATCTTCTTGCCTGTGTCATTTCTGCTGAGAAATCCGAGCTTATCCTTATTGGTTTTCCTTGCTAGGTGACTAGTCTTTTTTCCCTAGGTGACCTCAGAATGTTCTCCTTTTTCTTGAAATCAAATAGTTTGACAGAAATGTGTCATGATATCTTTCTTTTGAGGTCTATCGTATTGGAGATTCTGTCAGCTCCTTGAATAGTTATTTTCTCCTCTTTTATGATGGGAGATTTTCTTCTACGATTTCTCATGCTCTTTTCCTTGCAGATTTTTGTTTGTTTGTTTCTTTCATCATGTTCTGGAATCCTGAGGAGAGGTAGGTTGTTTTTCTTGATAGTGTCTCACATCATTCTCAGGCTATCTTTTGATTCATTTACTCCCCTCCCCCTTTGGTTAATTATTTCTCTCATTGATTGTAATTAGAGTGATTATCTTTGAGTGCATTGATTAGATTTTCCTTTTCTTCCATTCCACTTCTCAGGTCTTTTACTATGTTGGCTAGTTCTGTTATCTCATTGTCTTCTAGGATTCTTTTTTGTTGTTTTGTTTTAGGATTTCAGTGTTTTGATTTCTTCCATTGTTCTCATGAGTGTTCCCCATATCTCTTGAAATGACCTAAACATCATTCTTCTGAATTCTTTTTCTGGTAGTTGCAGGGCCTCTTCTTCAGAGTACGCCATTGAGTTGGGGTGATTTTCAGTGGCTTGCGTTTGCTTTTCTTGATTTCGTTTTTGCTTTCCTCTGGTTTACTGCTGTTCCCTAGGCCTCATCATACAACTCTTGGTGGTTTGTGAGCTTCTGGGTCATATAGAGGTCTAATGACATGGGTGAGGTCTAATAGGAGCTGAAAAACATGATAGTGAAATAGAGATAAGGGGGGAAATGACTAAGTGGATAAAGTTGGGGGAATAAGAGATAAAAAATAAAAGTAATGATAGTAATATAGGCAGCTGTCTGGATAGGCCAACATAATTGTAAAAATAATATGAAAAAAAAACATTTTAAGAGGGGTCATCAGAATTAAGATATTTCATGGAAATATAATTCACTAGGTAAACGAGCGCAGAAAGATAATGGGTTGATGTGCATGGAAAAAGAGGGACAAAAGAGTCAAAGGACTCAGGTATGGCTTTGTTGTGGGTACTGATCTTATGTTGCAATGGCAGCATGCATGAGGGTGTGTCTGTGCACTCAGAGGGGAAATACAAAAGCCCTTATTTGGGTGAGTCTGCCAGAATCTACAGGGCTGCTGGTTTTTGCCTAGGGAGAAATGTGTATTATCAGGAGGCTAGGGTTGCATGGAAGTGGGAGAGAACTAGAAACAAAAAGGTATTATAATAGACAAAAGTACAAAAAAAAAAATAAAGTAAGAAATAAGACTGCTTTCGCTGGGAGTTCATGCTTCTTTGGTAGTGTTATTGTGTGTATGTGTGTGCTGCATGGAAGAGGTAGGGCACATGGGAAAGGACACTGGATAATAAACAGGAAAAAAGGAAGAAAAAATGACAAAAACATGAAGCTTAGGTACTGATTATGTCTGTCTCAAGCTGCCCATGCATTCTTCTATCCTTCAGAGCCCCCAGAATTGAATTAGGACGTTGGCTCGCTGGGTTGTACAGGGGCTGGGAAAATAGGCTGTGCCAGGAAGGAGCAGGGCTCACAGAAGTGGCTCATGCAGCAGGACAAAGTATTCTGTGAGCAAGTACTTCTATTCTCCCACTTTAAGTCCATGATATCCTTCCTAGTGAAATCTCTCCGGTAGTTGCTGAGGTACTCCCATGCTTGTTATCTGGCAGCCATATTCCCCCTGAATCTCCAAGAGCTGCTTTTTATAAAACAATGAAACCAACAACATAGACAAAGACGATAAATGTAGAAACAACCTTTCCATATTCTCACGTAAAATATTAACTCCGACCTATTCTTAGTATCATACACCCCATTGGGGTTCGAATTTTACTAACTGTCAAATTGACGTCTTTTCACAATTGGTGTGTTTAGGGCCCACACATATATTTCACTCTGCCTATGTCTCTGAATCTCTTTTAATTTGTAAGAGGTTCCCTTTCCCTCTTCTTTTTTCTGTTGCTATTAATTTGTGGAAAATATTGTTGTCACTTGTCCTGTACTGTTTTCCTGGACTAGACTGATTGTGCCACTGTGATATCCTATACTGTGATCCTCTGTCCAGTTGCATGTCCTGTACACTGGTTGTTAGTCCCATAGGTGGGATCATGCTCAAGTTCAATCTTGGAGAAGCCCACATGGTATAGTTCACTTACCATCCATCATACCTGGAGTCACATCTTGTCTGAATTTCCTTGTTAGGGTGTTGAGAAATCTAAGGATTCTAATTCAGTTAAGTAGGCTACAGCCATTCTTTGCTTTCCTATGAGTGTTACACTTCTTATGGGATACATTGTGTGTCCCCAAAAGGTATACTAAAGTCCTAAGCCTGGTACCTGTGAAAGTGATCTTGTTTGAAAACAGTTTCTTTTAAGATAATTAAAATACAAAACAAAAACAAAAGAGCTAAAAAAATCACTGCCATCGATTTGATGCTGGCGCACCGTGATCCTGCAAGGCAGGGTAAAACTTCCACTATGAGTGTCTGTGTCTGTAACTGTTTAGAGGAGTATAAAGTCCCATGTTCCCTCAATAGCTTGTGGTTTCAAACAGCTAACCTTGAAGTAATCAGCCTAACGTATACCACTACACCACCAGGATTCCTTCAACGAGAACTATAATTAAGATGAAATCATATTGAATTATGGTAGATTTTAATCCAATAATCGTGTTTATATAAAAAGAGAAGAGATATGGACACCCTTAGAGGATACCATGGTACAGTGGAGGCAGAGATTGAAGTGATATGTCTTACAGATAAGGAGCATTGAAGGCTGAGGGGCCGGCCCCAATCCCAACTACTCCGTGGACACCTGCCCCACCCCCACCCCTACCCCGGAAGAATTTATTTCCAAGGACAGCATTGAATCTGCAGCTCCGGGAGAGGGACATATCTGATTGGAGCACATGGGACACATGAAGGGGGAGGAGGAGAGAATAGAACACATCCTGACACAACAGGCCTTGAGGACAATGTTCCCAATTAGAGCAGCCAGTCCACAGAGAGGACCACATGGCCAGCCCCACTATGAGACATGATGCCCCTCACTGACCCATGGTCCTGCGGGGGACAGCACCAGAGATACAGTGTGGGAATTGTGCCCGATTTGATCCTGCACACCGACGCAAAGCACTGGGGGAGTGCAGCGGAACAGCAAGGGAATGGTGCAGCAAGGTCCCCAGGGAATGCTGAAGGTGGACTTTGGGGCCAGGGTGTGGTGCCCCAACAGACTGGACTGGAAAATACTCCTAAAGGCCAACAAACGATCCTTGAACTAACTACAAGCTTTTCTTTTTTGTTGTGTTTTGATTTGTTCGTTGTCAGTGGTTTGTTGTTGTTGTTTTGTTGTATATTATTGCTTGGTTTTGTTCTGCCTTGTTTTTGTGCATGTTATTATCTCCGCAGGTCTGTCTAAATAAGATAGGCTGGATGGACAATCTGGAGGAGAAAACAA
>NW_022111376.1:2130100-2138741 GCF_000313985.2 Echinops telfairi
GCATCACCAGGAAAAAAATCATATCATTGTGAATGAGGGGCATAGTGCGGAGTGGAGACCCAAAGCCCATTTGTAGGCCACTGGACATCCCCTTACAGAAGGGTCTCAGGGAGGAGAGGAGCCAGTCAGGGTGCGATGTAGCAACGATGAAGCATACAACTTTCCTCTACTTCCTAAAAGCTTTCTCCTCTCCCACTATCATGATGCCAATTCTACCTTACAAGTCTGGCTAGACCAGAGGATGTACACTGGTACAGATGGGAACTGGAAACACAGGGAATCCAGTGCAGATGATCCCTTCAGGACCAGTGGTGTGAGTGGCAATACTGGGAGGGTAGAGGGAGAGTGGGTTGGAAGAAGGGAACCGATGACAAGGATCTACATGTGACCTCCTCCCTGGAGGACGGACAACAGAAAAGTGGGTGAAGGGCGACGTCAGACAGGGCAAGATATGACAAAATAATGTGTTGTAGATTATCAAGGGTTCATGAGGGAGGGGGGAGCAGAGAGGCAGGGGGAAAATGAGAACTTGATGCCAGGGCCTTAGGTGGAGAGCAAATGTTTTGAGAATGATGAGGCCAATGAATGTGCGGATGTGCTTTACACAGTTGATGTATGTATGGATTGTGATAAGAGTTGTATGAGTCCCTAATAAAACGATAAAAAAAGAATAAAGAAAATATTTTAAACTGAAGAAAAAAAAAGAATAAAACCTACCCCTCTACCTCAACCCTATCCTTCATGGGGCATGTGTTTCATATCTGGAATCCCTGGGCACAGAAGAACGTGCTTAAACAAAATATATGGTGATATTGTCATAATCTTGGGTTGGGGAAGGCCTCCCCCACAATTGTGAGGGGAGGCTATAGGGGCCTAAAACTGTAGAGGTCAAAGGTGGTAGACTTCACTACAAAACAAACAAAAATACTCCAGATAAAATTTGCGTTAAGAGAACTAAAACTACAAAAGTCATATTGGGGATTCATACTTTCTGATTTCAAAACATATTATTAAGCCATAAAAATTAAGACAGTGTGGTACTGGTACAATAACAGACATATAGACCAATAAAATAGAATGGAGAGTCCAGAAATAAATCCACACATGTATGCTCAACTGATTATTTAAATGGGTACAAAATACATTCAATAAGTATCCTCGGTAGTGTAATGGGTTATGAGTTGGGCTGTTAATATTTGAGAAACAAATGAAGATGTCTACTCTTGTGCAGATTTTTAGCCTTGGAAACTCTGAGGCAGTTTCTACTCTATCCAATAGGCCAGAACTTTGAACCCAAGCCCAAAGACTTTCAGTGCCATAACCTTGGGATAGCAGTCTCCTACTTCTCACACTGGGACGATGCAGACGTAAGTCCAAGTGAGTTTTTCAGATCTTTTAATCTACTACCTGTATGTTTAGGGTAAAGTCCAATCCCTTAGTGGTGTTTCCATATCAGATCTTTCTGGCGTGACATATGGGGGATGTTGTGCACATCAGAAGGACTTGAGTCCAACGTCCCTGTTGCCCATAGCATGCATCCTGGGTCACCAAGGACTCCATAGCAGTTAGGCCAAAGGTACTTGGTAGGAACATAATACGCTCTATATGTTCCCGGGGGGCCTACACAAGTAAGGTGAAGCACATTGTGCAGTACTAAGTAGCCCCACTTGGTTTAACTGCCTACAGAAGTGAAATCCTCTTCTCTGAGACAGGCATCTCTTCCCTTCCCCCACCTCTGACACTGAATCTCTATTCTGGTTCACACAGCACCGTTGTAGAAGTGTTTGTTGATTTGGGGTGGCATTAGAACAATGTTACACGGCATGAACTGATTACTGTTTTCGCACTTTCCCTACTACGAGCCACTGACCCCAGCTGAGGTGAGTCCTCCCTTGTGCATGTGTCCTTTAAGATGTACCAATAAAGGGATGATGCCGGGAACATGAGCATTAAACAGGCACACCACCTCCTAGCTTGGGAGGCTGCATTCAAAATTATACGACCTGAGAGCAAGAGCTTGTCTCGGGTTCCTAGGCTGTTCATCATGCCTGGGGCAGGCAGCTTCATCTTCCTCCTGAAGAGAGGCTGCTTAGTAATCCACACCATGCATCTTGTGGTCAGCAACCCAGTTCCTAGGCCACCACGGCACTCGGGCTCCTTGGATGGGACTGAAGATCTAAGAGAGAAAATATTCCCAATGGTGGGTTTCCCTGAATGCTGAACAAGCCCAACCAAACTCCCTGACTGCATGTTGATGCCAACTCATCACGACTGTACAGGGAATTCTGAATGGAGGGGCACACATGGATGTGGTCATCGTCATCTTGAATGTCCCCCGTAGTCTTTGGCCCAGCTATTCACCAGCATATCTGAGCCCCAGGCCCACCCTCTCAATTGAGGTCCCAGGGCAAGGACCCCTGGATGTCCCACAAAAGAGAAGGGAGCCTGTCAGAATAGAGGAATCTCAATTTTATTTTGTGCTGGCACAGGTAGTGTGTTAGGCAGGGTTCTCTAGAAAAATAAAACCAAGACACTTATGAATATATAGAGAGATAGATATAGATTTATACAGCACAAAGGAATATAACAGCCTTTTAATCCACACAGCAGTACAGAGCGCACAATTCACCTCACTCCGGTGGAACAATTAATATACTGGAAGTACTTCAACTCATGAGGGCTCCCGGGTCCAAGGTCAAGAAAGCAGACAGCTGAGTCTTCCTCAGGAAATGCAGGCAGAGGTCAGCCATAGGCAGAAAACAGCAGGGCAGGTCACCAAGAGTCAGAAGCTTAGGAGCTCAGCAAGCAGCCTTATTGGGATATCCAACTTGAGCAATGCAAGGTGACAGGATGCACCCGCCACAAGCTCAAGCGATGTACACATCCACAATATGGTGAAGCAGGTCTCGAACAAACCTTAATCTCTAGTGACACGATCCATGGGTTGGATGTCCCATAGGTAGTGTAGCTCACAGGTTGAGGCAGATAACTAGCTGAACCAGCCGCACCATTATCTGTTCACCAGAGAGCAAGAGAGCATGGGGCAGGCATCAGAGAGACATTTAACTCTTTGCTCTGCAATCAAACCACAACCTGGTTAATCCCACATATTCCTATTGGCCAGGTTGGCACAAGAAACCTACCTATCACAGATAGTTAGGAGCTCACCCTTCCTTCTCCAGCCTCAGAGGGGCAGAACAGCGAGGGACAGCACAGAGAGGCTCAGCCGTCCTTGCTGGACCACAGGTTCCTGAGACAACTGTACCAGTTGTTCTGCGTGGCCCGAAACAGAGGTAGAGCTGGCAGACGACGGTGGCAATGGCAATCTGCAGCATGCTGGAGTTATCAGTTATCAGCTGACTTCAGGGGAGGGGACAGGGTTCAGGGCACCGCCTCACTGCCTGCCGCCCCAAACCAGATTTTCTGGCCCCCAGAAAACTCACACAGTCAGGTCACTGCCATTCAACGTGATCTCCTTGCAGACCACACAAAAGAGGCTCTCAGGCACTGGGAGGAGGCTCCTGCCCACAATGTTGGCCTCCAGGCCAGACAGGAAAGGCACGGTCAGGGAGCTGGCTCCCATTTAAGAGAACATGAGGCTGGCTGTGACCGACCTCAGCCCGCTCTTCCTGCCCCGCCACCCCCCATGCTGCCAGTCCGAAAGAAAGGATACAACTCAAACATTTGGCTTCCCCATGGTATCACGCCAGGAGCGAGGTCACCACTGGGTACTGCGAAGGGCAGGGACCCTGGACCTGATTCTCTGAGCCATAGGCCACATCCCCGCTGATGGGGTTTCAGGACGCACCCTGGCCGTCCTCCATGAGCCCTTTTTGTTGCCACCGACAGTGTCATCGCCTAGGCGCTGGCCCTCGGACTCCATGTGGCCGGTCCTTTATCTTTGCTGCTGCTCCTGCTGAGAGAATTTGCTCTTCACCAGGGTCCGCATCCTAGTGTGGGAGAAGCCACCAGTGCGCCTGCGCAAACCAATGCCACGAGGCATAGAATGTAACACTGTTACCTGGGGAACCGCTGCTCCACAGCCCAGCCCACCAGGAAGTTGGTGGCCCACACGGTGGGACACAAAAGGCAATAGTGGCACCAGTGAAACTTGGAGACCTTGACACCGACCTTAGCAAGCTCCGAGTCCGTCCGCGGCCCCCACCCAAGGAGTCCAGGTAGTGTAACACGTTCCCCACCCTTTGAGAACCTAGCGGGCAAGTTCTACGCCCTTGAGACCTAAAAAATATGGGTGCCTCCCTCTAGAAAACCGAGAGCTGACCCCCTTGGGTGAAATGACTCCCTGTATGTTGCTCTGTGCCTTTCTACTCGGGCAAACGGTTCACAAAGTAAGCAGCTTCGGATAATTTTCTCTCTTCTGGCCCTCCGGCTGTGATACTGCACCCCTCCTACAGTGGCCCATGTCAATTGTAGGTGGCACAGGGGCTTCCATGTTGAGCTGCCAGTAGCAAGGTCGGCAGGTGGAAACCACTCGCCACACCATGGGGGAGGGAGGAGGTTTTCTCCTCCTGTAAAGGTTTACTACACTCTAGGAAAGGCACAGGGGCAGTTCCACTTTGTCCTGTAGGGGCAGCAGAAGTCGGAAGGAGAAGCTCAGTGTTTGGGCCCAGGGCCCAGTCTGCAGCAGACACCTAAGAGCAGGGGCTGCTCCTAAGGAAACACATGTAGGTAGACAAGGCTACATGCTATTGGACTGGCCAGTGTAGTGCAGAGAGGACTGGTCGGTGGTCATGCAAATAGGGGGCATCCAACGCAGGCAGCAGCATGGAGGTGTTAGGCTTTGTCAGCTGCCATCCTGCAGAGCGTAGCTCACATTCATCAGGAGCAGGCTATTTACTATCGTTTTAGGAGGAGCTGGGCTTTCTCTTTGAGCCCATCTCCAATGATTATGACCTGTAAAGCTGTAACAGCTGAGGGGACCAGAACTCAGACACCTACAGGACCTCAGGTGGTGTGATGGGCTTCCCGTTCATGGAGTGGGGCAACTGCTGTGAGCTTGCCGACTCAGGGCAAGAGAGCTCACTGGCCTAGGATGCTTACTTACAGGGCACGGGAGCTGACTGGCCCCTTTACAAGCCTTAAGCAGGGGTCAGCACAGCTCAAGGCTCTTGCTGGCCTCTGGAGCATGTGACTATGGCGCTCTTGCTGACCCAGAAAAAGAGCTGAGGTCCTTCAGTCTGGAAACCCTGCTGGGGTTGTTGAGTGTATCGACACTTGTGTCCTTGGAAGGCGTGTTGGTACCCGGAGGAGATTGCTGAAGAGCTCTATGTAGGAGGCTTGCTGGGCGAGCTTGGGGCCTCCAGTTCCTTGTACTTGACTTCCTCCGTTCTCTGGGCTGGGCCCATACCATTTTGCTGTTGATTGCACAAGTCTTCCTAATATGATTGAACTGCTAGAGTGTATGATGTGTGAAATATAGGCCAAAAAACAGTTTTTTAAAAGAGTGTGTGGAGTAGATGCATTAAAAGGAGCATTATTAAAACAAATAATCTTATTAAAAAGTAAGTAAAAGACATGACAGTCAGCTCATCAAAAATGACATTCAGATGGCTAGGAAGCACAGGAAAAAATGTTCATGATCACTAGCCATCTGGGAATGGCAGATGAAAACAACAATGAGATAAATCACGTTACGTTCACAAAGGTAGCCCAGTTACACAAACAAACAAACAAACAAACAAATGCCTGGGAGTTTGTGGAGAGACTGGAAATCTTACACATGGCTGGTGGACATGTAAGCATGTGTAGCCATTGTGGAAAGTGATAGGACCACTGCTGAAAACAACTGTGAATAGAAATCAGAAACCACCAAGCAGCATCTCCACTGGGCAGACACCCCAAAGGAATGAGAGAAACACCACCAACAGAAGTATGCTCTCCCATGTGCATTGCAGCACAGTTCACAATAGCAAGAAGCTGGAAATGACCCAAGTGTACATCAGTAGAAGAATGGATGAAGACAGTCTGATACGGCGGCATAATGGGATCCTATGCATCTCAAGAAAACAGCAATGACATCATGAAACACCTCATGACATGGAAGGACCTGGAAACTATTATGCCGAGTGAAGGTAGTTATACTCCAAGGACAAATGCTGCCATCAGTCCACTCCTATGAAGATAAAAACCAAGACAAGACAGCCTTCTGATCTCAGGACATGTCATCTCTTATCTGGTCTCACAAACAAGGAGGTGGTGTGCCTGCTGAATGCATATGATCTGTATAACACCCCTTGTTTTTGTTGTTGTTGTTGTTGTTAGGTGCCACCGAGTTGGCTCCAACCCATATCAACCCCAGAACAACAGAAGGAAACACTGCAGTCCTGGGCCATCCTTATAATTGTTCCTACGCCTGAGACTATTGATACATGCCACCGTGTCGCTCTATCTCCACAACTGCCTTCCTCTTTCTCACCACCACTTCACTTTACCAAGGATGATGTCCTTCTCCAGAGATTGGTCTGCCCTGACAACTTGTCCCATGTATGTGAGAACAAGTCTGGCCTGTAAGGAGCACTCAGGCCTCATACTTTGTCAAGACACAGCCGTTTGTCCTTTGAGCAGTCCAGGATACTTCTGATATTCTTCGCCAGCACCACAATACAAATGCATCGATTCCTCATTGGTCTTTGTTGCTCACTGTTCGAGTTTCACATGCATATGATGTAATAGAGATTACCATGGCTTGGATGAGGCTAACCATAGTCCTCAAGGGAACATCCTTGCTCTTCGATACTCTAAAGAAGTCTTGTGCAGCAAACTGACCTAATGCAATACATCTCTTGATCCCATGACTGCTGTTTCCATGACCATTGATTGCGGAGCCAAATAAGTCAAGATGCTTGACAACGTCAAGCTTTTCTCCATTTATCATGGTGAGGATTTTGGTCTTCTATACATTGAGTCGTAATCCATACTGAAGGCGACATTCCTTGATCTTCATTAGCACGTGCTTTTGTGATTGGCTGCATGAGTCCCCTGATTGGGGTTAGTGGGTTGGAAGTCTTGTGGATCCAGTGGTGTTGTAAGAATTTCATCACTGACCATGGTTTTCACATGATTTCTCCCATTCCTGTGGTCTGGTTGCATCAGGGTAGGTTCATGTGGCTTCTCCAGCTCCCAGGGTGTAGCGCCATGTGTCTTGTCAGTAGAGTGTCTCTCATGGAGTAATGAGAGAGAGAGAGAAGTGTCTCCTGCCTCCAGGGAGGAGATACAGGAGTCCCCAGAATGCTCAGGAGAAGGTCATGCCCAAACAGAGGCCTAATTGGCCATATCTTAATTGACATGACAAACTCACCCCCTTCGCTTGTAATCCTCTCAAATTGACACCAGATTATGTAACTACCACAGTACTACTCGATTTATACTATTACAGACAACATCATACTTCACAATAGATCTTGAAATGTCTTTTGAAAAGGTGAATGGAAAGCCACTCTTCTTTACATTGTCATTCTCAACATCGTAAACTATATGCTTGTCTGATTCAAAATGGCAAACACTAGTCCATTTACGCTCACTAATGGGCCAGGATATTAATCTTTACTAACTCCCTTTCATTTGTGATGGCTTCCAATTCTCCTACATCCATTCTTTGTCCATTCCAAGTCCAAAAATTAATGGATATTTACCACTTTTCCGCTACTTTGAGTCAAGCCTCACCAGCAAAGTTCCGAAGAGTTTACTCCATGCACGGTTTATAGCTGACTGTACTTTGAGAATGTAGTTCTTCCTCGGTCATATTTTGAGTGACTTCCCCACCCGAAGGGCTCGTGTTCTGGCGCTGCATCTGACAAGGCTCCAGTGGTAGTCATGGGATGCTCAGTATCTGACAGTGTTCCGCTCTTACCCATAAGGTTTCCAGTGGCTACTTCCTCAGGACTGGACAGCCTATTCCTCCTTCATTGTCTGTTCTTAGTCTGGAAGCTCCGCTGAGACTCGTCCACCCTACTGGTATTTGAAATATCAGTGACATCACCTCCAGCATCACAGCAACACATGAGTCACCACAGGTCGAAAAACTGGGTGGCACGCGAGAATACACTTGCATTGGAACGATTCACATACAGGGATACAGAGAATGAAATGTGAGGAGTATTCCTTCACACACCCTCCTGCTGTTACGTTTTCTTTGGAAATACTGAGCTAGTTTCTCTTTCCACCTCATTTCCCATTCCTTCCTTCCTTCCTTCCATTCATTCAACAATACCGTCTCTGCCAAAGACAGGAAACTGCGACATTGTCCTGCTGACTTTAGGCCCTACTGGTGTGCTGGAGACATTTCATTACCACCCAGTTATTACCCAAGGGGTGAGGAGGCAGGCACCAAGATCTCACAGCCCAGGGTATGCATTCACATATTGTCTGGCATGGAAAGTCACACTGGACGCATAAAGCACAAAATCGCAATAAAGAAGGTTGTTATTCACAGGTCCTAAGGGTGCGTGGCATGCCAGTAGGCCACTCGGGGAGGATGTGGGGTGGTGTTTTTGTTTGGTAACATCAAGTCCGTTGCAACGCATCGTGACCCTGTGTGCAACAGAACAACACACTGCCTGGTCCTGTGTCATCCTTGCAATTTTCCTCATGTTTGAGTCCATCGTTGCAGTCCCTGTGTCAA
>NW_022111376.1:2156307-2159064 GCF_000313985.2 Echinops telfairi
GAGACTCTGTCTGGGGAACCGCCCCTCTCGGAACCCAGCCCACTGGGAAGATGGTGGCCGGACAGTGCAACCCAAAAGGCAACAGTAGCGCCCGTGAAACCGGGCAATCTTGACCCCGACTTTAGCAAGCTCTGAGTGCGTCCCCGTGCCCCACCCATGGAGTCCAGGTGGCATCACACGTCCCCCACACTGCTAGAACCTAGCGGGCAGTTCGTACCCCCTTGAGACCTCAAGAGGCGCCTCCCTCTGGAAAAACAGAAGCTGAGCCCCTTGGGTGAAATGACTCGCTGTATGTTGCTCTGTGCCATTCTCACGTGGAAAACGGTTGACAAAGTAAACAGCTTCGGATAACATTTTGCTCTTCTGGCCCTCCGGCTGTGATACTGCACCCCTCCTACAGCGGCCCATGCCCATTGTAGGTGACATAGGGGTTTACACGTTGGGCTGCCAGTAGCAAGGGCAGCAGGTGGAAACCACTTGCCACACCGTGGTGGGGTGAGAGGAGGTTTGCTCCTGTAAAGACGTACGTGCTCCGAAACGCACAGGGGCAGTTCCACGTTGTCCTGTAGGGAGCTAGCAGTCGGAAGGAGAAGCTCAGTGTTTGCGCCCAGGGGAGCCGTCTGTAGCAGCACCTTGGAGCAGGGCCTAAGGAAACACATGAAGGTAGACAAGGCTACGTGCTATTGGACTGGCCAGTGTAGTGCAGAGAGAATTGGTCGGTGGTCATGCAAATAGGGGGCATCCAACGCAGGCAACAGCAAGGAGGTGTTAGGCTTTGCCAGCTGCCATTCTGCAGAGCGTAGCTCACGTTCATCGGGAGCAGGCTATTTACTATCGTTTTAGGAGGAGGTGGGCTTTCTCTTTGAGCCTATCTCCAATGATTATGACCTGCAAAGCTGTAACAGGTGAGGGGGTCCAGAACTCAGACACCTACAGGACCTCAGGTGGTGTGATGGGCTTCCCATTCATGGAGTGGGGCAACTGCTGTGAGCTTGCTGCCTGGGGGCAAGAGAGCTCACTGGCCTAGGATGCTTACTCACAGGGCACGGGAGCTGACTGGCCCCTTTACAAGCCTTAAGCAGGGCTCAGCACAGCTCAGGGCACTTGCTGGCCTCTGGAGCATGTGACTATGGCGCTCTTGCTGACCCAGAAAAAGAGCTGAGGTCCTTCAGTCTGGAATCCCTGCTGGGGTTGTTGAGTGTATCGACACTTGTGTCCTTGGAAGGCGTGTTGGTACCCGGAGGAGATTGCTGAAGAGCACTATGTAGGAGGCTTGCTGGGCGAGCTTGGGGCCTACAGTTCCTTGTAGGCAGAGCTTGACTTTCTCCTTTCTCTGGGCTGGGCCCGTACCATTGTGCTGATGATTGCACAAGTCTTCTTAATATGATTGACCTGCTAGGGTGTATGATGTGTGAAATATAGGTCAAAAACATTTTTTAAAAAGAGTTTGTGGAGTAGATGCATTTAAAGGAGCATTATTAAAACAGTTCATTTAATTCAAAAGTAGACAAAAGGCATGAACAGACAGCTCACCAGAAATGACATTCATATGGCCAGGAAGCACAGACCAAATGCTCATGATCCAGAGCCATCTGGGATTTGAACGTGAAAACAACAATGAGATGAATCACGTTATGCTCACAAAGATAGCCCAATTACACAAACAAACGGACAGACTAATGCCTGGGAGGGTGTGGATAGGACTGAAATCTTACACACGGCTGGTGGGCCGGTAAGCACGTGTAGCCATTTAAGAAAGCGATATGGCACTGCTGAAAACAACCGGGAATAGAAATCAGAAACCGGCCAGCAGTATCTCCCCTGGGCCGCCAGCCAAACGGGATGAGACCAACACCACCAACCGACAGAAGTATGCTCTCTCTTATCCATCACAGCACAATTCACAATAGCAAGGAGCTCGAAACGGCCCAAATCCACATCGGTAGACGTATGCATAAAGAAACTCTGGTACAGATGCATAACGCAATCCTATGCATCTCAAGAAAACAGCGATGACATCATGAAACAGCTCATGACTTGGAAGGACCTGGAAACCACTATGCCAAGTGAAAGTAGTTATTCTCTAAGGACAAATGCTGCATCAGTCCACTCCTATGAAGACAAAAACCAAGGCAAGACAGCCTTCTGCTCTCAGGACATGTAATATCTCATGTAGACTCCCAAGCCAGGAGGTGCTGTGCCTGTAAGTTTTGGTCTCCGTGTAGCTGATCACTTCTGCAAAGCCTCCCCTGGAGACACAGAGGACAGTTCTAGTTCTCTGGGCATCACAGGCTCAGGGCAATACTTGGTGTGGTGCAGAGCTTCGGGCTCTCTCATTCCTGATCTGCCTTGTTTCCAGCCTCCCTTATACTTGCTGAGGGAAGACTAATTTTGGGGGGCCCTTTGGAGTTGTGAGGTGAGCTTGAACTCAGTTGAAGGGCTAGTTTTACCCCTTCTTCACGTGGTGTGGCTACAGAAGAGAATTCATTTGGGTAGAACGCACGGGAACTGGATAGCAAAGGGGGTCTCATAAGAAGGGGTGCAGATTCAGGAGGGGGTTCGTACCAGGAGAGCTAGGAAGGGCTGGGGGCAAGAGGGTGGCATTTGGGGGAGAGGAGGAAGATGAGGAGGAGGTTGGTCTTCTAGCCCTAGGTTGACAGTGGGTCATCCGCTTCCCCTCTTGTGACCCGTCCCGCAGGTCATCAAACAAAGTGGATACCTGAAAAAGGGACTGGGAATGAAGAGGGGCAAGAGACG
>NW_022111376.1:2160560-2162370 GCF_000313985.2 Echinops telfairi
GGATCCTAGGAGTCAGACTTGACCCCGTTGCCACTGAATCATGCCTGGTGGCACTGTTGGGTCAACATGGCACTGCCAACCCCATGGCTGCCAGTACGAACCTAAGAGATGCTCCCTGGCAGGAAGATGGGGGTATTCAGACCCAACAGCGAGCCTACGTGAGGTATCTGACTCTGTAAGCCTTCAGAGGAACAGATAGTCTCATCCTAGTTTGAACCACAGTCCTTCAGGAACACCCCTTCCCTCTCCCCAGGGCTTACCCGCGAGCCCCACCAAGGCTTCTTTTCAGCCTTGGAGGTCTGAAATAGACAGGGCGGCTGTAAGCTGTAATTGTCTGGAAGGCAGGGGGTTTTCATGTAAAAGCACCAGTCCCTCTACTGGATCATGATGTAAGGGTGTCTGCTGCCCTAAAGATTCCCAGCCAGAGAAACCCCCAGGAGCAGGTGCCTCTGTCACTAGAAGGGTCACCAGACGTTGGAGTCTCCTTGACGGCCCCGCATGGAGGAGGCGGAGTGGGCCTGAAGGCAGGGGGTTTGGGGAGGGTGATCAAGGCATTACAAGCGTAGCAGTGATTCATCATCCACGGGCATTCTAGAGCCCCCGCACTGAGTTCCTAATCCCCCTGGGACCCCACTTGACATTGGCCTTTCCCTCTTTCTGCAGATTCTCCCAAACCACGTTGTTGAAACTTATCACTTGACCTTTCTTCTGATGAAGTCTAAAGTTGCTTCAGTTTTTAAATATATTCTCCTTTCTTTTGTTTGAGGTCTTTCTCTGTTTTGTCCTCCTTTGGGGTTTTCTTGGCTTTATTTATAGTCTGTGTTTTGCATGACTTTCTGTATAAGAAACCCAGCATAGGAAACTTTACAGAGACAGTAACTGATTTAAAAGCAATTACCTAGACCATGGCAGGGGCAGAAGGGCCTGTAGGAATGGGGAGCTAACAAAGAGAAGGAGAAAGAAAAGAATGTTCTGAAATTGTGATGATGATTGTACAACTCTTCTTAATAGGATTGAACCGTTAAATTGTATGCTGTGTCAATGACATGGCAATAAATCTTGTAAAACAGAGGTTGTGGGATGGATGACTGAAAATGATCGTCATGAAAAGTAGAAGACATACACAACTCACCAAAATTGGCACTCAAATGACAAGAAGCACAGGGCAAAATATGCTCATGACCACCAGCCATCTGGGAATTGCAGACGGAAAGAATAGTGAGTTAAATCACGGTACACTCACAAAGATAGCCTAGTTACAAGACACAAACAAATGGTGGGGAGGGTATGGAGAGACTGGAACACTCAGACACTACTGGTGGGCTTGTAAGCATGTGTAGCTATTGTTAAAATCCTCCTCTTCAGAGGTAACCCTTTGGTGGGCGAATCTTTAAATGGGTGAGGACATGCCTGCAAAGATGGAGCTGAAAAGATAAGCCCCACCCAGCGTCATGAGTGCTCAGGATCTTCAAAGGTGAAGAGACTACACTAGGGCACTCTTGATAGATGTGACATAAAAAGGAACCCTTTGTTGTTGTTGTTGTTGTTGTTGTTTTGAATTTTGAATAAGTGGCTTGTGCCAGAAAGTGGAAAAAGTTTGCAGCCACGAAGACACTATCCTCTCTAGGACTGAACGTTAAAGGGAACCTGTGGGCAGGCTGAAATGCTTGCAGGGTGTCTACCTGGATCCACTTGTTGAGTGGAAACGAGAAATTCAGCCATAAAGAGATGGGTTGACGGTTGCCACTGACAACCGTGGACCTGGTTCACAGGGACTAGAGGAGAAGGCAAGCCGATTTGACTGGTCTGA
>NW_022111376.1:2163124-2164998 GCF_000313985.2 Echinops telfairi
ATCATGCTTCTGTGTGGGCATGGCTTTCTCCTGAGGATTCTGGGAACTTCTGTCTTCCTCCCTGGAGGCGGGACACACACTCTCCCCGGGACACAAGCCAGATGTAGCAACGCTGATGTAGTTAGAACCCTGAAGCTGGAGGAACCTCGTAGAGACCCAGGCCAGTGACCAGATGCTTCCACTACCGCTACATCCATGAGACTTTCCACCAACTAGCCTGTGACCTTCCTGTATTTGGCGTCATTACATGTGTTGTGTGAGTCTGAAGAGAAATTCATAGACTGGTATCAGGCATATGAACTAATATCAGATTTATGGACTTCACCTCGATTTGGTTGGGATGTTTCTCAATAAACATTTGCACTTTTATATACAGCTCTTTCTTTTACACATGAGAGGCAATGAATTTGTTTCTCTAGCCTACCCGGACTAACATACCACCTGAGGTCCTGTAGGTGTCTGAGTTCTGGGGCCCTCACCTGTTACAGCTTTACAGGTTATAATCATTGGAGAAGGGCTCAAAGAGAAAGCCCACCTCCTCCTAAAACGATAGTAAATAGCCTGCTCCTGATGAACGTGAGCTACGCTCTGCAGGATGGCAGCTGGCAAAGCCTAACGCCTTCATGCTCCTGCCTGCGTTGGATGCACCCTATTTGCATGACCACCGACCAGTCCTCTCTGCACTACACTGGCCAGTCCAATAGCACGTAGCCTTGTCTAACTACACGTATTTCCTTAGGAGCAGGCCCTGCTCCAAGGTGCTGCTACAGACTGCGCCCCTGGGCGTAAACACTGAGCTTCTCCTTCCGACTGCTAGCTCCCCTACAGGACAACGTGGAACTGCCCCTATGCTTTTCGGAGCACGTACGTCTTTACAGGAGAAAACCTCCTCTCTGCCCCATGGTGTGGCAAGTGGTTTCCACCTGCCGCCCTTGCTACTGGCAGCCCAACGTGTAAGCCCTATGTCACCTACGATGGGCATGGGCCACTGTAGGAGGGGTGCAGTATCACAGCCGGAGGGCGAGAAGAGCAAAATGTTATCCGAAGCTGTTTACTTTGTGAACCATTTTCCACGTGAGAAAGGCACAGAGCAACATATAGCGAGTCATTTCACCCAAGGGGGTCAGCTTCTGTTTTTCCAGAGGGAAGCGCCCATGTCTTTAAGGTCTCAAGGGGGTACGAACTGCCCGCTAGGTTCTAGCAGCGTGGGGGACGTGTGATGCCACCTGGACTCCATGGGTGGTGCACGGGGATGCACTCGGAGCTTGCTAAGGTCGGGGTCAAGGTCGCCCAGTTTCACGGGCACTACTGTTACCTTCTGGCTTGCACTGTCCAGCCACCGTCTTCCCGGTGGGCTGGGCTCCGAGAGGGGCGGTTCCCCAGACAGAGTCTCGTGCTCTGGGCCTCGTGGAGTGGGTTTGCGCAGGCGCACTGGCGGCCCCTCCCACGCTGGGAGGCGGAGCGTGGTGAGCGTACATTCCCTGGGCAGCAGCGGCGGTGGTGGCGGCAGCAGCAGCAGCAGCAGCGGAGACAAAGGACTGGCCACATGGACTCCGAGGGCGACCGCGCTGGCGGTGGGAGCAAAAAGGGCTCGGTGGACGATGTCCAAGGTGCTTCCTGCGGCCCCGAGAGCGGAGAGGTGGCCGAGGGCGCAGTGGCTCAGACCCAGGGTCCCCCGCCTGCCCCGGTGCCCGGTGGTGACCAGGCTCCAGGCGCGACACCTAGAAGAAGCCCTTTGATTGAGTTGTATCCTTTCTCTGGGCTCGGCGTCCTGGGGGGCTGCCCAGGTGCCCGGTGGTGACCAGGCTCCAGGCGCGGCACCTAGAAGAATCCTTTTGACTGAGTTGCATCCTTTCTCTGGGCTCGGTGTCCTG
>NW_022111376.1:2165698-2174599 GCF_000313985.2 Echinops telfairi
TCTGGAAGTGAGGGTTTGGTTGGTCTTGGTCAGCATTCAGGGAAACCCACACTTGGGAATATTTGCTCTCTCAGATCTACAGTCCCATCCTTGGAGCCCGGGTGTCGGGGTGGCTTAGGACCCGGGCTGCTGACCACAAGATGCATAGTGTGGATTACCAAGCAGCCTCTCTGGGGGAGAAAGATGAGGCTGCCTGCCTGGGCCATGATCGACAGCCTAGGAACCCCACCGGGGCAAGTCCAGGCTGGCAGAGAGGATCCCTCGGAGGCTGTATTAGTCTGGGTCGACTAGAGAAACAAATTTACAGACACACGTGTATAGGAAAGAGCTTTATATATAAGAGCAGTTAAATATTGAGAAAACTCCCAATCCAGTCCAGATCCGATATTACCTCGCATGTCCAATACCAATCTATAAAGTCCTCTTCAAACTCCCGAAACACATGCAATGATGCTGGATGCAGGAAGATCACAGGCCAGTGGGTGGGAAATCTTGGTGGATTCAGTGGTGTAAGAATCTCAGTGCTGGCAGGCATCTCCACATGGCTTCTCCAACTCAGGGCACTATTCTAGTTGCATGTGTCTTTTCACTAAAGAAATACCAGGGAGTCTCTCAGGGAGTGAGTCAAGAGAGGCTCCCGCCTCCAAGGAGGAAATCCAGGAGTTCCCAGGATGCTCCAGTGAAGGCCATGCCCACATAGAGTCCCCGTGGGCTATATTCTGATTGACAGGCTAGACTCCACCCCTACACTCTTAATCCTCAAATTGACACCAGATTATGTAACTACCGCAGAGGCCCTGGGACTGGGAACTACTCAATGGCGGTGAAACCAGGGACTGCTGACCACAAGGTAGGCGTTTTGAACCCACTGGCCGCTCTGAGTCATAAAACAGAGGCTTTCTGCTCCTGTGATGATCAATAGCCTGGGAAACCCACAGGGAACGGGCCATGGTGTGAGAGGGATCCTAGGAGTCAGACTTGACCCCGTTGCCACTGAATCATGCCTGGTGGCACTGTTGGGTCAACATGGCACTGCCAACCCCATGGCTGCCAGTGCAAACCTAAGAGATGCTCCCTGGCAGGAAGATGGGGGTATTCAGACCCAACAGCGAGCCTACGTGAGGTATCTGACTCTAAGCCTTCAGGGGAACAGACAGTCTCATCCTAGTTTGAACCACAGTCCTTCAAGAACACCCCTTCCCTCTCCCCAGGGCTTACCCGCGAGCCCCACCAAGGCTTCTTTTCAGAGTTGGAAGTCTGATATAGATAGGGTGGCCCTAAGTGGTATATCGCCTGGAAGGCAGGGCTTATTTCATTTCATTTTATTTTTTATTTTATTTTATTGTGGTTCTGACAGCTCTGATCACAATCCATAAATAGATCGGTTGTGTCAAACACATCTCTACATATGTTGTCATCACCTTTGCCAAAACATTTTCTTTCTAGTTGATCCCTTGATATCAGCTCCTCATTTCTCCGACTCCCTCCCCGACCCTCTTTCCCCCAACGTCCCCTTGATAAATTATAAATTATTGTTTCCTTGTTTTTTTATGGGTGTCTTACACTGACTGCTGTCTCCCTTGACCCACTTTTCTGTTGTCCTTCCCCCTGGGAGGGGGGCCATACGTTGAATAATGTGATCAGGTCTCCCTTACTCTCTCTCCACCTTCCCTTACCCTCCTAGTCTCGCTGCTCACTTTATTGGTCCTGAGGGCTGTTATCTGTTCTGAATTCCCTGTGTTGTTAGCTCTTATCTGTACCAGGGTGCATCTTCTGAACTATCCAGGTTTGTAAGATGGAATAGGGGTCAGGATGGTGGAGGGGGGTGCATTAAAGAAGTAGAGGAAGATTATGTGTTTTGTCGGTGCTGTACTGCACCCTGGCTCGCTTGTCTCTTCTTTGTGGCCCTTCTGACGGGGGAGGGGGGGTGTCCAATTGGCTACTGGACCTGGATCTCCACTCTGCCCTCTCCCTCATTCCCATTGATATGATTTTTGGTTTTGTTTTGTTTGGGGTCTTTGATGCCTGATACCTGATCCCATGGGTACCTCGTGATCACACAGGCTGGTGTGCTTCTTCCATGTGGGCTTTGTTGCTTCTGAGCTAGATGGCCGCTTGTTTATCTTCAAGCCTTTAAGACCGCAGACGCTATATCTTTTGATAGTCGGCCACCATCAGCTTTCTTCACCACATTTTGTCTTCAGCGATCATGTCAGGGAAGGTGAGCGTCACAGAGTGTGGTGTTCGTGGAGCAAAGTGTTCTTGTGTTGAGGGAGTACATGAGTGGAGGCCCAATGTCCATCTGCTGCCATAATACTTTATAAGTAAGTAGATGTCCATAGGTCTAGTCCCATGTCATTTTATAGAAATGTATTCACATATCTACCTGCCTGTATGTAGACCTCAATAAATGTCCTTTGCTGCCCAGCTCTTTCCTCTTTTTCCGTTGACTTTCCTCCTGCCCCACTGTCATGTTCGTGATTCGGATTTTGGTAACTCCTCTTGGCTACATTGCCCTTGATTGAGCCCCACCAGGCATCCTTCGCCCTTCCTCACCATTGATTTTAGAGGGTTGTTCCCTTGTCCCTAGATCGGCTGACACACCCCCCCCCCATCCTTTCACGCCCTGGCCCTAAATTCCACCTTTGGCGCTCTTCCAGGACTTTGTCGCTTCCATCCACTTCCGCCCTTAGTGTTCCACCCTGGTGCGGTGGGGTCGGATCAGGCACCATCTCCCACCGCACGTCCCCAGTGCTGTCCCCCTTAGCGCTATGTGTCAGTGAGGGACGTGGTCCCCTCGTGGTGGGGCCGGCCCTGTGATCCTCTCGGCGCCTTGGCTGCTCTGGGCCGGAATATTGTCCTCGGGGCTTGGTGGGCCGGGGGAGTTCCACTCTCTCTCCTTCCCTCTTTGTTTGCTTCCCTCTTCCTGGGCTGCCCTTGATATCAGCTCCTCTTTATTCCCTCCCTCCCCCACCCAACCACCCTCACGCACCCTTAATAGATCTTATGTATTTTTTCATCTATTACACCTACCGATGTATCCCTTCACCCACAATTCTGTCATTGACCCCCTCCAACGGGGTTATGCATCCATCATTGCTCTCAGTCCCTCTTTTCCCGCCCCACTCCCCCTCCTCCCTTCCCGTACCCTCACGCAAGAGTTACTCCCGCTACTGCTTCTGAGAGGTTGGCCTGTCCCGAATTCCATGTGTCGACACACTTATCTGTACCAATGCGCACACATACCCCAGTCTAACAGGATTTGTGAGGTCGACCTGGGGCCATCATAGTGGGGGGAGGAAGCATGATAGAACTAGAGGAGTGTTGTGTGGTTCGTAGGTGCTACCCTGCACCTTGGATGAGTTGTCCCTTCCACGTGTCTCTTCTGTGAGGGAGTTTCCAATTATCCACAGATGGGCTTTGGGTCTCCACTCTGACCCCTCTCCTTCACATCAATATAATTGTTTGTTTGGGGTCTTCTGATACCTGATTCCGTGGACACCTCACGATCACACAGGCTGGTGTGCTTCTTCCACGTGGACCTTGTTGCTTCCCTGCTAGATGGACACTTGCTTACCTTCAAGCCTTTAAGACCCCAGATGCTATATCTTTTGATAGCCGGGCGCCATCAGCCTTCTTCACCACATTTGCTCATGCACCCGCTTTGTCTTCAGCAATCGTGCTGGGAAGGTGAGTGTCACACAGTGCCACGTTATTAGAACAAAGTGTTCTTGTGCTGAAGGAAGACTTCAGTTGAGGCCAAAAGTCCATTTGCTACTTTAGTGCTCTACCATGTAACTATATACACATAGCCCGAATACCCCTATCTTTCTATATTAGGATATTTACATGTACACATGTCTGTATTTATACCTTTCTATATAGCTTGAGCTTCCCATTTCTTTCCTCTATTTCCTTTTACTTTCCCCCTGCCACACCACCATGTTCACCCTTCACTTTCAGTATTTCCTCGCGGCTACGTTACAATGGATCAAAAACCACCATGAAGTCTATGCCCTCCTCACCGTTGTTTTTTGATCCCTTGATGCTCTCCTGCCCCTGGATTTGTTGGCTCACCTGTCCCTTCCCTCCACCTACTCCCCTCCCAAGACCGTCGTCCCTCACCCGAACCGTCAGTCCTGTTGTTTTCTCCTTGGGATTCTTTATCCTGCCTATCTCATATGGATAGACATATGAAGGGAGGAAGGGGGTGGTGGTGGGGGAGCCTATACATTGTTCCAGGTATATCTGCTAACATTTGTAAATGTCCCCCAACAGGGACAGGGGAAGTGCCAAGTACTGTACCCTGAGTCATAAGGCTATTTTCGGCTTTGCTCAGGGCCTTTGTGACGTTGCTCCCATTGCTTCTCTGTTTACGGTCCCTTCGTGATTGGCCCCACTCTGTGTGCGTGAGTGGGGGGTGGTGGAGGGCAGTCAGACTGGACACACTGCCCGTACTGTGTCTCCGCTTTTGTCCTCTGTAGTGCTAAGGCCCAGTGAGGAGACCACATGTCTCGAGCTTGGGCTGGCTTTGAGGTCCTCTCTCTATTCACTGGCCGCTGCGAGTAGGAGCGTCGCTCTCAAGGGTTGGTGGGCCAGGATGAGGTGCGCTCTCTCTCTCTTTTCCTCTTAATTTGTTCTCCTGTGGGCAGCCCAGACCGGCCCATCTCCCCAGTCTCTTATCTTCAGTGCTGTCCTCTGTAACTGACCCTTTTGTTTACCAAGCATGATGATCTTCTCCAGGGATTGGGCCTCTTGATAACGTCTCCAAAGGAAGCACAATGAAGGCTCACCACCCCACGTCTAAGAGATATTCTGTTGCACTTCTGGTAGCCCAGGGCGTGAGTCTATGCAGCACTGCGATTAAAATGCATCAATTCTTCATTCTTCCTCTTTCCTTGTCCAGTTTTCACATGTACACGAGGCAATGGAAGACCCCATGACTTGGGCCAGGCACGCCAGTCACCCGTGAGAGCTTTCCTTTTGATGACGTCCTTAGCTGCAGAATTTCCCAGTGAAAGATCCTACTTGATTTCTTGACTGTGGCATCCAGGGACATTGCGGATCCAAGGGAAATGAAGCCCTTGCCAATTTCATTCTTTTCATTTGTGAGGAGTTTGGGTTTATTTATGTTGAAGCGTAGTCCATCCTGAAGGTTGTAGTCTTTTGTTTTCAAAAAGTGTCTCTTCCGTTAAAGCAAGCAAGGTTATGTCATCGAATCTCGCAGTATTCAATGGCTCCAGAAAAGAGGGGGGAAGAGGACTCCAGGTATTGATGGACTACTAATTGAAATGTCTCAACAAGGGGAAGAGGCACTGGAAGCACTCTCTCGTTGGTGCCAGAAAATCTGGAAGACAGCTGCTCGGCCAACTGACTGGAAAATATCCGTATTTGTGCCCAGCCCGAAAGAATGCTCAAACTATGGAATGCCATCACTGATGTTGCAACACAAGTAAAACTTGGCTGAAGATTACCAAACAACAGTTGCAGCAGTTCATTGGGTGGGAGCTGCAGAGGTTCAGGCTGGATTCAGAAGAGGATGTGGCACTAGGGATATCATTGCTGATGTCTGATGGATCTTGTCTCAAAGTGGAGAAGACCAGAAAGAGGTTTGCTTTTGTTTCATGGACTATGTTAAGGCATTAGACTGGGTGTGCCCTAACCAAGTATGGATAGCCTTGACAGGCGTGAGATTTCTAGAACCCGTCGTTGTGCTCATGTGGATCAGGGGGTAGCTGCCGTGGCAACAGAGCCAGGAACCACTGCATGGTTCTGAATCAGGAAAGGTGTGTGTCAGGGTTGTATTTCTCACCGTTCTTATTCAATCTGTATGCTGAGCACATCATCCGAGAAGCTGGGCTCTCTGAAGAAGCATGAGGCGTTAGGATTGGAGGAAGACTTATTAACAACCGGAGATATGCAGCTGGCACAACCTTGCTTTGCTGAACTTGGGGAGGACTTGAAGCACTTGCTGATGAAGTTCAAGGATTGCAGCCTTCAGTACAGATGGCAACTCACTGTAAAGACCAAAGAATCCTTAAAACTGGCCCAATAGGTAACATCATGACAAGTAGAGAAAGGGCTGAAATTATCCAGGATTTTGTCTTGTTTGGATCTATAATCAATGCTCATGGAAGCAGCAGTCCAGAGATCAAAAGATGTATCGCATTAGGTAAATCTGCTGCACGAGACCTCGTTAGAGTATTGAAAAGCAGGGATGTTACTTTGAGGACTAAGGGGCACCTGGCCCACAGCACGGTATTTGCAGTTGCCTCCTATGCGTGTGAAAGTTGGACATTGAAGCTCTAAAATGTAAATGAGATGATTCTTTTCATGGACCACCTTATTTAAATATGTGTTTTCTGTCATGAAAAAATAAAGCCTACCGTGATTTTAAAGAATAACATTACACACACACACACACACACACACACACACACACACACGGAAGAAGACCACAGAAAGATTGCTGCACTTGAATTGTGGTGCTGGAGAAGGATACTAGCAGTACCGTGGACTGCTAGAAGGACACACTGACCTGCCTGGGAAGAGGCCTGGCCAAAATGCTCTTTTAAGGCAAGGATGGTGAGTCTTCATCTGATATACTTTGGACATGTCATCAGGAGAGACCCGTCCCTGGAGAAGAGCATCGTGCTTGGTAACGCAGAAGGGCAGCGGAACAAAGGAAAGCCCTGAAGGGGATGGGCCGCCACAGTGGCTGCAACAATAAACCCAAGCAGAGGACCAATTGTGAGATTGGTGCAGGAGCTGGCAGTGTTCCTTTCTGTTGTGCTAAGGCCGCTCTGGGTTGCATCCCACTCGATGGCACCTAGCAGCAACAAGCAATAGGTCTCTAATGAGTCTTCCTTCAGTCTCATGCCACATTCTTCTCTCTCTAGTCCAGTGGTTAAATGTAAGAGTTCAAGGCGGATGAGTGAAACAAACAACGAACAATCGTATGCGAATTTGAAATATGATAAATTAGGAACCTGTTCAATGGCAAAGTGGGCATTCCGCACAGGGTGTCTTGAAAATGGCCTCACATTTTGAATATACCAGGGACTGACACCCCCCAAAACAAACAAGCAAACAAACAAACAAAAACTATGCTCATTTGTTTTTGGGATGTGAGGAGCATAGTGCATTTGGAATTCATTCCACCGAGTCAGACTTTTTAATCAAGCTTTCTATTTAGAGGTTCTGCAAAGAGAGTGTAACAGTGTGCAAGAAAGAAAGCCGGACTTGTGGCAGACGGGACTGGTTTTGTCACCACGACAATGCACCTGCTCACGCAGCCATCTCAATGTGCCAGTTTGGGGCAAAACACAGCATGCCCCTCTTGCCCAACACCCCTTACTGACCTGACCTTGCTCCGTGAGGCTTCTTTTTGTTTCTGGAATGAAGAGAGACAAGAAAGGACAGCGATTTGACAAGGTAGACCAGGTGAAGAGAAAAAATGAGGGAGGTGCTACAGCCATTCAAACAGATGAGTTTGAAAAATGTTTTCAAGAATGGATTCCAGATTTGACAAATGTAGAAAGTGTAATGGAGAGTATATTGAAGGCGATAAGGTTGTTTTGTTTTAAAAAATTAATTACATGGCTTCAAAAAAAGTCCTGTTTTTTGGGGGGGGGGGTACTGTCTCGTATACATACCCCAAAGTGGATCCCAACCCTTTTCCTTATACCAAAATAAACCCCAGGTGGATCAGTAAGTAAACATGGAAATATGAAACCCCAAAACTGCCAGAAAACACACAGGTGAATATTTTCCTCTTCTGAGAGTGTTGGAAATATTTCTGAGTCCAGGGACTGCTGGGAAGGAAGGAAGGAAGGAAGGAAGGAAGGAAGGAAGGAAGGAAGGAAGGAAGGAAGGAAGGAAGGAAGGAGGAAGGAAGGAAGGAAAACGCGCCGCACTGTTGTCAAGTAGATTGCATCTGACAGCGGTCCTATAGGGCTAGGTAGAACTGCCCCTGAACTTCCGAAATTGTCCTTGATTACAGGAGTACAAAGCCCTGTCTTTCTCCTGGAGAACGACTAGTGGTTTCAAACTCCTGACCTTTCTGATGATTGCCCTACACATCAACAGGACGCCACCAGCGCTGCACATAGGAGAGGAAAAAAGATAAAGCTGTCACAGAAATAAAACATAGACATGAGGGAATCGTCATTGAAAGTTGATGGGGCTAATTTTGTGAGAGTCTTTGAGACCAAGCAAAAAAACCCAATGTTAAAAGAGGCAATGGATATTACCAAGAACTTCAAAAGACATACAAAGGCGAAATAACACATGGGAAGATGCTCCCACGAGTCCTATCTTACCAACCAATTAAAAGGAGATGATTGATCATCTGATTGCATCACCTGTCAATGATTCCCATCGGCCTGGGCAGGGATGTGAGGGGGGACACGGCCATAGGCTTCTCTCCCAACATCGGGCTCAGCGTCCGTCTTGTTCAGAAATCATTTCCAGGAGAGAGAGGCTCAGGTTAGGAAGAACAGCTAGGTGGGACCCAGGGCTCCTAGAAACCCCACGGAGCTCGGCCCCCGCTGGCCCCTCACCACAACCAGTCCCTTGGTGTCCAGTGCAGCCCAGCGTGGTCCCTGCACCTTCCGCGGAGCTGCGGACAACAAGCAGAGAAGCGCTGAAGGCGAGCCAGGGACCGTCGGGATTGCAACGTGTGCAGCGCTAACATGGGCCCAGAGCCCGTTTGTCTTGTTTCAAGGGGACAGTGAGTAGTCCTGGGAGGTCAATAAACCGTACAGCCATGCTCACTCACTGAACAAATACTAAGCAGGCACCCATGAAGCACCAGGCACTAGTTGTTGTTGCTGCTGGTGGTGGTGGTGGTGGTGGTGGTGGTGGTGGTGGTGGTGGTGGTGGTGGTGGTGGTGGAGATCG
>NW_022111376.1:2174699-2180200 GCF_000313985.2 Echinops telfairi
GTGGTGGTGGTGGTGGTTCAGTGCCCTCCAGCCAGATCTGACTCATAGCTGCCCTGTGTACAACAGCACAAAACAGGGCCCAGCCCTGTTCCAGGCACCAGAGAGGCCACCAATTGCGGGAACTCCCAGGAGCACTGGAGGGCCCATTGTCACCAGGTGGCAGTAGAGGGACGCTCAGTAAATACTCTGTGACCACCCCCACCCACCCAGGGCCCAGGATTCATTGTCTAGAGGGATCAACCCTTATTGTGACAGTAGAAAGACTTCATCTATTTGATGCGCAACCTGACAGAGCGCCTTTCCTCACGCTAGACTGGGCTGGTCCTTCTGAATGACCCTGCCTGCCACTCTCTGACGTGGGATCAGGCAGTGTTTCCTTCTGTTGGGCATAAGTTCTCTGTGGGTGGGAACCCACTCGATGGTGCCTACCACCACCAACCTAGCCGAACTCACTTGACAAATGAAATCACCCAGCACAGTGGCCTTTGTAGGGGAAAGCTCCTGGCATGTCTTAGCTCCCTGAGGATACGAAAACTGCTACCCGTACGTGGTGTAAATGGAGGCGTGCAGGGTTCTTTGGGACCGGGTTAGAGAAAGGGAAATGCCTCCCTCAGAAGTGTGTAGACTTAAGTGGAGGCTATGTCAAGAAACAGGAGCTTCACCTTTTGATATTTTTGTTTCATAATGGTTTCTAGGATTTGTAGCAATGTTGTGTGTGTGTGTCTGTGTCTGTGTGTGTGTGTGTGTGTGTGAGTGAGAGAGAGAGAGAGAGAGAGACTTATCGTTATATATAAGGTAAGGCAGCACCCACTCAGTGCCATCTAGGGTCCACATTGGTACCAAGCGTCTCCAGAGAAACAGAACTAACCTATATTCTCCTGTTGTGAGAGCTGGCAAGTCCAAAACCTACAGGGTCAGACAGCTGGAAATTCAGGTAGGATTTGTTGGTGCAGTTTTGTGAACACCCAGTTTGTAGAAGGCTGTGGAGGACAGTGGGAGGCCCAAATCCATCTGCAGAGGATCCAGTCAGATGAAGCCCCTGGCCACAGGCGAGGGACCGGGCCAGCTTTACTACGAGACCGAGGGGATCGTAAACTTGACGGTGGTGGATCGAACCACGGTATCATATGATACTTGGTCAGTTGGCCTCCCTCTTGACCCAACCTGTATTTGCTCTAGGCTCAAATGGTTCTCGCTTGTTCCACTGCAGACATGTCTTCTCGGGTATTTTAGATATTGCTGGCGGTTTTTGCTTTCTTACTCTTTCTTTCTTTCTTTCTAGTTTTAATCTTTAGATTATTTGTTTCGGTGTCATTTGCGTTTGGTTGCTCCTGTTGGGTTGTGCAAGCTGTGGCGCACAGAGGAAATAGGTGCATCGGGACAACAGCTGGTGCAGTGGTTTATTGGGGAGCGGGGACGGTGAGGGGAATTGGGGACCAAATGACGAAGGTGGGCGGGAATGGGGAGCACTAGAACCGATGGTGATGATATGGACAACTCGTTGTAAAAGTGACTTGGCTGGGGGAGTGTGTGATACGCGCATCTGATACCAATGAGACCGCTGAAAGGGGAAAGAAATGTGCATCTCTGGAAGCCACCAGCTGCAAGTGACAGTCGGGAATTCACCCCGCCTCCCTGGAGCCTCTCCTTCCTGGAGGAGACTGGCGAGCAGGGTCACGCGCACACACTCTGCCCCTCAGATGTGCGTCCTTCTTAAAGACCCACCCGGCCTAAGCCCTTCATCTCTGCTGTGCTCAAAACCACACATTTGGTTCCCGTGCTCTTTGCCTCCCACCTTAGGTTGGGTCATGTTGTCCAACCTCTGTCGTCAGAAGTGCTGTGACTGCTGTCCCCAGTGCGCTCGTCCAGTTGGACAACCAATGCTAACATCCCCTTGCAGGTTAGAGTTCAGAGATGCAAGGAAAGCCCCCAATAGAAGTTTGCTCTTGTCAACCAAGGCTCCCAAACCCTTCTGTCAGAACGCTTGCTGCCAACTGGCCCACTGCTCCAGCTCGGCCAGCCAGTCCTGACGGCTGCTGGGGTCAAAACCTGCTGCCTGCCTCACCGTGCCCGGGAATGGGGCTGCTCATTCAAGAACTGAGCAGGGCCAGGTCACCTAGGCCTTTCACTTGAAAAGAGTCCAACGCTGTGGCAAGAGTCACAAGGACACCTAACCCCTTACCCACTCCCATGACGGAACCCTTTGAGGAAAGATTCTGTAGAACAGTCCTAAGCATAAGGGGGGAACTGCAGAGCAGAATTTAATAAACGCCAGACTTTCTGGATCCAGGGAAGTGGGATGAATCCCTGAAACGATTGCTCTGAGGTCATCTTGAAACCTTAAACCACAGATATGATCTGAGGTCCCCTTCAAGCCAAACGAAAGTCTGCCTTGAGTGCGGTGGCCTTTCGAGATCGATCTGTGATCGGATGGACAACTGCAGCCGCGAGGCTTCCACAGGGAGCTTAGGGGGCGGTGCGTTGGTGTTGTGGTTATTGTTGTTGTTTTGGGGAGGTACAACTCAGAGAAGGAGGGTGAGGTGGTGGCACACTGGATGAAGGTTGTCACAACCAAAAAGAAACGATCACCTTAAAAACACGGAAAGTTCAATAATACCCAGCCCTTCCTCTGTGTCTGTCCTATTGAAGAGAGGAGCCAGGGCCCGGTTCCAGGCAGAACGACGGTCCCAGAACAAACCCAGAATCCTCTCAGAGTCCAAGACATGTAAGTGGAGGGGCATGCAGACACCCACCTGGTGAATTGTGAAAGACTACTGCTGTCGCGGCTTGAGGGTTTTGCGATGGTGACACACCAGCGACATAGCTCTCATTGGGCGTGCCTCTTTTTTCCAAGTGCCAAATTTAGATCTAAACTGTCTTCATCTCCACTCCCTTCCTTTGGGCCTCCAGGTCTGGGTGGCTCTGGGTCCACACCGGGGGTGTGCCCTGGCCCCCACCAGCCCCACAGCCCAGGCACGCTCCTCCCCAAGCACAGTGGAGTGCGTGGCTTTACAGTGGAGTGCGTGGCTTTCGAAGTGCTGAGGTCTAGCTTGCCCTCCGGGGCACGGTGTCACGCGGGCTCGAGGGGTTTGTGGGAGTCCCGTCTCTTTGACCTGACAACACGCACAAGGGCCAGATCACGCCCACAGAGGTTTCCTCTAAAGCCTGTCCCATGGGAGCCTAGAACAATACGGTTCTCACGGCTCTGATGTCCATCGGAAGGCAGAAGGATTTTGATTTGACAACGTGTGGGCCAACGGGGGAAGGGAGAGCGTGCTAGAGGAGAGGAAGAGTGGGTGAAGGGGGCTGAAAAACGGCCGTGTGCACACCTGGAACCATTCAGAGCCCCTTGGGGAGGGCGGTCACAGGCAGAAGCCACTGGAACAATCCAAGGGGGATTCGTTAAGACGCTAGGCTGGTGCCGCGGTCACGCGTTGGGCTGTGGTCCGCATGGTCGGTGCTTGGCAACCGCCAGCTGCTGCGAGGGAGCGAGAATGGGCTTTCTACTCCCGCCCACAGTTTACCGCCTGGGAAACCCGCAGCGGGTCGCAAGGAGCCAGCATGGACTCGATGGCAGTGAGGACCTCATGCAGAGCCGTTTGGGATCTTGTTTCTGAGTGTGGCAAGAGACTGGGTAGAGGATCCCATGCCTGCTGAGACCCAAAACCGGCGCTAGCCTGGCTTGCCAGGGACTGCAAAGTTCTGAGCCGTGGAACTGGCTTCAGCCCCGGCCAGGGCGTCCGCAGCACAGCGGCTCTCTGGGGAGGCCGTGAGACTAGCTGGGCGTCTGTGCCGACGACAGTAGGGCAGGTTACACACGTGGGCGACTCGGAGGTCCAGAGTCCTCAGCCGGAAGGCGGGGCGAGGTGCAGGGCGTCGGTAGAATTGCCCGCCAGAGGTGAGGACAGGATGGGCTAGCTGAGTAGGAGCAGCCTCACAGTTCTGCTTTTATGACTCTGCTGTGCTGATCAGAAGTGTCCGTGCCTGAGGACACAGAGGACCTGCAGGATCACAAGTCAGCGCAGACTCTCCGCCCCGGGCTGGGCCCCAGGGGGCCCCAGTCTCGGCCTCTACTGCCCACCTTTGGTACCTTTCCAGCACATCTTGGTCACTCCGGAGCACGCAGTCAAACCGACACACTTTCTACCTCCTGGAACCAAGCCCCGGCGAGCCCCTCAGCCTTCTGCTCACACAGGGAGGGCCGCAGTCTCAGCTCACTGTACTTACATGGCGTTAGCTGGACCTCTATTGGGAGCCAGGTTTTACACAGAAAACCAAGGCCACCGGGTTCCAGTTGGGCTTGAGATATTCCCCAACTCTGTGACCTTGGGGAGAGACTCCCCTTGGTGACAACTGGCCTCCTTCATTGGGATCCTGCCGTCACGACCTCATGTGGGCCACAGGGCAGGGCAACTCCCCCGAGGACCCTCCCTTCCAAACAGAGGGCACGCAATACTGCTCGCTCCCCAGGGCTGCTCCCCTGTGGTCCAGAGAGGCTGGAAAGCCACCCTCCAAGCCCTGGGAAACCGCCGCCAAGTGCGGGCCACTCAGCACCCCGCTGCTCTCCTGCAGCTCCTGACCGACAGCCGGCCAGCTACCAGAGGCATGCTCACGGGGTCTCCTCGCCAGCACCCCACGTTAGCCATGGGTTTGGCCCTCCCAGAGGTGTGAGGTCTCCTCTCCACGAGGGTCGGGGGATGTGAGAACAGGGCAGGGGAGGACACAAAAACAGTAGTCCCAGCAAGGCGGCCGCTCCCCACCCAACGAAGGCCTGCAGGAAGAAAGACGGCCAAGGCGAAGAACGAGGCTTGATCTGCAGGTCACCTGTAGGAGGAGGTTCCTGTCCCTGATGGGTTACAAGGAGGTGAGCGGTGACACATCCCTGCTGAGCAATCCAGCTGTGACAATGAAGCCAGTGCACCGGTGCTGAGGGAACCCCTCCCCCCGGCGCACGCAGGGCAGCCGGTGTGTCGACTAGGAGCTCCGTTCCTTTTTCAGATGTGAGTGCACGTACTTGTGTGGGTTTGGTGCATGTGCATATATTTGTGTGCAAGTGCGCGCACGTGTTTGTGTGTGTATGGGTTCATAGATGTGTGCACACGTCTATGTGTACCCGAGTCAGTGTGAATGTGTAGCTATAGGGGTGTGAGTGTGTGCACATATTTGCGTGTGTGTCCCTAAACTTGTGAGCAGTGTGGGTTGCATGGTTAGGTGCACATGTGAATGTGCAGACGTGTACGTGCGTGCATGCAAATGTCTAAGCTAGAGCAGGTGTGAGCTCTGTGTAGGGGGGGGGGGTGTTCAGGTGTTTCTCCGCACGGGACGCAGGGAAGGAAATGAACCAGGCTGCCAGGAGGGGCTATCTCTGGGAGGGTGGAAGGGGCAGAGACAGGTTTTTCCCTCTCTTTACCAGTTTGAATCGTATTTGACTTTAACGTCTCCATTTCTCAGGACTTCCGAGTTGAGGGCTCAAACAAAACAAAGCCGCCCCCCCCGCCCCC
>NW_022111376.1:2180300-2187892 GCF_000313985.2 Echinops telfairi
CCCCCAGGTCCATTTCTAACATGCTTTCCTAGGGAAGAGTGGACGGGATGCAGTGGTGCAATGTCCCCGGAAGCAAACCGAGAGACAGACGGGCTCCCAGGAAGACTGAGAACCAGGAAGCTGGGAGCCTGGGCTGGGTGCAGGGAGGGAGTTGGACTCACGCTACAGAAGGTCCCTGTCAGGAGAGCGGCTAGTCAGCCCTGCCACTCTGGGCACCAGCCTGCGTCTTGTGCTCTGTCATCAGGACAGGCGACTTAGTGCAAAGGGCTTGCCGTGATTTCTGGAGAGGGACTGAGGGCGGGGGGGTGGGGGTGGGGGGGTGGTGGCAGGAGCAGAGGTGGGTCATCGAGGGCTGAAGTGAAGAGCCGACTCGTCCCCCTCTCAGGATCGAGCAGGATCGAGCAAGCTCAAGCACTCCAGGTGTGCACTGGGCCACTGAAAGCAAAGACCAAAAGGAAATGCAATGTCACACGGAAGGGAGTGGACGGACTAGAATTACAGCCACCTTCTAGGTCAGGCAAAGCTATTCCCAAACTTGATTTTCAGGTTTTCATAAACCCAGCTTTTTGAGTCGCAAGCTCACTGCTGTCAGGTCCACGCTGATTCACAAAGGCCCTAGACGACAGGGCAGATCTAGCCCTGTGGGGGGTTTGCGACGCTAACTCTGTACCGGAGTGGAACGTCTCACCTGTCTCCCTCAGCAGAGCCGCCGGGCTTGCGAACGGCCTCCGAGCAGAGAAAGCCCACTCCTCTGGGAGGTGGCAATTCTGCTTTCCCAGGGTCCCGCATTCTGTTGCATCTGGAATCGTCCCATCTCTAGAGTCTTTCGAAACTGGCTCCTCCTCTCCGCTGCCTTGATGGAAGGATGTGTAGGAACAACGTGGAGGCTAGGAGCGGTTCCTACCTGATCCTGTCACGAAGGCCTCCATCCACCTCCCGTCTCAACCCCTCCAGATGCACACAGATCAGCCAAAGCCATGGTCCCTCTAGGCCAGGGGTCCTCACACTTTTTTAACAGGGGGCCAGTTCACTGTCCCTCAGACCTGTTGGAGGGCCGGACTATGATTTTAAATTTATGAAATTTAGACAAGTACTATGAACCAATTCCTATGCACACTGCACATATCTTATTTGGAAGTGAAAAATCAAACGGGGCAAAAACACTCGGTGGGCCGGATAAGTGTCCTCGGCGGGCCACAGGTGGCCCACGGGCCGTAGTTTGAGAACGCCTGCTCTAGGCCACAAACCCCCGTTTGTCCCAAGAGTTCTCCTCCCCACATCAACCTCCTCAAACTTGATGATTGGCCTGCTGTGGGGGGAGGTCAGGTGCGCAGGCACTTCTCCCCCTGAGGGCGATCAGTTGCCAGACTGCACTGGGCCTGCTCCCTGCTGCTGGAGACAATGGACTACTTCTCTCTGGAGCCTAAGGCCATTAGCTTGGTTCCTGTAGGAGGGGGTTACACCCTACTGATAATGGTTCCTATGGAGACCCAGAGACCACCCTCTCATTACTGGGTACCCTATAGTGGAACCCCTCCCTGTGACATATGTCTCTACCTGTAATTAGTGGGCTGCCTTGCCCCCAAAAGGTATATAGGCATGGGTCAGCAATATAGAGCTCGCGGACTCGGACCTCTCTGACTCTCCCCACTCTCCTCTCCAGTCCCCTCTCCCTTGTTCCCTTTCCCTCCTTCCCTTCCCCCTCTCTCCACGTGGACCACTAAGCTGGGCTGAGGTGAGCAATGCTATCATGTAACATGCCTGACTGTATTATTGTATTATCTCTCATGCTCTCGATGACTTTAATATAATACTTATATGTCTCAACCGTACAATTGTGCATTGCCGAGCCCTGAAGTAGTATTACTGAATCCGAGTAGTGGTAATAGGAGTATTAGCGGTGGGGGCTGGTCCCCCACCCTCCATCCACGCCATTTTTAATTTAATACTACAGCCTGCCCTTTGCCCTCTGCTCCCCTCACTCTGCACCCTCTGTGGACCGTCCTGCCTTCCGCTCTCACCAGCATGCCAAAGACCCACTGATCTGACTCGTGTATTCAAGCTCTGGTGGCATAGCGGTCATGCATGGGGCTGCTGCGATCCGCCCAGTGGCATAGCGGTCATGCATGGGACTGCGATCTGCAAGGTCTGTGGTTGCAAACGACCAGCTGCTCCTCAGGTGGTGGTGGGGGGGTGTCGTTCTACTCCTGTAAGCAGAGTCAACCTTGGAAGCTCACGGGGGCATTCTTAGTCTGCCCTTCATGGTCGCTATGAGTCAGCATCCGCCCGATGACAGTGAGTTTGAGTTTGGGTTCGCATACATTCAAGAGAGGGCGTTCCTGTCCTGGTCGATTCAAGCCATGCGTTCTTCGCTCTATAGTATAGAGTATGGTAGAGAGCCCATACCAAACGGGGAGGGTGAAGAAGTGAACAGCAGGCATGGAATCACCACATGCTTAGGGGTCACCCCGCCCTGTGGATGCTGGTAGCTGCTAACCGCAAGGTCCGTAATTCAAAGCCACCCACCCCTCTGATGGACAAAGGTCAGGCGGTCTGGTAACAATGCACAGTTCTGTCTGGGGCCATGGAGCCAGTTCTGACCCAGAGCGACCCTATGTATGCCCAACAGAACGACCCACCGCCCCATCCTCGCCATCGCTCCTGCACTTGATGACCTGGTGGCAGCCACCAGGGCCATCCATCTCCTTGAGGGCCTTCCTCGCCTTCACTGCCCCTCCGCTTGGCCAAGCATGCTGTCCTTCTCCAGGGACTGGCCTCTCCTGACAACAGGTCCAAAGGACTGGAGACAAAGATGCCCCATGCTTGCCTTTAAAGAGCACTCTGGCTGTACTTCTTCCAAGAGAGATTAGTTTGTTCTTTTGGCAGTCCAAGGTATTTTTGACTTCCGTATTTACAGCCCTTCCACCCCTATATTGACTCACTGTAATCCACAATTGACTCTATGATTGCAGGGTTGGTGCTGTTTTGGTTTGGGTGTGTTGTGTGTATGTTGGGGGTGGGGGGCAGGGGGGTGCGACAGCAGATATGTTTCAGAAGCCGAATAAGACGTGCTGTTGCCATCATGGAGTTCATAGGCCGTTGGGCTGGACAGAGAAATCCTCCAAGAACTACTGGTCAGCACCTGAGTGGGGCGGGGTGGGGGCGTGCGGCTCGCTGGGAGAATGGCCGGTAGGCACTATGCAGCCTGGGGAGTCAGGAGAAGGGCCTGCACAGAGACCGCACACAAGCTGGGGTCTCTCTGAAACAGGAAGCCAGCAACGAGTGCTGGTCATGCGTCCTCCCCCTCCAGTGCCCTGGTCACAGCCCAGGGGCTGCAGGAATCCTGGGGGACTGAGACAACGCAGTCAACCCAAAGTGAAAAGTGTCTCACAGATCACCCCTCAGACCTGATCGCCTATGCAATTCCTCACAGTGCCCTTGAGCGTGCAGGCCCAGCCTTGCCTCAGGCCAACGTCACACCCTCAAGCTCATCCTCCCATTCCCACCCCAAGGTACTCTTCGAAAGGTAGCTTCCATCGCTCTGACGGAGGTTTCCTTTAGCGCGGCAGAAAGCCGCTGCAGACTTAGACCTCACTCGCCTTGGGTCCCATTTGTAGGAACTCGACGGGTGAGCCAAAGCGGCATCCCAGCAATCCGCTCTGCATTCTCCGGGACCGGAGAGGAGCACCCCGGCCGCTCACAGACGGAAAGGGGGGGTCGGAGGTCCTGGGGATCTCTAGCGAGGCTCCCAGCAGAGGAACGTGTCCCAAGGTCTCCCACGACGTGAAGAAGTGCTAGAAGATTGTCCTTTCTTCCAGCCCAGGGATCCGACGAAGGAGGATGACCAGGGATGCACCCGCAGCCTCAGAACTACACCTGGAGCTCCGACTTCATGATCCGGGGCTTTGGGGACCTGCCGGAGCTGCAGATCCTCTTCTTCGGCGTGCTCCTCGCCGTGCATCTCATCACCCTCGCGGGGCACGCAGCGATCGTGCTCGTCACGCTCATGGACCCCTGCCTGCAGACGCCCATGTACTTTTTCCTCCGCAACCTGTCCGCCATTGAGATTTGCTACGTGTTGGTCATTGTCCCCAACATGTTGGCTAATTTCCTGTCCAAGAGCCAACGAATGCCCTTCCTGGGCTGTGCCCTGCAAATGCTCCTCTTCATCGCCCTGGGAGGGGCCGAGTGCTTCCTTCTGGCCGCAATGGCCTACGACCGGTTCGTGGCGATCTGCAGCCCCCTGCGCTACACGCTCATCGTCACCAGAGCCCTATGCCTGCAGATGCTGGTGCTGGCGTGTGTCGGAGGCTTCGCGCTCTCGCTCACCCTCACCACCCTGATATTCCTCCTGCCTTTTTGCCAGTCCCACGACATCAATCATTTCTTCTGCGACATCCCCGCCGTATTGTTCCTGGCCTGCTCCGACACTCGAGCCAACGAGATTGCCGTCTTCCTGGTCTGCATGCTCATTCTGTTGATCCCCTTCCTGCTGATTCTGCTCTCCTATGCATTTATCATCGCTGCCATCCTCAGAATCCACTCCGCCGAGGGAAGAAGCAAAGCGTTCTCCACCTGCGCCGGGCACCTACTGGTCTCTCTTATGCACTATGGCTGTGCAATATTCATCTACATTCGCCCCAAGTCTTGCTACACTCCAGAACAGGACAAAATTGTGTCCTTAATCTACACCAACATAACCCCCATGCTCTACCCTATGATCTACACTCTGAGGAACCAGGAAGTCAAGGGCGCCCTCAGGAGACTCCTGCAGAGCAGCCGCCGGATGAAGTGGCAGCGCAACACAAGGTGAAGGGAACCCTGGAGTCCACCAGGACTCACCTGGCCCCCTGGCCAGAAGCCAGGGAGCCACCAAGTTGCCCTGCCTCTTCCTGCAAAGCTGAGCCCTGGTGCTGAGTGGGCCCGGAACCCACGGCCTCGTTGTGGTCAGAGGGCTGGAATGAACGCCAAGCCTTTCCGAGACCATCTGCTACCTGGATCGCCGTCAGCGTCCCTGTCACGGAGAGCCAGCCCCAGCAGCGCCCTCAAGCAGAGCGCCGTCCTTAACACGGCATTCCCGGACCCGCGTTTCCAGGCCAGCTGACTCTTCTTTGTCCTTCCAACCGAGGCTGGAGGGGGGGGGGGCTTGGAGGGCACTTGCTCATGGAAGCCCATGGACGCAGCATCTGCCCCAGCTCCCTTCTCTCCCCCGCTAGCTGGCCTGCAGGCTCCTGGAGGGCGAGCACTGCGATGCGTCTCCGTCGCTGTGACTCCTGGCACACGGTGGGTGCCAACGAGTGCTCATGAGACTGATCGGCGAGCTCTCGTGGACTTGGGCTTTGGAATGTCCCCAGAGGCCACCTGCGCATGGAAGCAACGTCTTCAATATGCTGCCGGGCCGAGGCCCCTCTGGACTCAGGGCTCATGTCGGGGCTGAAAACCCCAAGGCCTTCACGGACCCTGCTCCCAACCCATGGGCTGGGCCCCGTGCCGCCGTGAAGCTCTGCGGTCCCCAAAGTCCCGGCATTTAGCAGAAAGTGCTTTGTTGAACGTGTGCTGGGCTTGACACTGACGTCACACCAGGCCTTAGGAAGCTCTGAAAGCCCCAGACATGGAGGTTTCCAGACTATTGAGAGTGGACATAGATAAACCAAGCAGCCCTGGTGGTGGAGGGGGTTGTGTGCTGGTCGGCCACCACAAGGTCAGCCGTGGGAACCCAGAGGAACCCCTCAGCGGCTCCCAGAGACACGAGGCTTTGCATTCGTGGGAAAATTTGTCCTCCCATGGTGGGGTCGGAGGTGGGGAGGGGTGGCGCGTTCGGGGGGGGACGGGGAGGGGGCAGTGAGGGCAGAAGTCGGTAAAGAGGGTCCTTTTATGACTTTTGATTGAAATGTTGGATTTATTAGTTTTTATGTTAGACAGGGTTCTCTAGAGAAACAAAACCAGGACACTAATAATTTTGTATCTACTTATATAGATAGATAACATAAGAAATAAACAATTAATCTATAAAGCAGTACAAATGGCTCAGTGCAACTCCCTTCCATGAGACAGCTAGTACACCGGCAGTCCTTCAAGTCTTGAGGGCCGCAGGGTCGTCCTCCATGAAGCGATTCCGGCTCTCCAGGCACAGGCAGCAAAGAGCGAGCAGGTCACCAAGAGTCAGCCAGATGACAGGGCCCGACAGTCCCCAGCTCAAGCGATGTCCCCTCCAGTAGCGTGGTGAAGCGGGTCTTGAAGGAACCTCAAACCACAGCGACACAGTCCACGGCTTAGGTGTCCCACAGGTAGGTAGCGTAGCTTGCAAAGGGAGGCAGAGAACCCGCTAAGGCAGCCGCACACTGGTCCGATGCTCAAAGAGCAGGAGACAAGAGAGGCGAGGCTCACCAAGCCATTGGTCTCTCTGCCCTTCAATTAATCCCCCATGTGTCCATTGGCCAGGTTGGCACAATAAGCCTACCTGTCACGGTTTTGATAAATGTATCGTTGTTATGTAAACTTCCAGCTCTAGGAGAGGTTGGCCAAGCCGTTTCCAGGCACTCTCGATGATTTCTGTGATGCTGCTGCCCATTGAAAATCATTTCACAATGAGGATGTCAGGAGGCGCCATCAAGCGGGTCCTCCCCCATCGCAGCCCTGTGCACCATGGAAGGAAGCCCTGCCTGGTCCTGCGCCAGCCTCACCACTGTCCCTGTGCCAGAGCCCATCGTGGCCACCACCCTGTCTGTCAAGACAGAAAGCGGGCAAAGGAACAAATAACTCAACAAGCTATCTGTAGCCATTGGACTCTAGCCGACTCTTTGGAGTCCTGGGAAAGAAGCAGAGCCACGCTCCATTCATTCCCTGACCTGTGACCGCCAGGGTCGTCTTCCTGGTGCCCGAGCCACCCTGGCCGTGCATGAGCAGAGATGCACAGTGATCGGCCTTCCTCTCCCAAGGCTGTCTCCTCTCGCTGTAAGGTACAAGCCTCCCCCTCCCTTCTCCATTTAGCGAGAGACACTGCAGGTAGTAAAGCTCTCTCCTTCCCAGCAGATCCTTCACGGCCACTGCAGCTGCAGGCTGTCACCGCAGTGAGGGTAGCAGACAGTAGAAAACACCGTCCCCGCCCTCCAGGCGCTCACAAATTAGCCAGCGGCACGGGGGGGGGGGGACCATCGCACAAAACCCAAATCTTCTTTCAGGTTTCCCTGTGAGTGAGATGGAGGTCTGCCAGGAGGTACTCAGAAAACAACCCGTGTCCATCCAATGTGCTGCGCGCTATTCATTCGTAGGAAGGGACAACCCCTCCCCCCCACCAACCCTCTTTCTGGGTTGTGTGAGTGTTGCATGGGACAACAGAAAGGAGGTCTAGGTGTTTGAGGGACTCTTTGCTGGGCAAGGAAACTGACCCCTTGACCACCTCCTTCTGGACTCCGTGTTCAGCCAACAAACCATTTCCTTACGATGGAAGCCAAGAGCTGGGGAGCCCTGGGGCAGAGCAGGTCCCCGCTGGGCTGCTACCCACCAGGGCCGCAGTTTGAAATCGCCAGGGGAGAGAGAGGAAGTCTTCAACTCCCGTAGAGAGGGACCAAAGAAAAGTGGGGGGAGGGAGA
>NW_022111376.1:2188111-2201294 GCF_000313985.2 Echinops telfairi
GGAAGTGAGCTGATGGCAAGGGTTCAAGAAGAACGAAAATGTTTTCAAAAGGATGTATGAATGTGCTTGACACAATGGATGGACGGGTGGATTGTGATTAAGAGCCGCCAGAGGCCCCAATAAAAGGATTTTTTAAAACACCCCCCCCAAAAAAAAGAGTGCCAGTCTCGGAAACGCAAGGGGGCAGTTAGTTCTACCCTGTCCTTTAGGGTCGTTGCTGTGAGTCGGCAGGGGTTTGGCTCGGCGGCCAGGAGACATTGTTCGCCGAGGCATGAAGGAAGCACCCGGCGGTGTTTCTCAACACTGGCTGCCCTTCTCTCTCGGTGGCCCCCACTGGCTCACTCATGGGGACTGGGTGGATAACTGGCCCTCTGTCTCAAAGCGAAGGCCAGCGGGCGGTCCTCCACGGGGGCATGGGGTCCTGGAGCGCAGAGCACGGGGTCCTGGAGGGCAGAGCACGCCTGTCAGGTCTCCCCGGTGCCTGGTCCTGCCTGCTCTTTGACGAAGGCCAAAGCCAGGGCAAGTCTCGGAGCGAACATGGCAACGACAGAGGAAAGAAACCACCACAGAGTCGGCCAGGGACAACAAAGAAAAGAATTCCTTAGGACAGCCCAGCACTGTCCAAGATGGCCCGGGGTGGCCTGCGGTGGCGTGTGGGAAAGGACAGGTGGCACGGTGCCAAGCGGAGGCAGTGAGGGTTAGCCAGCCGCATCTTAGGTCGGACAGCACTCAGCCTGCCTTCTGTGCCTTCAGAGCCCAACCAGGCTGCCCGCTAAGGGGGAGGAGGCAGCGCCGGGCCCTAGCTGAGACAGATGCCTGCGAGAATCTTTGCAGAGAACTCGACGGGCATGCCCCTCGAGTTGGGCAGCAGGCCAGGGTGGCGAGGGACAGCTGGAGCCAATGGGTGGATTCCACGTGGTTACAGGGAGACCAAAGAGCTGGGGTGGGGCGGTGGATTACACTGGGGCCGTGTCACTGCACGGTCGGAAGGCCAGCCCATCAGCCGTTCCTCCCCAGAAAGGTGAGGCCGGCTGTGTGCTCCCACAGCTGTGGATCTCTAGCTGTGGACACCCCCGGGGGAGCAGTTCTGCTCTGCCCTGCAGGGCTGCTGGGAGTTGGAATCCACTCCACGGCGGTCAGAGTGAGAGCAAGAGAGAGACCCCAAGGGAACCAGTCAGCGGCGGCGTCTCATGCCCAAGAGCCCCTCCTCCACCGCCAGGCAGCCTGACGCTGAGCACCGCTGGACTTCAGCAAACTCCGGTGGGCAGCTCCCCTGCCGTTGCTTCGGACAGGGTGAGGTCCCAACTCTTGGAGCGGTTGGAGCTGGGTGAAGGGCAAATGGGCTTTCACACTGGTCTCTCTACTTTGGGGTACTTTTTTTTTCTTTGGGGTACCTTTTACATAATCAAACAACTCACCGTGGAAGAAGACCCCGTCGCGGTCACATACCCAAGTTTGATTCTTCCCTAGAGACATGGCCCGATGTCCTGGTTCCACACACGTTTGTGACTGGATAGCACTGCTTAGCAGGGCTCCGCTGAGATTCCAAGGCCCCAAACCAAACTCGCCGCCAGCGAGCAAGGCCATGCCGGCTCTCGGGGGAGGCAACAGGAGTGGGTAGAGGTGTCCCTATGAGTTTCTGGAACTGTCACTCTTGCGAGCAGTAGACAGCCCCGTCTTCCTCCCAAGGAGCGGCTGCCGGATTCAAACAGCTCGTCTGGCAGATTGCAGCCATTCCATAACCGGTGCACTACGACCTGCCCTGAGGGACACCCAGCCGGTCGTCGGCCTGCTGCATGGCCTCCCGAGCATTGCTCATGGGCTTGCTGGCGTCCCAGGAGTCCCGTTCGGGACACAGGCCTGCGGGGAGGGGACAGCTGTGAGCCCCCCTGGGCCGCAGGCACCCAAAGAGTCCTCCCCCACCCTGATGGGTCCCGCCCCGCCTCCCCCGGGACACAGCTGTCCACCAGGGCACCCAGGGCGCGGCCGCTCTGCCAGTCGCTGCTGAAGTTGGTGAGGGGCAGCTGGGGCAGCTTGTTCTGGATCCAGCCCAGGAGCCTCTGCTTCGGCGTCTGCTTCTTGGCCTCCTCGTCCTCCTCCTCGTCCCACATGGGCATGGAGATGGAGTAGTGCAGGATCAGGGTCCAGATGAGGCCCAGGATCAGCTTCAAGTTCCCATCCACGATGGCCTTACTATCTGTGCGGGACAGGAGTGGCGGCCCCAGGTCGGCGAGGGGCCTAGCAGCCCAGGGTGGGGGTGAACCCTCAGTCCCAGAGGGGGTTGGGCATGGGCAGGGCCATCAGCCCCCCAGCCTGGGGGCTGCAGGGTGGGACGTGGGGGGTACAGAGGTGAGGGGCAGACGCCTCTTGACATACACCACAGTAAAGCTCAGTCTGGGGCCCATGGGGGCCAGAGGCAAGCTGGGCACAGCCCCGGGCAGAGCCAGGGAGGGTCTGGACAGGCAGGCTCCCAAGGGTGACCGGTGAGTGTCGTGCACCCGTGGCCTTCACCCACCTCTGGGGGCCTGGGGAGCGGGGCAGGTAGCAGTAGAGCCCAGAAGCTGGGCCCCGACCCTGTGCTGGAGGGATGGGGTGGGGATGGGAGCCAGGGGGCAGAAGGCAGTCTGAAGGTTGGGAAACTCCACTGCTGCCCTGGGGTGGGGGTGGGGCCAGGAAGTGGAGGTGTTGGGAAAGGACTCCTTAGTCACATGATAGTGCGTGGGACCCCCCCACTCTTAGCTACACTGACAGCGGGTGGCCCTGCAGGCTAGGGCAAGGCAGGGGCCTAGAGGACCCGGCCTGGACCTGACTCACTGGGGCTTGCCAGGGGACTGCCTGGTACGAGGCCATCCCGAGGCCTTCCTTCCCCCACGGAGCAGGGGCGTGCCCAGTGACCTGGGGTGGGGGACAGCGGGGTTTCGGGGGTAGGGGGTGGGCCATGTCCCTGCTCAGTGTCAGGCAGAAGCCCTGGGTGGGGCACCCCGACTCCCACAGCCTCAGCAGAGCTCAGCTGGGGCCACCCACCAGCCCCCCCACGCCAGCACCCTAGCGGGTGTCTGGGCCATGGGTGGCCGCCCGGCTCACCAAAGGGGAAGTGGTTAGGGGTAATGTCTCCTCCAACCTCAGCGGGCATCCTGCACCCCTGTCACCATGGCAACCCTGGGCCGCACTAGCCCGCGTCTGCTGGGGGGGGTGGGGTGCTGCGCAGAGGGGAGGAGACCTGCAGGTGAGCTCTCTAGGAGTGGTCTCTGGAATCCCCTCTGGGGTTGAAAGGCCCCCAAGCAGAGGCAGCGGGGTCTGCTGAGTCAGTGGGGGAGGGAGGTGACGTGAGGAGGGGGTGGGCCCCATCAGAAGGGCCATCAATGGGCCACTCGCGGGCAGAGCCTCCAGGACCAGCGGGGCAGCCCAGAGTGCCCACTGACCCCAGGCCGGCCTGGTCCTTCCCTTAAGTGGAGCGTGGGGGGTGTTGGCTCAGGTTCAGGCTACAGGGTAGTCCTGGCAAGCTCTTGAGAGGTGAGGCCAGGCCAGGCCCCCCACGGGTCCATATTAGGCTAATGAAGAAATGGCATGGGGGAGGGAGAGGGAAGGAATGAGGAGCTGATATCAGGGGCTCAAGTGGAAAGAGAATGCTTTGAAAATGATGATGGCGGCATATGTGCCAATGTGCTTGACACACTGGAGGAATGTACGGCTTGTGATAAGAGATGTATGAGCCCCCAATAAAAGTATTGAAAAACCAAAAAAGAAAGAAAGAAGAGAGAGAGAGAGAGAGAAATGGCATGGGGGCCACGCCAGACCTCTTCTTCTGCACCAGGGAGACTCCAGTTGCACGTCCACCCAAGGCTGGCTGACAGGAGGCAGAGGTGAGACATGCTTCCCGCTTCCTTCTCCTTTACCTGACTCTGACCCCAAACACAGCACCACGCGCCCTACTTCTCTGCTGGGTTCCGGAACTCATTGCAGTGGCCACACAGAACTCACAGGCAAGGCTCACAAGTGTGGGGCTTATTAGAGAAGCTAATGGGTTACAGCATGTGAAGGCTACAGCTCTCTTCTACAACATCCCAGCCAGGAGGACAGGCAGGTCTCTCCATCGTCCTTGGCCTTTCGGCCATGTAATCCCTTGGCCTCTACCTTGCTCTGTGAGCCAGGAAGCCACTCTGCCTCATGTCTCTGTGCTGCTCCTCTGCTCTGCCTCTCGGTGTCAGTGCTGCTTCTGTGCGCTGTCTCGTGGTCTCAGTGTAGCTTCGCCTCATAACCTTGGGTACTGGTGCCTCTGCCCCTTCAGACAACGATCTCCCATGCACTCTGCTGGTCGCTCATCTTTCCTGAGGTCATGGGATTCCCTTCCTGCTACTGGAAGGGCAAAACTAGCTAATCCCCCGTATTAAGGTTTCGGCACCCTCTTTGCGTGGGGCCGTCCCATTCATTTGGCAGGAGGTACAAAGACATGGATAGAAGAACCATGCTAAGCAATGTAACCTCAACACAGCTACCCTCTGTTGTCCCCTTGCCCCCTCGCAAAGGAGGGACTGCTCCACTCTGTCCAAGTCCCGCAAATGCTCCAGGGAAGGGGCCTGGGCCCCGGTACCAATGGGGCAGCTGCTCTGGCCGCGCAGATAAAAGGCGGTTCCCACCTGGCATCAGACAGGAATGATAAAGATCGACAGCACATACGTAGGGATGTCACCGATTGAATTGTGCTCACAAAAGTTAGGTATCAACTTGACAAGGCCGAAATTCTCCGCAGCTTGGGAGGTATGCAGTGATGTCATGGGCAGTGATGTGATGATGCCACCATGATGGGATCTGATGGGATCAGCCAATTGGGTGTCAAGGGATTAGGGTGGGATTCAACACCCTTACTCGGGTCACAGCCCTGATTCCAGGTAAGCTGGGGTGGGGGCAGCTCCCCGACATGTAGCCTGCATCCCCTTTTGATCTTACAAAAGATGAAAGTAGGAAGAATTGAGCAGATGAGGAGGGACCGCAGCACCACCTAGAAAGAAGAGCCCAGAGCTGAATGTGTCCGTTGGACCCGAGGTCCCCGTGCGGAGAAGGTCCTAGACCCAGGTGAAGATGGACACTGAGACTTATGGAAATCTCCAAGGCACCCAAGACCCACAGATGCTTACAAGAGACAAGGACCTTTCCCTCAGAGCCAACAGACAAAGAAAGCCTTCCCCTAGAGTACCAGCTCTGGACTCGAACTTCTAGCCTCCGAAATGCAAGAGAAAAAATTTCTGTGATGGCAGCACTAGATAACAAAAGCAAAGGAAACTGATTAGACGAAGGATAGGTTACAAGTAGATCGTTGTCGGAAATGCCTACTAGCATGTCCACTAGCGCATGTCCACTAGCGATACCTGTCACCAAGACAAAGAGCAAAGAACAAGGATGGACTTGGGGAATAGCAGACCCAGACAAAGAGCTGGTTGGGGACTGGTTGAGCTTGAGGTACTTGGGGTACCATCCAAGTTCAGGTGGCGCTACTGATTTGAAGCCCAGGGGTTCAATAAATGTGTCAGGTATCTGGAAATTGGAGAGCAGGTCTTTGTGCAGTTAGCTATCACCTTCTTTGACTGTATGCACCATGGCCATGCTACTTCTTAGCCTTGGTCCTTATAGAGTCGTCCTCATGGTGTGTGCTTTTTAAAATATATATGTAAGGATACGGTTCCAAAAAAAGTCTTGCCTGATTCAGAGAAGTGAAAGCCTGCCTGTTACACAGTGCTTGAGCTAGGCCTGGGGCTCTGGGGAGGAGGGAGCTGTTATTTGCTGGGGGCCTCCCGAGTCTACCTGTGCATGGGTGCATGCATTTACATGGGAGCACCTGAAAGGGGCAGAAGAGAACAACATTCTGCTGTGTGATATTGATGAAATGATGATGAAGCAAAATATCAGTTGGCCTCTGGAGGAATAACCTTCAGCGTATGATCAGCACCGTGTGGGAAATTTCAAGTGTGTTGTTCTGAGAAGCAGCCCAACACCTCAGAGAAAAAGGGACAGGTATTCCACAGGCTGTCCCGTCGTCTCATTGGCCCCAAGCTCAGACACTTCAGGGACTTCCTCTTGGCACAGGCCTCCCAATTGCACTGAGGGGGTGGGATGGGGGGAGAGGAGTGCCAATTAGAAGAACTTCAGAGCCTCCAATGAATAGGATCATTAAAACTTCAACGAAGTAGCTCACTTGGGAACTAATTAGAAATTCTCTTCAACAACTGCTGAATGTGTTTCTTAAATATGTTTTCACCTACAAGCATAATACGTGCTCACCGTAGAAAGGAAAGAAAAGACAGACATGTTTGGAAGAGAAAACAGGAACCAACTGTCACTGCTGTAAAGTGCTGTCCAGTCTTCCCTGACACACAGCGACCTAGATCCAACTGAAGGAAGCACTGCCCGGTCCGCGCCATCCTCACAATTGTTCTTTGCTTTGAGTGCCTTGCTATGGCCACTGTGCCGACCCATCTTGTCAGGGGCCATCCTGGTTTTCACTGCCCCTCTATTTTACCACGCGCCATGTCCTTTTCCCAGGGACTGGTCCCTCCTGATCCTTTGTCCCAAAGTTTGTGAGACCAAGTCTCCCCATCCTCACTCCGAAGGAGCATTCTGCACCCAGCGGGTAAGCGGCCCGGACCTGGTTCTCTGGGGCCTGCCTCAGTGACTGCCTGGCATGAGGCAGTCTTCCTGGACAGGTTGCTTATCCTTTTAGCAGTCCGTGGTCCTTTCAACTGCATCAATTCTTCTTTGGTCTTCCTTATACAGTGTCCAACTGTTACATGCATACGAAGTGATTGAAAATACCCTGGCTTGGGTCAGGCTCACCTTAGTCCTCAAAGTCACAGTCTTGTTTTGGAATGTTTAAAGGAGGTCTGGTGCAGTAGATGTACCCAGTGCAGTATGTCATTTGATCTCTTGGCTGCTGCTTCCAGGAACATCGAGTGTGGAGCTGCACAAGACAAAGTCCTTGACAACGTCAACCTTTGCTCCATGTATCGTGATGCTACCTGTTGGCCCAGTTGATTTGGCCCAGGGGATTTGGGTCTTTGCATCGATGTGCAATCCATACAGAAGGCTGCAACTGATAATCTTCATCGGCAAGTGCTTCAAGTCCTGCTCACTTCCAGCAAGCAAGGTTGTGTCACCTGCATATTGCAGGTTGTTAATAAGCTGCGTCAGAGTCTGGGTAGATAGAGAAACAAATTCATAGACACTCCAATACAAGAGCAATTGAATATTCAGAAAACACCCCAGCCCGGGCCAGAGCAAGTCCATAAGTCCAATATCATCCCATACGTCCAATACCAATCTATAAAGTCCTCTTCAGACTCACACAAGGCACGCAATGACGCCGAATGAAGGGAGATCACAGGCCAGTGGGTGGAAAGTCTTGTGGATCCAGCGGCGGTAGAGGCATCTCAGCACTGGCAGGGGTCAGGTCCACACGTGGCTCCTTCAGCTCCAGGGCTCTAACGTAGTTCCATGCGTCTTCTCAGCAAGCATGTCTCGCAGGATGTGAGCCAGTGCCCCGCCTCCAGTGAGCTATTTATCTCCTTAGCACCTCCAAATGAGGCCACCAAGCTGAGACCTGAGTGACAGGCTAAACTCCACCCCTTCACTCTCAAGTCTCAAACTGACGACAGATTCTGCAACTACCACATAAGCCTTCCTTCAGTTTGGATGCGGCATTCTTTTTCACATAATCCAATTTCTCTGATTATTTGCTCAGCACCGATTGAATAAGTATAGCGAGAGGATAAAACCATGGCACAGACTTTTCCTGATTTTAAACCTTGTCCCATTTGTACAACTGCCTCTTGATCCGTGTACAAGTTCTTCATGAGCACAAAGACGTGCTTGGTAATTCCCATTCTTCTCAGGGTTATCCATAGTTTGTTATGAGCCATGCCATCAAATGCCTTGCCATAGTCAAAAAAACACAAGTCAGACACCTTTCTGGCATTTTCTGCTCTCGACCAAGGTCCACCGGGCATCAACAGTGATAGTCCTAGTTCCACGTCCTCTTCTGACTCCTGCCTGGACCTCTGGTTGCTCCCTGCTGATGCCCTGCTGCAACTGTTGTCGAATGCTCTTCAGCAAGATGTTATCTGCATGTGATATTAATGATATTTGCTTTTTAATTTGCACATCCTTTTGGGTCACCTTTCTTTGAAATGAAAAGAAATATGGATCTCTTCCAGTTGGCTGACCTTCCAAATTTCTTGGTAAAGGTGAGTGATTTGAGAGCTTCATTAAAATCTTGAAACATTTCAATTCCTGAAGCCTTGTGTTTTGCTAATGCCTTCAGTGCAACTTGGACTTCTCCTTCGGTACCATTGGTTCTTGATCATATACTACTTCTTGGAATGTTGGAATGCCGACTAGTTTTATTTTAATACGGTGACTCACTATATCCCTTTCATCTTTGTTTTGATGCAAAATATACTTGTCCAGCATTTTGCCCATAGAATCTTTCACTAGTGCAACTTGAGGCTTGAATTGATTGTCTTCAGCTCTTGCAGTAAAAGATACGCTGAGTGTGCTCTTCCCTTTTCATTTTCTAACTCTAGGTCTTTGCACGTTTCATTGTAATACGTTACTTTGTCCTCTTGGGCTGCACTTTGAATCTTTTTGTTCAGCTCTTTGACTTCATCATTTCTTCCATTTGCCTTAGCTACTCTATTATTAAAAGCAAGTTTCAGAGCCACTTCTGACACCCACTTTGATTGTTCCACTCTCTCCTGTCTTTTAAATGACCTTTTACTTTCTTGGTGCATGATGTTCGTGATGTCATCTCACAGCTAATGTCATCTCACAGCTAATCGGGTCTTCTGTCATTAGTGCTCAATGTGTCATTTCCGTTCTTGAGATGTTCTTGAAAGTGGGGTTTACTCAAGGTCGTATTTTGGCTCTCATGGACTTGTTTTAATTTTCTTCAACTTCAATTTGGATGTACGGGAATCTGGTGGCATAGTGGGTTGCCTATTGGGCTGATAACCACAAGATCCGCAGTCCAAACCCACCAGCCACTCCACGGGAGAAAGAAGAGGCTTTCTGGACCGCTGAAGATTTATACCTCAGAAAGCCACAGGGGCATTTCTATTCTGTCCTGTCGGGTCACCATGAGTCAGACTGGACCCGATGGTTGTGCGTTTAGTTTTTGAGTGAACTTGAACTTATAAATGAGCACTTGATGGTCTGTTCCACAGTCAGCCTGGTCTCATTTTGGCTGCTGAGATTGAGCTTCTCCTCGTCTCTTCCTATAGATGTAGTCAATTTGTTTTCTGTGTATTCCATCTGAGGAAATCCACGTGTATAGTCATTATTTGTGTTGCTGAAAAGAGGTCTTTGTGATGAAGAAATGGCTGCTCTTGCAAAATTCTATCATACTATCTTGAGCTTCATTTCTATCATCAAGACCATATGTTCCAACTACTGTTCCTTCCTCTTTGTTTCTAACTCTTGAATTTGGAATCGCCAGGAATTATCAGTGCATCTTGATTGCATGTTTGATCGATTTCAAGCTGCAGGAGCTGGTAGAATTCTTTTACGTCTTCATCTCTAGTCTTAGAGGATAATGAATAAATTTGAATAATATTTTGTATTGCCTGGATTTCCTTGCATGCACATACATACGAGGGGGTAATCGCCCCCCCCCAAAAAAAAACTGGACTTTCTCCCAAAGTTATGTATGTAATTTTCTTTTTTTAACAAAACAACTTTATCACCTTCAGAGTACTCTCCAATATACCTAATACATTGATCAGATCTGTGATTCCATTCTTGGAAACATTCTTCAAACTCATCTGTTTGGATGGCTAACAGCACCTCCATTGTTTTGTTTGTTTGTTTGTTTTCTTCACCTCTTCTTCATTGTCAAATCACTGTCCTGTCATGTCCCTCTGTATTCGCAGAAACAAAAGTGGTCTCACGGAGAGAGGTCAGGGGAGTAAACTGTGCGAGGGAAGAGAGGCATGCTGTTTTTTGCCCACACCTGGCACAATGAGATGGCTACGTGAGCGGGTGTGTTGTCGTGGTGACAAAACCAGTCCCACAAATCAGGCCTTTTTTGTCACACACGCTTGGGCAATCTTTCCAGAACCTCTAAATAGAAAGCTTGACTAACAGTCTCACCTGGTGGAATGAACTCCAGATGCACTACAAGTCAACATTTTCATCCCTTTGGGATGTTGACTGACGTCCAAAATTGACATTTCGCCTTTCGTGAAATGAGAAAACCTCTCATACACTTGCGTTTTTCCCGTAGCATTGTCCCTGTAAGCTGTGTTCAACATCACAAGTTTCTGTGGCATTTTTCCCAAGCAGGAAACAAAATTTCACAGCCGCATGCTAGTCTCCTAAATTGGCCATCCCTAAAAACGAGGTTCGAGCAAAACTGCTTTTACAAAACAAATTCACAGTTGCTTTAATGAAAAAATTCGCTGTGACCAGAGAGATCCTCCCCAGGAGACAGCACTAGGTACACTAACTCAGGGCGAGTTGCTATATGCTCGCCCAGCGGGAAAAGTGCATACTAAGAAAGCTCTGTCCAGCGGAACTTTTTTCCATTTGTGTGTGTGTGTGTGTGTGTGTGTGTGTGTGTGTGTGTGTGTGTTTTGGTATCCCTTGTATTAGCTGATTAAAGACAGCTTTATACTTCACAACAGATCTTGAATGTTTGTGTGATATTTAAAATCACTTTATTGGGGATTCATACAACTCTTATCACAATCCATACCTACATCAATTGTGTAAGGCACAGTTATACATTGGTTACCCTCACCATTCTCAAAACATTAACTCTTCACTTAAGACCCTGGCATCAGCTCCTCATTTCCCCCCTCCCTCCCCACTCCCTCCTCCCTCATGAACCCTTGCTAATTTATAAATTATTATTTTGTCATATCTTACAGTGTCCGACGTCTCCCGCCACCCACTTTTCTGTTGTCCGTCCACCAGGGACGAGGTTATATGTAGATCCGTGTAATCAGTTCCCCCTCTCCATCCCACTCTCCCTCACCCTCCCAGTATCGCCTCTCACCACTGGTCCTCAAGGGATCATCCGCCCTGGATTCCCTGTGAAATGCCTGTTTTCTAAGATGAAAACATTGAAATCAAAGTCCAGCGACTACCAGTTCTAGGCCCGTGGGCTAGTAGTCATCCGCTTCTTCTCACACCAGGGAGTTTCAGCCTTAAGTCCAATGGCTACAGGTCAGTTTGAGATAAAGCCTAGTTCACTTAGTGGGGTTTCCACACCGAGCCTTTCTGGTGTGGCTGAGACAGTTAAATGTTTATTGTGCCAACCTGGCCGGTAAACACATGTGGGGTTAATTGAAGGGCGGAGAGATAAATGGCTCAGTGAGCCTAGCCTTTCCGTTCTCAGGTCTCTTGCTTTGTGATGGTCAGCCCAGGGTGCAGCTGCCTTACATGTGGGGTTAGCTGAAGGGTGGAGAGATAAGTGGCTCAGTGTGCCTGCCTTTGCAGTTCTCGGGTCTCTTGCTTTGTGATGGCCACACCAGGGGGCAGCTGCCTTAGGCAGTTCCCTGCTTCAGTCAGCAAGGCTCACTTCCTGCAAGACATCCCCAAGGAGAAGCCGCATGGACCTACCCAGATGCCGCCCTGGGTGCTGGAGCAGCCGTGTGGAGACCCCTGCCAGCGGTGAGACTCTTACACGTTCACTGATTCGGCTTTCCTCCTACAGTCGGCATCACTGCATGTGCTTTTTGAGATGGAGGAGGACATTGTGGATTGGTGTCAGACATATGGGTTACTGGGTTGATGTTGGACTTGTGGGCTTGGGCAGCACTGGGTCGGGATGTTTTCTTGATGTGCACTTACCCTTTATATAAAACTCTCTCTTATACATATGAGTTTCTGTGGATTTGTTTCTATAAAGTACCCAGACTCACACCGTGGCCTATAAACAATATTATGCACTTCAAAAGAACAAAGTCTTTAGTCCCAGAAATCTATAGCACATGGACTGGGTCACCAAGGACTGCATAGAGACTAGGTCAAAAGTGTCCAATTAGGACCCGAGGACCAGGTATATATTTCCCCTTGTGTTTGTGTTCCACATAGGACATTTTAAGCACATTTCCCCATTGGGAGACATCTTAAGATCTCCTGATCTCAAGTCATTTGACCTCTTGACGACCAATTGAGTGTGGATCCAAGCAAGACAAGATCCTTGTCAATTTCAACCTTTTCTCCATTTATCATGAGGTTACCTATTGATCCAGTTGTGGGGATTCTGGTCTTCTTTACATTGAGTTGTAATCCGTACTGTAGGCTGGAGTCCTTGATCTTCACCAGCAAATGCTTCGAGTATTCCTCACGTTCGGCAAGCACAATGTGTCCTGTTCATATCTCAGGTTGTTAACAAGCCTTCCTCCAACTCTGATGCCACATTCGTCTTCACACAAATCCGGTTTCTCTAATGACTTGTTCCCCATAGAGACGGAATAAGTATGGTGAAAGCATTCAACCCTGGTACATATCTTCCCTGATTTTACACCATGCCATGTTCCCTTGCTCTGGGTACACCAGAGCCTCTTGATCCGTGAACAAGTTCCACATGAGCACAATGAAGTGTTCTGGAATTCTTGTTCTTCCCAAGGTTATCCAGAGGTTGTTATGATCCATATAGCTGGATGCCTTTGCATGATCGACGAAACCTGAGTTACAGCTTTCTGGTAGTCTCTGCTTTCGGCCAAGATCCATCTGACATCAGCAATGATATCCCTTGTTCTGAATCCGGCCTGAACCTCTGGCAGTTCCCTTTAGCTGCAACTGTTGTTGGATGATCTTCAGCAAAAGTTTACTTGCATGTGATATCAAAGATGTTGTTCTATAGTTTGAGCATCTGCTGGGTCACCTTTCTTTGGAACGGGCACAAATATGGGTCTCTTCCAGTCATTTGGCCAAGGAGCTGTCCTCCAAATTTCCTGGCATACACGAGTGAGTGCTTCCAGTGCTTTATCAGCTTGCTGAAACACTTCAATTGGTACTCAGTCAATTCCTGAAGACTTGTTTTTGGCTAATGCTTTCAGTGCAGTTAGAACTTCTTCCTTCAGCACTACTGGTTCTTGTTCATATGCTACCTCCTGAAATGGTGGCATGTTCTTTTTGGTACAGTAACACTGTGTACTCTTTCCATCTTCTCTCTCTCTGTCTCTCT
>NW_022111376.1:2202663-2203784 GCF_000313985.2 Echinops telfairi
CACTATCATGATCCCAATTGTACCTTGCAAGTCTGGCTAGACCAGAGGATGTACACCGGTACAGATAGGAACTGGAAACACAGCGAATCCAGGGTGGATGATCCCGTCAGGACCAGTGGTGAGAGCAGCGGTACCGGGAGGCTAGAGGGAGGGTGTGTTGGAAAGGGGGAACCAATTACAAGGATCTGCATATAACCTCCTCCCTGGGGGAGGGACAAAAAAAGTGGGTGAAGGGAGACATCGGACAGTGTAAGATATGACAAAATATTTAACTTATAAATTATCAAGGGTTCATGAGGGAGGGGGGAGGGGGGAGAGGGGAAGGAGGGGGAAAATGAGGACCTGATGCCAGTAGCTTATGTGGAAAGCAAATGGTTTGAGAATGATGAGGGCAATGAATGTACAAATGTGCTTTACTCAATTGATGTATATGTGGATTGTGTTAAAAGTTGTATGAGCCCCTAATAAAATGATTTTTAAAAAAGAGTAAATTCATGCGGTCAGTACTTCTCTGCGCTCTAGAGGGTCGCTGTGAGTTGGCATCCACTGGATGGCTGTGAGCCTTTCTGGGATCTCTGAGCAATTTCCTTCCTAAGCAAAAAGGCGTCCCTTCCCCTGTGCCCTAGTGATGCCCCACCCCCACTCCCCACGCCACGCCCCACACCAGACAGGGAAGCTGCAGCGGTAGAAGCAGGAGCCTCTCTGAAAAATAGCAGGTCTTAATGGCTACATTTGTAGTGGCTTTCCCATCCCTCCCCCTATGTCAAGGCGTGCGACCCCAGGAGGCGTGGCGGTCAGTGCAGAGGCTCCCAAGCCAAGGACACCCCTACCCAGGCTGCCCTGGGCACAGTCTTCTAGCATCCAGAGACCTGGCTGGCCACCGTCACGCACACTCGTCCTCAGAACCAGTGTTCTGCGAACGACGGCTTGCGCAGGCTCACTGGGGCCCCAGGAACCCTCAGGAGTGGGGTTTCCAGAGCCTTCTAACACCACGTGGTCTTCACTTCACGTGGGCTGGGCTAGGCGGCCAGGGTGGGGCACAGCCACGTGACTCCGGTCTGATGGAGGTGCGCATCCGCAGGCCCACAGGGCACTACGTGAGCGCTGGGAGGTGTGGCCTC
>NW_022111376.1:2204898-2212937 GCF_000313985.2 Echinops telfairi
GCCTTCCAGCGCCAGGGTGTCCCACCCCACCCCCAGGGGCAGGGTTGCATCCAGAGTAGCCCGGATGTGCTCTGCACCTGCGGCCTCCTGCCAAGCTCCTGCGCTTGCCTGAGGGTCAGAGGAGAGCAGCCTCTGACAACCGAAGGGTCAGTAGGCCCAGTGGTACGGTTATGACATAGGAAGATGACAGTCAAGTCAAAGAGAATAGCAACGATAAGGGAGAGATTAAATGTAGGAGTCAGACACATTTTATGGTAGCATGCTCACCTCAGCCCCTCCTGGTGGTCCACGTGGAAGTGGGAGAGAAGCGAGGCTGTCTTTACTATCTTGGGATATTACAGGTGGCCAAAAGACATGCATGTTCCATCATTACATACGTCACAAGGTGGGTGGCATCAACAGTCAGGTCCCTGAGCTCACAGGTGAGGAAACCTCAGCCCTGCATTGGGGGAAGGTGTGAGTGGGGCAGGGTGACAGGGCGGGAAGAGGCAGCAACAGGGTGTCTGCTCCTGTAGGGACCTAAAATCAACCCTGTGCTCACTTTAAGGCAGCATAGCTGGTCAGGGGGTATCGCTGGGAATAATATTTGAAGCAGGATGATGTATTTGGGATTACCTCTGACTCACCAAGGTGGTGGCTCTCCTCCCAGGGAATGCTAGCTTTCCAGATTCCCTCTGTTATAAATTGGGGAATATAGTCCTCACCATATGTCCCTCAGTGTTAGTTTCCCACCCACGAGGGTCAGCGCTAACATTTTGGGAATGACGAATTTCACTTTGCAAATGGAGTTTGGGCTCTGGGACCACGCTCCCGGTCAATGGCAGCTCAGAGAGGTTCCCTCCACTCTTTGACCCGCTCCTGCGCCCGCTTGGCCGTGCTGCTAGTTCTCAGGCCACAGGTCACCACGTGTGGGCGTGCAGTCCCATGACCTTGTCCGTATTCGGTTCTGGGCCCCAGCGCCACTTCCACGCTTCCCTAAAACAGCATGTACTCTTTTTGAGACCTGAAACTTCTCCCATCCTTTGCGAAAACCCACTTGGATTACAGACTAGGTGTCGCGTCAACTCTTATCTCGTGCGAAGCCAAGAACCAAGGTATTAGTCCCACAAGAAACGTTTCACACGCAGCCTGGATGGGGCCGGGGAGAAGGGCGCAGAGCAACATCTGTGCCATCAACACCATGGGGAGCATGGTGGGCTAAAGATACTGCTCAGGTAGCCAGGTAGGGAGTTGTCCCTCTCTGTGCCAAGGCGCCCCTACAGGAGATTGCTCCAGGGAATCAGGCGAGCCTAGCCAGCCATAGGGGTTGGAGTGCAGGTTACACTCATGTTCCCAGCCAGGAAGGGGTTGTGCACCTAGATGGGCGGTACACCTGAATTGGCGCATCTAGGTCAGGTGAATTTGATTCAGCCAATGGGGTCGACCAGTACCATCTACCACGCCACCCAACTAGGGGGTGGGGGAAGGGACGGCCTGGAAAGCCAGAAGTTTTCTCTCGGGAGTTCTGTCTCCCAGAGGCTCACACATACAGTCCATCGCTGCTGGGCTGCAAAACCCAAGTCAAATGGGTTGTGGACTCTGTCTGGCTTGTGTTCCATTTACTGTAAAACCTGAAACTGCTTCTAACTGTTATAAAACTCACTTGGATCACACACAAAAAATGGAGCTTGTCCTGTCTAGAAAAGGTGAAGTGGGTAGTGGGATGCCATCACAACAGTAACTAAGTCAGTGATACCACCTCTTGAAGTCTATCTTAGCAAACAGCCTCTCCTGCAAACAATTATACAGAAGAATTCCACTTGCTCCCCCTAGAGGAAAGAAGAAAACGGGAGCAACTTAACCGTTCAGCAACGGCATCATGTTGCTGCTTGGTCTTCTTCTGCGGGAGTCTTGAGTTGCCTTTTGTAGGGCCCCCTCAAAGCCAGAACTTTGAACCCAAGCCCAAAGACTTTCAGTGCCATAACCGTGGGATAGAAGTCTCCTGCTCTCACACTGGGACGGTGCAGACTAAAGTCCAAGAGAGTTGTTCAGACCTTTTAATTGACTACCTGTATGTGTAGGGTAAAGTCCAATCCCTTAGTGGGGTTTCCATATCAGATCTTTCTGGCGTGATGTATGGGGGGTGTTGTGCACCTCAGAAGGACTTGAGTCCAACGTCCCTGTTGTCCATAGCAAACATCCTGGGTCACCTAGCAGCTAGGCCAAAGGTGCCCTGTAGGAACATCAGATCCTCTAAACATTCCCGGGGAGTCTCCACAAGTAAGGTGAAGCACATTGTGCAGTACTAAGTAGCCCCGCCTGGTTTAACCACCTACAGAAGTGAAATCCTCTTCTCTGAGGCAGGCATCTCTTCCCTTCCCCCACCTCTGACACTGAATTTCCTTTCTGGTTCACAGTGCACCATTGTAGAAGTGTTTGTTGATTTCGGTTGGCATTAGAACAATGCTACAGGGTTACTGACTACTATTCTCGCACTCCCCCTACCAGGAGCCACTGACCCCAGCTGAGGTGAGTCCTCCCCTGTGCATGTGTCCTTTAAGATGTACCAATAAAGGGGTGATGCAGGGATCATGTGCAATAAACAGGCACACAACCTCCATGCTTGGGAGACTGCATTTGAAATTACATGACCTGAGGGCAGAAGCCTGTCTCGGGTTCCTAGGCTGTTCATCATGACTGGGGAAGGCAGCCTCATCTTCCTCCTGCAGAGAGGCTGCTTGGTAAATGGCACCACACACCTTGTAATCAGCAGCCGGGTCCTAAGCCACCCCGACACCCGGGCTCCAAGGATGGGACTGTAGATCTGAGAGAGAAAATATTCCCAAGTGTGGGTTTCCCTGAATGCTGACCAAGACCAGCCAAACCCTCACTTCTAGACTATGCCGACTCAGGAAGACTATACAGGGAATGCTGAAAGGAGGGGCACACCTGGGTGTGCGTGTCATGGTCGTCCATGTCCTCTGTGGTCTTCGGTCCGGCTTACCCGCAGGTATATCTCAGCCCCAGGCCCACCCTCTGACCCGAGGTTCCAGGGCTGTGACCCCTGGGTGCGCAGCAATATAGAAAGGAGCCTGACTCATAATAGAAGAAGCTCAGTTTTATTTTGTGCTGGACAGATAGTTACGACCCACCCTTCCTCCTCCAGCCTCAGAGGGACAGAACAGCGGGGGACAGCACACAGAGGCTCCGCCATCCTTGCTGGACCGCAGGTTCCTGAGAAAGCAGGGCCAGTAGTATCACCCAGCCCGTAACAGCAGCTTGACATGGCTGACCATGGTGGCGATGGCCATCTGCAGCCTGCTGGAGTCATCAGCAGTCAGGTGACTACCGGGGATTGGACAGGGGTTAGGGCCCGCCTCACTGCCCCACCCCCCACGACCCAGTGCTACCGCCCCTCAGAAAACTCACACAGTTAGGTCCCTGCCGTTCACCGAGATCTCCTTGCGGACCATCCCAACCAGGCGCTCGGCCACTGGGAAGAGGGTCCTGAGGGCGATGTCGGCCTCTGTGCAGGACTGGAAAGGCACAGTCAGGATGCTGGCTCGCCGTTAAGGGGCCACTTGGCTGGATGTGACCACCCCAAGCCCCCTCTTCCAGCCCTGCCGCCCCCTGGGACGCCGATCCCAGAGAGAGGATACAACTCAATCAAAAGGCTTCTTCTAGGTGCAGCCCCTGGAATCTGGTCACCACCGGGCACTGGGGCAGGCCGGGGACCCTGGGTCTGAGCCGCTGCACCCTCGGCCACATCCCCGCTCTCGGGGCCGCAGGAAGCACCTTGGACATCGTCCACCGAGCCCTTTTTGCTGCCACCACCAGCGCCGTCGCCCTCGGAGTCCATGTGGCCGGTCCTTCGTCTCTTCTGCTGCTGTTGCTGCCCCTGCTGCCACTGCCGCCACCACCGCCACCGCTGGCCAAGGAATGTGCGCTCACCACGCTCCGCCTCCCAGCGTGGGAGGGGCCGCCAGTGCGCCTGCGCAAACCCACCCCACGAGGCCCAGAGCACGAGACTCTGTCTGGGGAACCGCCCCTCTCGGAGCCCAGCCCACCGGGAAGACGGTGGCCGGACAGTGCAACCCAAAAGGCAACAGCCTGTGAAACCGGGCGACCTTGACCCCGACCTTAGCAAGCTCTGAGCGCGTCCCCGTGCCCCACCCGTGGAGTCCAGGTAGCATCACACGTCCCCCACGCTGCTAGAACCTAGCGGGCAGTTCGTACCCCCTTGAGACCTAAAAGACATGGGCGCCTCCCTCTGGGAAAACAGAAGCTGATCCCCTTGGGTGAAACGACTCGCTGTATGTTGCTCTGTGCCTTTCTACTCGGGAAAACGGTTCACAAAGTAAGCACCTTTGGATAATTTTCTCTCTTCTCGCCCTCCGGCTGTGATACTGCACCCCTCCTACAGTGGCCCATGCCCATTGTAGGTGACATAGGGCTTACACGTTGGGCTGTCAGTAGCAAGGGCAGCAGGTGGAAACCACTTGCCACACCATGGGGCAGTGAGGAGGTTTTCTCCTGTAAAGACGTACGTGCTCCGAAACGCACAGGGGCAGTTCCACGTTGTCCTGTAGGGGAGCTAGCAGTCGGAAGGAGAAGCTCAGTGTTTACGCCCAGGGGCGCAGTCTGTAGCAGCACCTTGGAGCAGGGCCTGCTCCTAAGGAAATACATGTAGTTAGACAAGGCTACGTGCTATTGGACTGGCCAGTGTAGTCCAGAGAGGACTGGTCGGTGGTCATGCAAATAGGGGGCATCCAACGCAGGCAGCAGCATGGAGGTGTTAGGCTTTGCCAGCTGCCATCCTGCAGAGCGTAGCTCACGTTCATCAGGAGCAGGCTATTTACTATCGTTTTAGGAGGAGGTGGGCTTTCTCTTTGAGCCCATCTCCAATGATTATGACCTGTAAAGCTGTAACAGGTGAGGGGACCAGAACTCAGACACCTACAGGACCTCAGGTGGTGTGATGGGCTTCCCGTTCATGGAGTGGGGCAGCTGCTGTGAGCTTGCCGCTTTGGGGCAAGAGAGCTCACTGGCCTACGATGCTTATTCACAGGGCACGGGAGCTGACTGGCCCCTTTACAAGCCTTAAGCAGGGGTCAGCACAGCTCAAGGCTCTTGCTGGCCTCTGGAGCATGTGACTATGGCGCTCTTGCTGACCCAGAAAAAGAGCTGAGGTCCTTCAGTCTGGAAACCCTGCTGGGGTTGTTGAGTGTATCGACACTTGTGTCCTTGGAAGGCGTGTTGGTACCCAGAGGAGATTGCTGAAGAGCTCTATGTAGGATGGGAAAGGGAGTCTCATAAGAAGGGGTGCAGATTGAGGAGGGGTTTGGTACCAGGAGAGATAGGAAGGGCTGCGGGGAAGAGGGTGGCATTTGGGGGAGAGGAGGAAGATGAGGAGGAGGTTGGTCTTCTGGCCCTAGGTTGACAGTGGGTATTCCGCTTCCCCTCTTGGGTGGCGGGGTTACAGCATTTGGTTTGCTTTTTCTTGTGTATGGAATCCCTACCTCTGTGCTAAGCTCCTGTACTTTCTGGTCAGTGGTTGAATTGACCCTTGGGCTGTGTCAGAGCATGCCGTGGCTGTGCCCCCATATAACGCTAAGGATCAGGGTCCCATTTCAGAACAGAGGCCGATCTCAGCAGGCAGAGAAACCTCCTCTAGGGTCATACTGAGCCATCTGTTTAAGAGCGTGACCCTGGCATGCCATGCGTTCTAACTGTTGTCACTCCACACGGGCCACCATCCAGTGGGCGTGGGTCTTGCATAGGTCATCAGCTGTCCCCTTGAGCTCTTTCTAACAGTACAGCCACCACGCCTGCTTAAGATGCACAACCAATGCTCTCGGGGCAAGGGTCATTTGGGTGTAGTGCCATTCACAGCTTCTACTGGGATTGAGAGACACGACCCATGGAAGGCCCATCCAGGCTGACACACGTGACCCAGGACCCCTTTGCGTGGGGTCTCACACATCTGTCCCCAAATGCCAGTGATTGAAGCTCAAGAGCTTGATCAATTCAGTGGCTCACAAAGCAAAGTCATCGTGTCCCTAGGAAGGGATGCCCGCCCTCCCCAACCCCTCCTGTGTGTGAAAGCTTGGGACCCCAGAGAGGTACAAGGGCCTAGCCCAGATGCACCTGGTCCGCGTCACAGACCGGGCCATCCTAGGCACAGTCTTTAGGGGTCACGAGGGCAGAATGTGCGTGCTTTCTCGGGAGGTTCTGTTTGTGCCGGCACACTGCAGTAGCAGGACCCCCTCAGGGGCAGGGCTTCCGGAACCGCCTCAAACCAGGGGTCTCCAGGGAGCAGGGCCGGGCGAGGAAACAGTCATGTGCCCTGGAACTCGCTGCTGTTCGGCTGGTCAGTGCGCACAGCCGCAATGGCGGCACACTTGCTTTTGGCTGACTGAGCTTATCCAGGCCCCCAGTGCCCGGGGAGCATCCTGGGAGGGCTTACCATTCTATGGAATCCCAGGGCGAAGGTGGGGATGGTGGGGGCAGCAAGGGCCCTGTGGTTGGTGGGCAGGGGCTCCCAAGGTAGCACCATCCAGGGACGAACCACCTGTAGTGTATCCTTTCTCCCCACTCGTGGGCCTGGGGGTGGCGGAAGGGGCCAGGGGACCATGCCGGGCAGCCGCTGGGACCTTGACAGCCCGCCAGCTTCCTGATGTGCTGGTCCCGTCCTTCCCGGAGGCCGACCTAGTCCGCAGGACCCTGCTCCTCCTGCTCGAGATGAGCTGCAGAGCGGTCCACGAGGCGGTCACAGTGACCAGCAGCGACATGTGCATGTGAGGGTGTGAGTGGCGGGGGGCGGGGGCAGGGGCCGGCTGGGGGCGACACCAGGACCTGGCCCCTGACCTCTGCCCGGTTGTCGCTTGATGGCGGACACTTGGAGCCTGCTGCAGCGGGCCCTGGACACCCAGCTCCGCCACCTCTCCATCAGGGATCACAACATGCGACGCTACTGGCCCCGCGACCCCAGGCACCCGCGGTGCAGCCAGGACGGCTGACCTCGGCGTGCTGTCCCCCAGCCCTTCCCCCACTCTGAAGCTGGATGAGGAAGGGTGGGGTCGTCTTGATCTGTCCAGCACAAAATAAAATTCAGATTCCTCGATTTCAAGCCAGGCTCCTCTCTCTGTTGGGGGGCACACAGGGTTCCCCAAACTGGGACCTCGGGTCAAAGGTTGGGCCTGGGACTCAGGTATGCCTGCGGGTAAGCCGAACTGAAGAACACTGGGGACATGCACGGCGATGACGCTCACACGCAGGTGTGCCCCTCCTTTCAGCATTCCCTGAACAGTCTTCACTTGTCAGCATGGATTGGCAGTCAGAGCCTTTGGTTGGGCTCGTTCAGCATTCAGGGAACCCATACTTGAGAATATTTGCTCTCTCAGATTTATAGTCCCATCCAAGGAGCCCGGGTGTCAGGGTGACTTAGGACCCGGGCTGCTGGCCACAAGATACATGGTATGAATTACCAAGCAGCCTCCCCACTTAAGGAAGATGAATGGAACCGGGTTTTACAGCCACTCAGCAACATGCAGATCAGATCCATCTCACAGATGCCTGCATGCCCGTGGGTCCTCAGGCAGTTCCTAGGAAAGAGCCAGATTAAACCTATCAAATAGGTACCCAAGCTGACGTGAAGGCAGGGCCCACTGTGCCCGTAGTACTTGCTGGCCGACTTACAAACCATTTCTCACTAAGCAGTAAAATTTGACAAGCTGCAGGAAATTACCCAGCAACCCAGTGAGAACCCAGCAGCTTTCCTCACTCACCTAACTGAAGCCTTAACTCAGTACACTAGGCTAGACCCTACCTCTCCAATGGGGGCTACCGTGCTATACACTCATTTCATAACACAGTCAGCCGCCAAGATTAGAAAGAAACTTAAAAAAGCAAAGGATGGCCCTCAGTCCCCCATCTGTGACTTGGTAAACATGGAATTTAAGGTTTTAATGCCTGCGAAGAACAGGATGAGGCAGCTTACGAATCCTGAGCCCAGCAAGGGGGAAGCTGGCAAGCCCAAGTCTTGATTGCTGGCCTGAAGC
>NW_022111376.1:2213037-2216022 GCF_000313985.2 Echinops telfairi
CGTCCACAGTAACTAACTGCCTGCTGCAGGGACCTTGCTTCACATGCAGCCAGGAAGTGCACTGGGCTAAGCATTGCCCACATCCCTGGCCACCCACTAAGCCTTGCCCATCTTGAGGTCAGCAGGGCTGCTGGAGAAGTGACTGCCCCTCGGCGCCTAGCTGCCAAGGGTCAGTCCCTCCAAACCTTGAACCACCATTAACACTCCTTGACCTGGCCACTAATGATGACCGACGAAGAAGCCCCTTGTGACAGCCCCCCTCGCCGTGCCCAGGGTAGTGATCGGGACAGCAGCGAAGCTGGTTTCTTTTGCTGGACATGGTACAGCCGTCTTTTCAGTCCTCCCCTCCTTCTCAAGCCCAACTTCCCCTTCCCCAGTCTCGGTTATGGGAGTTGATGGTCGTCCCTCCAAGTCTTTAGTCACCCCACCTTTAATGAAGCCTTTTTTTTAACCATCCCCCTTAAACCAGCTTATAGTATTCGTTTGCCTATACCTGCAGCCTCTCCTAAAACAGTTCTAAAGCCGACACAGCCCAACTCCCTTAACTTCTCTCCCCCCCAAAACACACTTATCTCATTCCACTGCTATCTCTTGAAGTCTGTGCCCCACCCCAATCACTCAGAGTTTCGCTCTAAATAAACACTAAGGCATCAAAAAAAAAACACCTCCAACCACCGGCTTTGAATGAACAAATACTTTACATTAGATCTCCAATTTCTCCCTTATAACTGAACCATTGAACTCCCCACCGGTGGTCACAGCAGCCTTCATGCGTTGCAACCAAAACAACTCCCAGCAGACCTTTAATCCTTTGCTGACACTTAGGTAATACAATTTTCATATTCAGTGAAAAAAGGTAAAGGAAAAAAAAAAGAAACAATGTAAAGGACATCAAGCTGATGGTTCCCCTGGAACCCGGGGAAGCAACAAAGCAGACAAGGCCACTAACTCAAACCAGCCACCCTGCTAGCCCTCTAGACTCTCCCCAATTAATCAAAGCAACCTTCTAACAAACTCTCCTCCAGTCTCCACCTTTACATTTACCAAACCCTAGTAAACCTTTCTTTCTCTACACGGATAAAAAGCAGGGCATAGCAGCTGCAGTCCCGACTCAGCCCTGGGGCCCACCCACTCTCCAGTAGTTTATCTGTCCAAACAGTTAGATATGACAGTCAGAGACTGGCAGCCATGCCTCTGGGCCCTGGCAGCAGCTGTGGCCTTTACTGAAAATGCTCTCAAACTAACACTATGAGAGCTTATCCAGGCATTATCTACCTGTAAACTGCAGAACCTTCTCCCAACCACCTACAAAAAAAGTCAAGAAACAAAATATAACTGTTACTACACCAGCTCATTCTTACACACCTATATTCACTACAACTCCTTCTCATGCTCACATTCTCACACTCCTATATTCACTTTTCATAAAATATTCATTTACATTCCATGTACATGCCTGCAAACACTCATACACCCATGTGCCCACTGACACTGCTTGGTACAAACTCGCTTACTTTTGTTATGCATCTACATTCCCACATCTGCACACTCACCCATTAGGGCACAGCATACTCCAAACACAGAACTTTAACAAACAACTGCAGCTGGTCATAAACTCCACCTCAAAGTTTCTCACCTCCTTACAGCAACAACTAACATCCCTGGCACAGGTAACCTTCAAAATTGTCGTGCATTAAATCGGCTAACAGCTGACAAAGGTACATACATATCAGTAAGTTGAAAGTAGTTAAATAAAATGTTAAAGCGCTCCAAAACATGTCCGAGGAAACCAGAAAACGTCAGTGGGGCACCATCAGCCCTTCCTCGTGGTTTGAAAGTCCTGTCATGACCTCGGTCATGCCCCACATAGGACCTCTGCTAATAATCTGTCAACTATTACTTTTGGCTCAGTGTGTGTTTACATTTTTGCAAAAACGAATGAAAGATATCTCCAAGCTGACCTTCAATCAACTTCTTCTCCACTTTTACAATCCGCTGCCGTCCGTCCTGGGCCCTGAACCTGCCAACTCTTAAACACCCCCTTCTTTGTCCTATCTCAGCAGGAAGTAGTTAAGACATCAAACAGCACCCATTACAACTATTAAGAGTTTGGAGGGTTTGGGCCAGGTCCAGACCTTGCAGCCCCTTCTCCCAGCCCCTCAGAAAGATGGGTGAGCTGCTGGACTTTGCAGTCCATGCCTCCAACATTCCAAGGAGCTTATCTCTCTGGGAAGATCCACACAGGCCCCCCCAACCCCCACCTCTCAAGGCCAGAGCTGGACTGTGCAGCCTCTTCCCCCACATTCCAAGAGTGGTCTGTGAAGGACTCAGACTCTGCAGCTGCACACCAGGAAGCCTCCCTTCTCCTTATCGGCACAAGCACCAGCAGCTCTCTTCACCTCACCTGCATAGTTCCCTGACCCGAATCCTACAAATATCCTACTGCCCCACCAACTGGCGCGATTTCCCTGAACTAACTCGTTGGGTCACAGAACCTGTCCAGGAGCCCAAGATGCTCCTGTCCCTGTCTCTGCTCTCCCTTCCCTCCCTGGAGCTCTTTCCCTCCCCTAATAAACTCGTTCTTAACCTCATGTTCTTTGTCTCAATTCTATCTCCGTTCGTGTCTCAGTGTTGTCCTCTCTCTAAGAACTTGGGCCAATCATTGCTGGAGATGTTTCCTAAACTCCCTCTGTCTTCAATCTTGTCCTGTCTGATTTTCTGGTCTTCAAGCCACACAATAACATTTCTAAATTCTGTTGCATCTTTGCAGTAGAAGCTGGCAGGGTTGTGGTAGTCGAGGGCAATCAACTTGTGTCCAAACATGGTCCCGGCTGCCCACAGCGGTCCCCCACACTGCAGCCAGGAGATGGCTTTTGCTGTTGTTTCCAAATAAACACACTGTTGTTATTTACACAGTTCCTGTCTGTACCAGTGTACATCCTCTGGTCTAGCTGGATTTGTAAGGTAGAATTGGGATCATGATAA
>NW_022111376.1:2218017-2220209 GCF_000313985.2 Echinops telfairi
TACCTTAGCTCATCGGGTTTTCTGTCATGAGTGCTCAGTGAGTCAAATCTGTTCTTCAGATGTTCTCAAAATTCAGGTGGGAGATATTCAAGGGCGTATTTTGGCTCTTGTGGACTTGTTTTCATTGTCTTCAGCTTCAACCTGAAATTACATCTGAGAAATTGATGGTCTGTACCACAATCAGCCCCTGGCCGGCTGTGAGCCACTGATACTGAGTTATCTCCATCGTCTCTTCCTACACAACGTAGTGAATTTGATATTTGAGTATGCCATCCAGAGAAGTCCACGTGTATAATGGCCTTTTGTGTTGTTTCAAAAAGGTATACGCTATGAAAATACGATCATTATTGCTGATTGGAATGCAGAAATTGAAAACAAATGAGAAGGAACAGTAGTTTGAATATGGGACTTGGTGATAGAAATGAAGGTGGAGATCACATGATTAAATTTTGCCAGACCATAACTTGTTGAAAGCAACCTGATTTAGAGATCTAGAAACTCTGAACAAGCAGTCCAGGTGGCTAGTGGCTTACCCAAATCACAGGTCAGCAGTTCAAAACCACCAGCCGCTCCTTTGGAGAAAGATATGGCTTTCTGTTCATGTAAAGAGTTGGTAAACTCATGGGGTCAGTTCTACTCTGTCCTAGAGGGTTGTTGTGAATTGGTATCCACTGGATGGCAGTGAGCCTTTCTGGAATCTCTGAGCAGTTTCCTTCTGAAACAGGAGGGCGTCCCTTCCCCTGTGCCCTAGTGATGCCCCACCCCCACTCCCCACGCCACGCCCCACACCAGACAGGGAAGCTGCAGGGTCTTCCTCCACCTTTCCCCTAGTGATCTCCCCACGCCACGCCCCACACCAGACAGGGAAGCTGCAGCGGTAGAAGCAGGAGCCTCTCTGGAAAATAGCAGGTCTTAATGGCTAGATTTGGAGACAGGGCACTACGTGAGCGCTGGGAGGTGGGGCCTCCTGAGGCGCCGCCTTGCGCGCACCTCCCCCTGTGTGCAGGTGGCCGTCTGCCCAGGGGGTCTGTTTGGGTGGGCCCACTGGGGGCCCCCGGGGCTGCTGTGGGGGGCGGAGGACCTTCCGGGGGCATCTCAGTCTCTCCCCCATCGCTGTGGGGCTGCCTGGCGGGAAACCATTGCGCAGTCTCACCCCCCACAGTCTATCTGCGCAGGCGCAGGGGTCCGTGACGTCCGAGGGGCGGGGCCAGGGAAGGTGCCTCAGTCTCCCCCGAACCATCGGTGAGCTCGGATGGATGGCGGCGAACGGCTCTGAGGGACAGCCCCCCCGCGAGGACTTGGAGCAGCCCGAGCCAGACGGCAGGGCGCCCGGGGCCGGAGGCTCTGGTGACTCTGAGGGTGCCCGCGAGCCCCCTGGCGCGGATGCAGAAATGGGCGGCCCGAGCGGTGCGGCCCCTCTGCTCCCCGGAGCCCGGCCCGGCCCCAGCGCAACGGGGCCACAGGGCTCGCCCGTGGACGCCACCCTGCCGGCGCCCCAACTGCTGCACCAGTATCCTACCAGGGGACCCGGGGACGGACGTGGGGGGCCGGGGTGGGGGATGGGGGAGGGGCAGCTTCGCCCGTTGGCCCTTAACCAGCCTCAGCACACTGAGGGCGCCCTTCGGCTCCTCGCGGGAGGCCTGGCTGGCCTGCGAGGCCCTCGCCCCGGAAACCGCTCCTGGGGGACCCGTTCACGTAGAGATCCAGGTTTTCCGCAACCTGGTGACCGTGTGAGTGCAGGGCGCGTCGGGGCGGGCGGACGGACGGACAGTGGGAGGGGGGCGCGTTAGGGACACCAAGCGAGCTCTGTTTTTCTCTGCAGCCGCCTGTCCTCCCAGGACCCGCGCCTCCTGAGACTGAGCATCCTCCGCTGCCGGGACAAGCTCGCCAACTCCCAACAGGCCTTGCTGCGCCTCCCGCCTTGGCTGGACCACAAGCCCCTGCCCAGAAGAAGCCGATGAAGCACCGTCACACCTGGGATTCCCCTCGGCTCCCCATGGCCACTTTGCCAAAGAATAAACCCTGATTCTTGCTGACCTCTGTGTGTCTTTGGTGCGCGCTTTCCATGGCCAGGGTGTCCCACCCCACCCCCAGGGGCAGGGTTGCATCCAGAGTAGCCCGGATGTGCTCTGCACCTGCGGCCTCCTGCCAAGCTCCTGCACTTGCCTGAGGGTCAGAGGAGAGCAGCCTCT
>NW_022111376.1:2220967-2234257 GCF_000313985.2 Echinops telfairi
GTCATGGTAGTGGGAGCGGGGAGGAAACATTTAGGAACTACAGGAAAGTTGTATTTTTCATCGTTGTTACATCACACCCTGACTGGCTCGTCACCTCACCGAGTCCCCTCTGCAAGGGGATCTCCAGTGGCACATTTTATGGTAGCATGCTCACCTCAGCCCCTCTTGGTGGTCCACGTGGAACTGGGAGAGAAGTGAGGCTGTCTTTACTATCTTGGGATATTTACAGGTGGCCAAAAGACATGCATGTTCCATCGTTACATACATCACAAGGTGGGCGGCATCAACAGTCAGGTCCCTGAGCTCACAGGTGAGGAAACCTCAGCCCTGCATTAGGGGAAGGTGTGAGTGCGGCAGGGTGACAGTGCAGGAATAGGTAGCAACAGGGTGTCTGCTCCTGTAAGGACCTAAAATCAACCCTGTGCTCACTTTAAGGCAGCATAGCTGGTCAGGGGGTATCGATGGGAATAATATTTGAAGCAGGATGATGTATTTGGGATTACCTCTGACTCACCAAGGTGGTGGCTTTCCAACCAGGGAATGCTAGCTTTCCAGATTCCCTCTGTTATAAATTGGGAAATAGAGTCCTCACCATATGTCCCTCAGTGTTAGTTTCCCACCCACGAGGGTCAGCGCTAACATTTTTTGGGTGACGAATTTCACGTTGCAAATGGAGTTTGGGCTCTTGGACCACCTTCCCAGTCAATGGCAGCTCAGAGAGGTTCCCTCCTCTCTTTGACCCACTCCTGCGTCCGCTTGGCCATGCTACAAGCTCTCAGGCCGCAGGTGATCGCGTGTGGGTGTGCAGTCCCATGACCTTGTCCGTATTCGGTTCCAGGCCCCAGCGTGGCTTCCACACTTCCCTAAAACAGCATGTACTCTTTTGAGACCTGAAACTTCTCCCGTTCTTTGTGAAAACCCACTTGGATTACAGGCTAGGCGTCGCGTCAACTGTATCTCGTGCGAAGCCAAGAACCAAGGTATTAGCCCCACAAGAAACGTTTCACACGCAGCCTGGATGGGGCCGGGGAGAAGGGCGCAGAGTTTCAGCCATGCCATCAATGCCATGGGGAGCATGGTGGGCTAAAGATACTGCTCAGGTAGCCAGGTAGGGAGTTGTCCCTCTCTGTGCCAAGGTGCCCCTACAGCAGATTGCTGCAGGGAATCAGGCGAGCCTAGCCAGCCATAGGGGTTGGAGTGCAGGTTACACTCAGGCACCCTGCCTGCAAGGGGTGGTACACCTAGGTGGGTGATACACCCGAATTGGCCCATCTAGGTCAGGTGAACTTGATTTAGCCAATGGGGTCGACCAGTACCATCAACCACGCCACCCAACTAGGGGGTGGGGGAGGGGACGGCCTGAGAAGCCAGAAGTTTTCCCTGGAGTTCTCTCTCCCAGCGGCTGAGACATACAATTTAACACTGCCGATTGCAACCCCCAAGTCAAATGGACTGTGGACTCTGTCTGGCTTGTGTTCCATTTACTATAAAACCTGAAACTGCTTCTAAACTTATAAAACTCACATGGATCACCAAAAAAAAAAGAGGTGGAGTTTGTCCTGTCTAGAAAAGGTGTGCTGTAACGTCTCCGGAGGTTTCAGGAATCCCCAGCTTTTCCTAGGAGAGGCAGTGATTGAATGGGAGCTGAGAACGAGTGGCCATATACCCTGGATTTTCCAAGACAGTGTTCCTGAGTTAGGCACGAGTCCACTGGTTATCCAAGGCTCACAAGGTACAGAACAAAACTGCTCTCCAGAAAGCCTGCTGGCCGTGCAGAATCCAGATGTCTCCATGCCCTTATCGCTCGCTGCTGGGTTGTCTACTTGCTAGAATTTTGCTTAATTTACCTGAGAAGAGCCAACATGCCAAAAAGCTAGAGGACAAAGGCTGGACTTCCTGATCTTGTTTGTGATCAGTGGAGACCAGTGTGCGGGCACTTCCTTAGATGTTGTCCAGGTACGATTTTCCGAAATAGCACATCAAGTCCTCCTTCCTAGTCCACCTTAGTCCAGAAGCTCTGCTGACGCCTGTTCAGCATTGTAGCAAGAGGCTTGTGGGAGGGATTCCAAAGAGGGAGGGGGTGATAGGGGGGAGCGGGAGGAAAGGGCTAAGAACAAGGGGCCCGAAGGCATCCCTTGCCAGACAGCACATCCACATTTGGCTCTCAATTAAAGGCCAGTGCAGGGGGAGGGGGGTACCGAGGGGGGCCCATTCACTGATGGTGGGAAGCTCATGTCTTCCACATTTCGTTTTCATCGCAGTGTAACACAGGCTACATACGTATGTATATAGGCGATCCCTGCTTACAGACAGGATCTGTTTTTAACTGTGGAGTAAAATTTGTAAATGAGTCAGAAGGGGTTATGCTGTCACACAGTTCTTATGCTGCCTTCCTGTAGGGTCACTAGGAACCCTGGTGGCAGAGTGCTTATGCGGCGTTGGGCTGCTGGCCTTGTTCGAACCCACCAGCCACTCCCAAGGAGAAAGAGGAGGCTTTCTACTCCCGTAATAAGTTAGTCTCAGAAGCTCACGGGGGCAGTTTTACCCTGTCCTTCTGGGTCACTAGGAATCAGAATCGACTTGATGGCAGTGAGTTTCCGTTTATATGGTCATTCTCCCGAAAGCTCCCTGGGGGTGCCGTAGATTAGAGGTATAGACTCAGAGCTCCGATGTAGGAGTGCTAGCTTCCAAATGGACCCCACAGCAATGAGGTGCTTGGGGATAGGGTCCCTGTGAGCGGAAACTGACTCGATGCAGGCAGCTGGGCTGAGGGGGTGGAAGCCAATGCTTGCTGCACTTACTGGAGCAAGGGAAAGGGATTGTGATGAAGGCTTGCTTGGGAGTAGAGCAGGTTCAATCATTTCAAAGTGAGGACAAACCTGTGTGGCATTAAGGGCAAGTGCAAGTTGTTGGTGAACAAGATGTTCAGAACCGGGGCACTTGCTGTGTGCGGCAGTTCTTGTAATCTGTCCTTTATGTGTAAGCCTTTCAGTCTCTCATCATTCAGTGTCCTTCCCCATCGCACTGCCATCAGGTGGACACCCAGTTACATAGGACAGAGCACAGGTCGGCAAAGGGCGGCTCAAGGGCCAGATGTGTCTCTTTCAGGATGTCCAAGTGGCTCTGAAGTACAATTGACAATGAAAGTGAACGATCCGAGTTTCGTTGAAAGGATGTTATTCAGATAATGGTGATTTCATTTGTAAAAATGTGTTTATGGATCTCAAATGTTTCTTGAATTGCTGTGGGGCACGGGATTGGCTCTTCTGTCTCCACAGTGTGCTGACCCCTGGGACAGAGGAGAACTTCTCCCTGTGGTTTTCCAGGCTGTACGTCTTTATGAAGGCGGGACGTTTCCGCTTTCTCCGGGAAGACTGGTGGATTGGAACTGCTGGCCTTGTGAGTAGCTGCTTAATGAATAACCAGGGCCCCTTATGAGCTCAGGATCACGCAGGGTCCTCGAGAAAAACAGCCCCAATAAGATAGATGGCCATCATCTCATTGGGGTCCAGTTGATTCTGACTCATCGTAACAGGAGTGGACCAGAGCAGAACTGTCCCATGGACTTCCCAGGTTGTCATCTTTACAAAGGCAGAATGCCACCTCTGTCTTCCGTGGGGCAACTGGTGAGTTCTAACTGCCAACCTTTGGGCGAGCAGCTGAACACCTAACCACTACATCCCCAGGGCTCCTGGCACGAAGGGATGGGCAGAAACAAACAAAGCCCCTGCTGGCCATTCTGACTCCTCCCTCCCTGCCTTCGAGTTGATTTGAGCTTATAGGGCGGCCTCTGACTGTCCCTGTGGCGTCCCAAGACCACTTGATCCACATGTCACACAATCCAACCGTTCAATCATCTCAAGAAGAATGGTACCATCATTACCACAATCTGTCTCGGAACCCTTTCTCGTTTTCCCGACTGTAGCTCTTTATGGGAGTAGAACGCTTCATCTTACTCCCGAGGTGTGGCTAGTGGTTTCAAACTGCTGGCCTTGTGGTTAGCAGCCCAACATGTAACCACCACAGCACCAGGGCTGCTGGACAGATACCAAACCCACTGCCCTCTAGCCTGCTCTGACTCACCGAGCCTGGATCGCATTGTGAGCCGGTGAATCTCTACTGGAGCAGAGAGCCGCATCTTTCACCCTCAGAGCAGCTGCTGGGATTGAACTGCCGGCTTTGGGGTTCGCAACCCAATGCTTATGTGACAGTGCCACCAGAGTGCCCTAGCCCATGGCTGTTCAGTCATTGCCAATTCGTGGTGACCTGATAGGACAGCAGAACTGACACCCATAGGCTTTCGAAGGCTGAAACCTACAGAAGCAGACTGCCACAGCTTTCCCCTGTGAAGCAGCTGGGGGATTCAAGCCACTGGCCTTATGATTAGCAATCAAACTCTTAAGCACTGTGCCATCAGGGCTCCCCGATAGATTGATCGATCCAATGATCGATTGGTAGGTAGACAGGTAGGTAGGTAGGTAGGTAGGTAGGTAGGTAGGTAGGTAGGTAGATCTCTTAAAGGGACTGGTTCCTGCAATTGTGGGAGCTGACAAATCCAAATCTGTACAGAGGGGTGGAAACTCAAGCAGCATTTCGGTGACCCTTGAGGCAGAATCCCTTCTCCTAGAAACCTCCGATTCTGCCCTGAAGGCCTTCTGCTGAGATGAAACCCACCACATTTTCGAGGGTAATCTCCTTTGCTGGAAGCAACTGGATATTTCCTGACACATCATCATTTTAGGCTATAATGGTAAGAGACCATGAGCAAGGTCACAGAAAGGCTGGGAGGTTCCCTCTGCTTTTAGAAGCAAAAATGTCACATTAGGAGTAAGCAGAGTCTCGAATTTAGATTACCCACAATCATCAGGAGGAGCCCTAGTGGCACAGTGGACTGTTAACCACAAGGTCACCAGTTAAAACCACTAACTGCACAGATGGACAAAGAAGAGACTTTCTCCACCTATAAAGAGATATGATCTGTAAGCTCACAGGGGCAAGTCCATTCTGTCCTATAGGGTCCATATGAGTCAAACTGACTCATGGCAGTGAGTGAGTGTGAGTGTGAGGGAGGGAGAGACGGAGGGATGGAGGACTAAGTGAATGAAGATCATCAAAAGGGCCTTTCTAACCAGGATCACCTGTGAAAACATTTTTGGTCACATGTTACTGTCCCAGAACTTTGTCTCCATGACAACATGGTCCCAGGAACCCATAGGTGACACCTAGATTCTCTCTCTGACTGCCAAATCGTTTCTGGCTCATAGCGACCCTACAGGACCTGCTTCAGTTGTTTTCTGGGAGTGTAACTCTGCAGGAGTAGAAAGTCTCATTTGTCTCCCTTGGAATGGCTGGGGGGTTCCAACCGCTGACGGTACAGTTAACATCCCCAGGAGTAACCATTGCACCACCAGGCCCCCTGGACACCTCGATTGGTTGCTTTGGATCCTGCAGTATAAATGGGACTCTCTTAGACTTCATTCACGTTGACCCCATAAGGAAATTTGCTGATTTATGTGTCTTTGGGCACTTAGATAGTAAGTAACAAAGTAGCAGGGCCGGGTGGGGGTGGAGGTAGCCTCTCAAGAAGATGGACGGACATAGTGACTGCCATGGGCTCAACCTGACTTAAGACCAATTGTGAGGATGGCCAGGACTGGGCAGACCACCTCTGGGGAACCGCCTCAGTATAAATTTGCACTGCTTCGCACCTGGAAGCTGCCCTTAGCTGACTCCGCCAAACACCTTCCTAACTCTGTGTGTCACTGTGCCAGGTTCAAGGTCCTGCAGGAGAACCTGGAGCCCAGCGTGGGCTGCCTTTCCCAAGGGAAGGGAGAGACTTGTGGACAAGAGAACGGCAGAGAGGATGTTAAGGACGTCATTGGGTTAGAGGATTGTTGGCACACTTAGTAGGCATACTTGGGTCTTTGGGTTTTTTTTCCTATTTTCTAATGAGTTCTACGGATATTTTTGTTGAACAACATTGTACACACATAGATGTACTTATGTGCCGTCCTGTTGTTGGGGACAGAGTGGTCACGTTATTTGAAATTTTTCTGCAGTCACGTACCCTTTCTATGACATTCATCCACAGCACATTACTTGGTTAAGGATGTGGGCGTATTCCTGTACCCAACAGTAGAGTGAGGCTGAGGGGAAGAAATGCCAAGCTATGTGGCCGGGAAAGTTAAGCCCAAAGGCAAACACAAGCCAGACAAGCCCTTGGGGAGTGTGAGGTTATCATCCAGGCATCAGCAGTTGTGTGCTGAGGGGCCAGGCCCGAGATGCGATCTGAGGCAACATGCAAAAAGGCAGAGGCCGAGCCAGAATGAAACTGAATTTGAAGCAGAGCTGTAAAGGGCAGGGTTGACTAGACGTGGATTAACCAAATCAGAAGAAAATAAGACTGGTCCTGACCTAGCATTTTACAGGAAAATTAATTTATATGTGGAAAGATACAATTAAGTAGAAAATGTGAAACCATAAAAGTAATAGAAGGAAACATTGATGAAGGAATTTTATGCATGATCCAAAACCCAGAAGCTACACATGAATGAAAAAGAATCAGTAGCTGATTACAAAGAACACTACGGAAGAAAACACCATAAAAACATCAAATCAGAGAAAATTTTTATAATTCAAATAGTAAAGTATGATATGGAATCCAGAAGCTAAATAAAATCAATGTCCCATTATCTAAAAGTGTTACGCTCCATTACAAAAGAAAATTCTGTAAATAGTAGGAAAAGACAAATGACAATTTAGGAAAAGAAATCAAAACCCAAATAGGAAACTAAAGCTAACAGTTCCAAAAGGCAATAGATAATCAATAAATCACTCTAACATACATAACTCCACACAGAATTATACAAATGACAGAAAAGTGCCATGCATGGAATAAGAATTATAAATGGTCAATTTGGTATGTGGTATGGTCCTGTCCATGTAAATAAAAGTATTTTAAATGCATATTAATGCAAAGAAATAATCTGTAAAACTATACATACAATTGTTAATAGAAACAGAGCTTATGAGAAATTTTTGCTTACTCATTAAGTGAAGGCTAGATGTTTTATTATAACCATAGATTGCCATTATAAGAAAGATTTTAAAGTATCTAAACTTTATAGAACTGCAAATACATTTGTAATCCAATTTTGTTTTCCTGCTTTAAATATACCTGCACATATACTTGCAGCTTAAAAAAGAAATATAATGTACAATTATTCTTAATATGATTGAACTCGATTTGATATGTGCATTATGTCCCAATTAAACTGTTTAAAAATAAAAGAGAAAGAAACCAGAAGTAAAATTGGGAAAATGTTCACAGTCGTTCTTTCTGGATGGTGGAATTGTCAAAGACAGTTTTCCCATCATTTATAAATCTCTGTGATTTTACCTAATTCCATAAGTAGAAAAACACTAAGCCCCAAAGCACAATATTTTAGAACCAAGCAAAAATGCAACTAAATATTTTGTCTTTGCTGGAATGGGGAGAGGGTGAATGTGGGGAGTTGACATACAAAATAGCTCATAAGATGGATCATTTGAATTAGATATTCACACTCCTGTGTGATTGAAGTCACCTCCAAACTACCAGATATGTGCTTCCATCCCTGGGGAGAGCGTGCTTTTTGACTTGAGGTGGCTAGTGCCTAGGGGCTACCTTCTTTTCCAACTACCTTGAGCAAGGCCCGCTTCACTTCCTTGTTTCTCATGCTGTAGATGATGGGATTCAGCATGGGAGTGAGGACCACATACAACACAGCAAGTACCCGATCTCTAAAGCCAGAGTAGGCAGAGCTGGGAAGGATGTAGCAGAGAACAGAAGTGAGGTAAAAAATACAGACCATAGTGATGTGAGCCCCACATGTAGAAAAGGCTTTTCTTCGCCCTTCAGCAGAACGCATCCTGAGAACAGCGGCCACAACATGCATATAGGAGATCACAACCAGGACACAGGGTGCAAGAGCTACCAAAAAACTGAAGAAGAACAGGGCAAGTTCGTTGGCCTTGGTGCTAGAGCAAGAGAGTTTGAGGAGTGGAGGCAAGTCACAGAAGAAGTGAGTGATAAGGCGAGGTCCACAGAACTTCAGTAGAGCAGCCAGGATGGTATGGGTGAGTGCATTAGTCAAGGCCAGCAGGCAGGAAATTGAAGCAAGTCCTATCCGTGTCGGATGGCCCATAAGGACTAGGTAATGCAGTGGCTGACAGATGGCTGCATAGCGATCATAGGCCATAGCTGTAAGCAGGAAGCACTCCCAGGGTGCCAGGAAGTGGAGAAAGAAGATCTGGGTAAGACAAGCACCATAGGATGTGAGCCGCATTGGAGCTAGCAGATGTGCCAGAACCTGAGGCACCGTGTTGGAGATATAGGCAGCATCAAGCAGTGAGAGGTTGACTAAGAAGAAGTACATAGGAGTGTGGAGTCGAGAATCCATTACAATAAGACTTACAATGCCCAAGTTTCCAATCACCGCCACTATGTAGACCAGCAGGAAGATGGCGAAGAGCAGGTACCTCAATTCCACTGTGTCTGTCAGGCCCTCCAGAAGAAAATGGGACACTGGGGTACCATTCCCCTGTCGCATAGAGATTGGACTCCAACCCCGTAAGGAAACTTGCACCTGGAGGATCCAACTCAGAGTCAGATGAAGGTCTTGATTTGGAGTTTCACTGTACAAGGGGGAGTGGGGTTCAAAGTCAAGGGAGTCAGATTTCAAGCCTAAATCGGATTCAGAATTGGAGTACTGAGTGTATGATCAAGGTACTAGTGTTAGGTGACATGTTAGGAGAATGGAAATGGCAAGCCTATCATCCCACATACCAAGAGGGAGTGTATGACCTTGAAATTACTGTATGTGATCTCAAAGTCAATCCCTTAGCAACTCCTATCTGAATGAATGACCCTGGATCTGTTACCTGTCCAGAATGTCCTATTACTGTATAATCACCAATGCAGCAGAACCACAAGTCAGGATCAGTGGTAGGACATCAATCGGGTTCCATCCTGTTCTGAACCTTCACTCAGAACCAAAGCCAAAGTCCTCCCCATGGCCTCCAAGGCTTTCTGGGATGTACCACCACTTTACTTCTCTGATCAACAGACAAGAAGTCTATCAGTTCCATGCCCCACACAGTATCTTCAGACCTACCCACAAACACCTTGCCTATTTCCTGCCTCGGTAGAAGAGGACTCTATCTTCATGTCCAAGGGGCATCTGCTGTATTAGCTCTCTTGATCCTCCTACGGAGCTCTGCTTGGCAATCCTTTTACATGTCCATAGTCAATACTCCTGGTCATTCTCTACAACAGTGGTTCTCAACCTTCCTAACGCCGCGACCCTTCAACACAGTTCCTCATGTTGTGGTGACCCTTCCCCCTACTATAAAATTATTTTCATTGCTACTTCATAACTGTAATAAATCGAGCTACTGTTATGAATCAGGCAACCCCTGTGAAAGTCATTCGACCTCCACAGGTTAAGAACTGCTACTCTACAACATCTATTAAAATCTCATCACCTTCTCTTCAAAGCTATTCCTGCTCTCTACCCAGCACTCTTTCTTAATAGATGATTTTGCCATCTACTCTGTCCTGGGAGTGCCATGAGGATGCAGACTGTGTGGTTTTTGTACATCACTATATTACCAGAGCCCAGTAATGGGTCTAGTGCAAAGGAAGTGCTCAAAAAATTTCATTGAATGAGTTAGTAAGTCTTCCTTTTGAGTTTTTGATCCATATATACAATTGCCTATTTGACCTTTCCATTTTGGACACTGAACAGATATCTTAAAATCAACATGACCAAAATGAAATTTATTATCTGTCCTACAAAACCTGTTTCTCCTCCTATTTTCCCTTTGTTACTGGCTTACACTATTTGATTTTTGTGTCAGACATCTATCTTTAGTTTTTCTTCTCAAACATCTGAAGTATCATCTTCCTCCTCACTTAGCTTGCATTCTATTTAATTGAGAAAATAGAAGCAATCAGAACAGAACTCCCTCACTCCCACCACAATACCTACCTACCTACTTTCACTTAGATTTGTATACTCTTCCATGCTCCTTAAGGAGTGTTGGTGGTGCAGTGGTTATACGTTGGGCTATTAATTGCAAGTTCAAACAGCTAATAGTAGTCCAAAACCACCAGCCGCTCTGCTGAAGGGGACAAGGCTTTCTACTCTGTAAAGAGTTGCAGTCTTAGAAACTCACTAAGGCAGTTCTACCCTGTCCCATAGGATCACTGTGAGTCAGCATCGACTCAATAGTAGTGACTTTGGTTTTCCCCATCCTTGGATTTCAGCTCATTTGTGTCCCAACCATTCATCACTCTTTCCAATATTGCCACTTCCCCTTCAGTTTCAGTTTTCCCTCAACTCTGCTTCCCCAAGCAGCAATTGCCCCATTCCTCTGCTGACTAACCACACCAGGGTGTACAATCAAATATATGCAGGCAAATAAGAAGAAAATATTTTAAATAATCAAAGGAAAATATATATTATGTTCAGAGGAACAAAGATAAAAGTGATCACTGATTGCTTATTTAAAACTATGTAAGCCAGAAGAATGGAACAATATCTTAAAGTAGTAAAACAAAAAACAAAAGTTAACCTTGAATTTTACACCTGATTAAAATGTTACTCTAAAGTGAAGATAAATTTTGAAACTGGATAAAGGTGGAGTTCGCACAACATGGTGAATGTACTACATGTCACCGAATTACTCAGTTTAAAATAGTAAATTTCATCTTATGTCAATTTCATCTCAATAAAAGAGTGAAGGCAAAGTATTCAGACATATAAAAATTGGCAAAATTTTTATCAGCAGACCTGCGAAAAAGCATTAAAGACAGTTCTCCAAAATTGAAAACAATAAAGTTAGATGGAAACTTGGACACACACAAAACAATGAGGAGTCCCAGAAAGAAAAAATATGTGGATAAATCTACAATCCTTTTTCTCATTGTAAGACTTCTTTAAAACACAGTAACCTGTTTAAAGTAGAAATAATAGCAATATATTTGGGGGTTTATAACACAAAAGAACTTAGTAATCTGTTAGCAAATTGAAATCAGCAATATGTAAAGAAGGTGATATACATCATGACCAAGTGGGATTTGTAACAAAAATAAAAGATCGGTTTGTATTCAAAAAATGATCAGTGTAATTCACCATATTAACAATATAAATGAGGAGCTGATACCAAGGGATCAAGTAGAAAGAAAATGTTTTGAGAATGATGATGGCCACAAATGTACAAATGTGCTTGACACAATGGATGGATGGATGGATGGATTGTGATAAGAGCTGCACGAGCTCCCAATAAAATGGTTTTTTTAAAGGGGAAAAAGGGAGGAATGTCATATGATTATTTCAATGAATGCAGACAAAATATTTGATGACATTTAACTATTCATGATAAAAACTCTCAGAAAACTAAAACTAGAAGGGAACTTTCCCAGCCTGACAAAAGGCATTTGACAAAGGGCAAAAACCCCACTTCACAGTGAAAGACTGACTTTTCCCCCTAATTTTGAGAACAAAGGGTAGACATTTACTTTCACCACTTATATTCAGTATTGTTTGGGAGCTCTTAGCCAGCACACTAGGAAAAAATGATAAATAAATGTCATACAGATTGGAAGAAAATAAATAAAATGATCTTTATTTATAATGGCATGTTGCATATGTGGAAAATCCTAAGGCTACTATTGGGGGGAAAATTATTAGTAAACTTAATGAGGTCACAGGATACAAATTCAATATACAAAAGTCAGTTGTATCTATGTGCACTAACAGCAAACAGTTTAAATGAAATTTTTTAAATCAGTATAATTTACAATAGTATGTCAAAATGTTAAATACTTAGTGGTGCATTTAAGAAAATGTGTGAAAAATCTTTACAATGAAATGATAAAATGTGGCTAAGATAAAGAACATCTATCTAAATGGAGAACTAGATCGTGTTCATGAGTTGGAAGACCCAATATTTTTAAGATGTCAATTGTCACCATACAATTCTATAGATCCACTGTAACCCTTATATAAATGCAAATGTTGTAAAAATTGACACACTAATGCCAAAATATATATGGAAATACAAAGGACCCAGATTAAGCAAAAGAAACTTTTCAAAGAACAACGTTGGAAAACATAAACATGGCTACAAAAGAATGTGGAGAAACTGGAAACCTCATATATACATTCACTCACAACTAACTTACACACAACTCACTGCCATCATATCATGTCCATTCTGACTCTTAGCAACCCTACAGAACAAGACGGAACTCTCCCCTTTGGATTTACGAGACTGTAATTCTTTATGGGAATAGACAGCCTTATCTTTCTCCCCTGGAGTAGCTGATGCGTTCAAATCACTGACCTTGTAGTTAGATGCTCAGTATGACACCAGGATTGGTACAACCATACTGAAAAACAGTTTGGCAATGTTTTACAAAGTTAAACTTATGCTTACCATTGTTACTGTTGTTAGGTACCCGTCAAGTCAGTTATAATTCAAAGCAACCCTATGTACAACACCACGCAGTCCTGTGCCATCCTCACAATTCTTACGTTTGAGCCCATTGTTACAGCCATTGTCTCAGTCCATCTTGTGGATAGCCTTCCTCGTTTTTCGCTGCACCTCCACTTTACCAAGCAGGATGTCCTTCTCCAGGAACTGGTCTCTCCTGACAACATGGCCAAAGTACATGAGATGAATCTTGGTATCCTTGCTTCTTAGGAGCATCCCGGCTGTACTTCTTTAAGACAATTTTTGTTTTGTTTTGGAGGTCCATGGTACTTTCAAGATTCTTCTCCAGTACCATAATTCATAATGCATCAATTCAAATTTGGTCTTCCTTATTCAATGTCCAACTTTGACATATGACCCAGCAATTCCACCTCTGGATATTTACTCAAGAGAATTGAAGACATATATACATCCAAAGATTTATATATGAATTTTTATATTACCATATAAATATTAACCCCAATCTGGAAGAACTCCAAATATCCATCAATAGGTTAATGTGACACATCTATACAGTGGAATACCACTAAACAATCAAAAGGAATGAGCTATTCATACATTCAACAACTTGGATAAATCTAAAAATCATTATGCTAAATTAAAAAAAGGTGGACTTGAAACAATGCATATTTATTTCTTTTTTTTTAATTATTTTATTGAGGGCTCGTACAATTCTTATCACAGTTCATACATACATCCATTGAGTCAAGCACATATGTACACCTGTTGCCCTCATCAATCTCAAAACAT
>NW_022111376.1:2235275-2248638 GCF_000313985.2 Echinops telfairi
TTTGTCTTCAGTGATTGTGTCAGTAGAGCGGGCACCCACTGATATGATTTTAAATTCTTTGATGTCTGATAACTGATCCCTTCTATACCTCGTGGTCAGACAGACAGGCTGGTGTGCTTCTTCTATATGGGCTTTGATGCTTCTCAGCTAGATGGCCGCTTGTAAGTGTTCAAGCCTTTAAGACCCCGGACGCTATATCTTATGGTAGCCGGGCACCATCAGCTTTCTTCACCACCTTTGCTTATGTTCACATTTTTCTTCAGCAATCGATTCGGGAAGGTGTGCATCCTGGAATGCCAATTTAAAAGAACAATGTGTTCTTGCAATGAGTAAGTGCTTGAGTGGAGGCCCAATGTCCATCCGCTGCCTTAATACTAAACCTATAAACATACAATGCATATTTATTTCATTCATATAAATTCTAGACAGGATGAATCCAACCTACCAGACAAGGTGCAGGAAAATAGGGGGGAGTAGCGATGGCAAAGAGGCACAAGGGGAATCTTGAACATTATGGAAATATTCTGTATCATCATTTTCATTGTGAATATCTTTACCATAACTCATAAAAGTACATACTTAAAATGTGTGAAATATTTTGTTTGTAATTTTTGCCTTAATTAAATTGAGTTTTTTTAAAGAGATAAAAAATGAATTAGGTAGACTGAACTCCAACCATAGAAGTAAATAATTAAATGTAAATTGGCTGAACAATCCAATTATAAACCAGATGTTATAAGGATTTTTAAAATATTAAACTACATGCTGTATACACAAGCCACAATTAAAATGTAAAACTACCAATAGATTGGAAGCAACCAAGTAGGAAAAGACATACAAGCATATCATAAGTAAAGAAGACTGGAGTCGTTATATTAATAATAGATCAATCAAACTTCAAGGAAAAATTGTTTCCAGTACATGAAATCTAGGATAAGTAAATCTATAGAAACAATAACTGGATTAATGGCTTATTGGGGGCATAAGAAGGGAGTTTGGAAAGAAATGGGGAGCTAATAACAATGCATATAAGAAGGAAGAAAATGTTTTGGTATGATTGCAGTGATGATGGTACAACTCTCTTTAATATGACCAAACTATTGAAGTGTAGGTTATATGAATTTTATATCAATAAAATGTTTAAGGATACATGTCATAATGATAACAGTAGCATATAATTCTTCAAGAAGATGTAATATTCACAAATGTGTCTGTGTCTAACAACATAGCTTCAAAATGCATGAAGCACAAATGGCTAGGATTAAAAGATGAAATGGACAAATCCAAAATCACAGTTGTCAATTTTAACCCCCTCTCTCATCAAGTAATAGAACAAAATAGAACAGGAAAAACATTAAGACTTAGAAAACTAGTCAGTAAACTGCAGCCAGCTTACCAATCAAATCCCATCCAAGGCCAGCTTTGTATAGCCCATGGACCGAAAATGCCTTTTACCTTTTAACAACAAAGGAGAAGAACGAGAGAACAGAAAGAGAGGAGGAGAAGGAAAGAAACAGAGGAGGAGGAGGAGAAACAACAAAGATCCTGTGGTGCCCACAAACCTAAAATCATTTACCTCTGGACTTTTACATTAAAAGTTTACCAATCCCTGGCATTAAAGTTCTTTTTTTTCTTTTCAATCATTTTATTGGGGGCTCATACAACTCTTATCACAATCCATACACACATTCATTGTGTCAAGCACATTTGTACATTTGCGGCCATCATCCTTCTCAAAACATTTGCTTCCTACTTGAACCTTTGTTATCAGCTCTTCATTTTGTTCCACTCACTCCCCACTCCCTTGATAATTTATAAATTATTATTATTTTGTCATAACTTAACCATCCAACGTCTCCCTTCACCCACTTCTCCGCTGTCCATCCCCCAGGGAGGGGGTTATATGTAGATTCTTGTAATGTGCTCCCCCTTTCTCCCTCACCTTCCCTCCACCCTCCCAGTATCGCCAGTCTCACCACTGGTCCTGAGGGGTTCATCTGTCCTGGATTCCCTGTGTTCCCAGTTCCTATCTGGTCCAGCCGGATGTGTAAGGTAGAATTGGCATCCATTCTTAATGTGTTTCTTTTTATTGTTTTCTAATTTCTTTTGTATTGAGACTTTCTGTATTTTATTTTGTTATTGTTTCTGGGGATTTTGTGTAAGATTTTCTTTATGTAAAATCCAAAAGAGGCAAATCTATAGAGATAGAAACTAGATTAATAGTTTCTTAGGGTTATGAAAGGCAAAGTTTTGGTGCAAGGGGGAACTAATAAAAATGAGTACAAAACTGAAGAAAATGTTCTGCAATTGACTGTGGTAATGTGTCCACAACTCTTTTTAATATAGTCAAAGATTAAATTGTATGGAACATGAATTATATGTCAATAAAACTGTTTTTGAAAAGGGGGACATTGACTTATTCTGGTCTCTCAGCCCTTGTCCTGACCCATGTCAAGGATACCCTGTAGTCTTTGTCTCTGTTCTCTGGCTGAAGGTCTGCCCTGTACATGCCAAAGATAACAGCACTGCCTTGCACAGCAGAAAGTATCAGGTAATAGGATCCAGATTGTCTCATCACCAGGGTCAGATCTCTCTTTGGTAATTTTGCTCATGTGATACTACCTCAAGCAACATCCATTCTAGAGACCTGTCACTCTCTTGCTTCAATATCTTCCTCACTGGCAAGACAAGCTTGCCTTTATTTTCCCAGTGTCAGGAGGCAGACATATTTATAAGCACATAGACAGGTACAAATTCATAGATAAACAGCCCCAAACTTCTACGTAATTCAGCCTCACTCTGCTGATTCTCTTGCAGGGAGATACAGGGCTCTTCCTGGCCCTCCATTTTTTGACACTCACCTCTCTGGATATCAGTACTGAGGTCTGGTCCATTCTTTCCCTCACCACTCTTCAGCCCTGCTTACAGCCTTGTTCGGGCATTTAACAGGGGGATTTCATTTAATCTCCAGATGCACTGGATTCACCTCCTCACCTTAGGGACACATCTTCCCCTTTTCCTTTCCCACAAGGACCGCTGTTGTGACTTTAGCGGGGGAAAGGGAGCAAAATAAATTAGAGAAACGCCTTTGGGAAGGATGATGTAAGAAATGAGACAAGCACAGGAAGATGCTCTGGGAACCATAGGAAATGAGGCCTCAGATGAGTTTAAGTGGGTGGAGGTCCAGGTCCCAGGTGAATTCAACACTTCAGAAAATTAGTAGTTTACATTCAAGGTAGCTCAAGTTAAGGAAGGACCTCTGAGGGCACTGAAGCACTCCAGGCATCTCCCCAAGGTATTGGAAACATTCAATTTGACTTCAGAAGTGCTTGTTGTAGAATTATAGACTCTACAGATTATAGAATCAACAAGGTGTTAGGATGATAGCCATACACCTGCAAGGAAGACCAGTTAATAAGACTCCTATGGAAAAATTACACAACGATAATGCCAAAGATAAAGAAGTTGAAGATATTTACCATTTTCTGCAGTTTGAATTTGATCAAACTTGCGATCATGGTGTATTGATAATTACTAGTGATTGGGGTATAAACGTCGGAAAAGCAAGCATTGATAGGTGGAAAATATGCGCTTAGTGATAGAACCTGAGCCTGAGATAATATAATAAACTGTTGCGAGATGAATGATTTAATCATTGCAAATACACATCAACCTCACAAAACAGAATACACAGGAATAAAATTGACTGCATCTATGGAAAGAGATGATGGAGAAGCTCAGTATCAGCAGTCAAAACAGACCATCAGTAGCTCATACACTAGTTCAAGTTGAAGGTGTAGAAAATCAAAACAAGTCCACAAAAAACAAAGTATGACCTTGAGCATATCCCACCTGAATTTAAAGACCATCTCAACAATACATTTGATTTATTGAACATTAAGGACCAAAGACCAAATGAGTTGTAGGATGACATCATACACAAAGAAAGAAAAAGGTTATTCAAAAGACAGGAAAGAAAAACACACAAAAATGTGGGAGAGGCTGGGAGCCGAGAGGAATCCTGTCCAGAGTGGGGTGAGAGGAGCCTGTCATGTGTGAGCTAGATGGAGTCTGGGCCTGAGAGGTGGTTGGGAAGAGGTGGGTCCTCAGGGGGATGAGATGAGACTGTTCTCCGTGGGAACAGGGGAGCATCCTGGCCTTCTATTCCTCAGATCAAGTGACAGTGTCTCCTCTAATCCAGAGGTGAGGTCTCTTGGAAATCAAAAAGGCTTAATCTCAGTGCCCTATTCCTCAGGGAAGTGGGGGGCCCCTCCCTAGGGAACTGAAAGGCTTTGGCACTGCCCCTTAAGGTTGAAGAGGATTCCCCGCCACACACACACCCAATCTCCCCTGCCCACACAAACATAGACCCCCCAACCTCTGTCCCATTGGGTGAGGGGGACTCTGCCCTCTAACTGGAGAGGCTGTAGCATAGTCCCACCCTCTGTTCCTCAGAAAAGCCGGGGCCCCACCCCCTGAAACAGATGTTACTGTGGTCCTGCCCTTTCGAGTCAGGTGGTCTTAACTCTGCCTCCTGTTCTGCAGGAATGTGCTGGACCCCCTCCTGTAACCAGGATACCATGGCCCGATGCTTGGGGTGGATGGGGGTGTGGGTGTTATTCCTGCTCTCAGTTGCTCTGGAAATGGATAGCCCTGGCCTCTGGGACTGAGGCAGCTTGGTATTTCCCAGGGCCTGGACACATGTCTGGTATGGAGTTGGGCAATTGCCCTGTAGTCTGGAATCCACGAGGCTTTGTCTTGCAGTCCTGGATCTCAAGTGGGCTTCGTCCTGCTTTCTGGTCCCCAGGGAGGCAAAGGCTCTGCCATTTAGCACCCAGGATGATAAGTCCTACTCTGGAAACCAGGATGTGGTCCTGGAGCCATCCGACTCTCCAGGACTGGATGGTCCTTCCTTCTAAAGCTGAGGAGGCCATGTTTCTGCCTTTTGGAAATCAGACCTGCTGCTCCTCAGAGACAGGTGACTGTTCCCTCTGACTCAGGAGCCTTTCTCCACATGCTGGCTATCAGAAAGGCATATCTCCATGTCTCTAGTCCTCAGGAAAGTGGGAATCCAGCCCTCTGGAGCTGATGAGTCTGTGGCCCCTCTGATTGGATGAAAGCATCTGATTGGATGAAAGCAGGGCTTAGCCTCACCATTTGGCACTAAGGGGGCTGTGCCCACCCATCCTGGAATTCAGGTTTGCTTAGCCCTACCTACTTAATGTTCCTCAGCTTAGTGATGGCCCACCTCCTTGTCTCATAGCCAGCCCTCTGGTCCTGTGGAACCTTCCTGTGGCACCACAAAGCCAATGACCCGGGCCTGGGGAGCTGTATAACAGTGCATAATGTAGGGTCCAGGAGGCCAAGTCCTCACATCTTTGAAATCAGATGGCCTTGATCCCACCCTACCTGATTACAAAGGGTGGGGACACAACCACCTCAGTTCTGCAGAGCGGGGAGCCCACTTGGCTGAGGAATAGAGAGGGAAGCTACACACCCCTCTTCTCTAAGGAGCTTCTTCCAAGGACTAGGGCCACTGTAACAAAGGGTGCTGTATCAATGCCTCAGGTCACGGGGAGAAAAGATATTCTAAACTGTGTTCTTTCTCTCTCTTTTTCCGTAGGATCAAGGCAAAAGGCCACATAAAGAAACACATTTTCCAAATGGAGATTCAGCTTTCTGGTTTCCAGAGGAAAGGGGCAGAGATTTTCAGGTTTCAAGGGCGTGGCCACTGCCTCTGAGTTTCAGGAGTACATGAAGCCATGGGACGAATCCTGTTGTGTAGTGGTTACCAATTGGGCTACTATTTGTGAGGCCATCAGTTTGAAACCACCAGCAGCTACAAGGGAGAAAGACTGGGCTTTCTACTTCCATAAAGTTACACTCTCAAAAACCCAAGGGTCAGCATTGACTCGCTGGCAGTGAGAAGGCCTGGGGACTTCCTGCCTCCACGAGTGGGGGAGGTGACGTGGATCCCAGGTTTGCACAAGTTGGCCTTAAAGGTTCCCCAGTACCATGGCTGTTACTATTGCCCTGTAGGCTCAGCTGTCGGGGCTAGGAATCAGTTGTGTGCCAGAGCAGGGGGGGAGGGACAGGGGGAGGGAGGCGGGCAATCCTTTCTGATTTTCCAGAGCAGCTAAGCATTCTCTTGGCTCATGAGTTCAGCCCCAGGCAGCCTAGTTCAATGGTGGGCTCATTCCCTGGCCCCAGTTCCCAATGGGCGGTGTCACCAACTCCAATAACATCAGATGGCTTGGCCATCACATCCTGGGTTCTAAGGGAGCATCACAAGCTTCTGGGTTGCAATGGGCAAAGGCACCACCACCATGGGCATGGCTCTAAGGATATCCAGGGATGAGGCCACAGCCTATGAGTCCCAGAGGGCAGCAACACAGCCTCCCTGGCTACTGGCCCGCTGGCCAAAGCGCTTCCAATACACAAGGGACAGGAGCCCAGCCTCCTGGGATACATGGGGTAGAGCCACTGCCACCCACGTACCAGAGGCAGGGTCACTGCCCTATTAGATGCAGAAGGCAGGACGAACTTACTTCAAGATATGGACCAGAAAAAGGAGTGTACAGTTCTGAGTTCAAGGAGGGATTAGGCGATCCACTGACAAAGAGGGCGGGGCTACAGACTACCGGGTCTCAGTGGGCGTGGCTACCGCCTTCTCAGTACTAGAGGGCTGGGCCAAACCCTTCACTGTCTCCCTGAGCACATAGGCAGAAGGTAGATCCAGACCCTTCTGATATCCAAGCACTGGAACTACAGCAGGCCTCCTAGGTGCCAGAGGACCAGGTGAGTGCCTACCTAGGACAGGGATAGACCAGGCCCCTCTGATTTTCAGTACAGGGGATGTTGCTTCCTCAGTTCCGAAGGGAAGGTAACCATGTTCCCAACTTACTATAGGGTGGAGTAAAGTCCTTCTGATTGCAATAAGGTGAGGACTTGTCTTCCTGGGTGGCACAATCAGGAGTGTCACCATCCAGGTCCCAGAGCCTTTATTATGCCTGTAATGGATCGATAGGGACATGCCACAGGCTACAGGAGGAAGAGTCAGAAAAATAGTTATGAGACACAGGAAGTGAACCAACACTTCCAAGAGGAAGAGTAGACAGAGCTAAATCTACCTGAAATCCAAGAGGGCAGACCACAGCCTCCTGGGTTCAGAACGGCATGACCACCACTACGCTGTGGAACAAAGGGTGTGCCTAAGCCCTTTAGTACTCCAAGAGATGAGGCCACAGCCTCCTCTGCTCCAGGGGGCTGGGTCCCCATTTCCTGAGTAATATATGCCTGGGAATACACTTTCTAATACCCAGCATCCTGGATTTCAGATGCCACCTGCTTAGTGGCATGAAGTTGTCCTCTTCAGCTTTAGCAGGAAGGACCATCCACTGTGGGTTTATGGCTTGTGGAATAACCACATCCTTGTTTCAGAGCTGAGCTGTAAATGGCAAAGTCACTGCCTCCCTGGGAACCAGAGAGCAGGGTCCAGCCCATCTGATACTCAGAGTTTGAGAATATATGCCCTAGGGTTCCAGGGTATGGGGGAAACCCCTATCTGATTACCAGAGGAGGAGCCCAAGTCCTTTGGATTGCCAAATAGCTGGGAGAAGGCCACATTGCTTGCAGAGTGCTAGACCACAGCCACCCAGGTACCAGCAGATGGACCATTGCTTAGTGGGTTCTGGAAGGCAGACCCAATGCTTCACAGAGCCCCAAAGGCTGAGTAATGACTTGCTGGACTACAGGGCAGAGCTCAGACACTCATGGGATCCAGAGGATGAAGCTACCATCTTCTAAGACCCAGAAACAGGGCTATTACCTTCCTAGACTCAGGGGCAGAGTTTCTACCTCCCCAGCACCACAGGGCGGTTCCAAGCCATTCACAGTTACCATGTGAATGCTTTATTGGTCCCTGTCACAGAGACCATTGATCCCTATGTTTCAGAGCAGGCAATTGCTTCCCTGTACCCATAAGTCAAGCTCTTGCCTCCAGGCATGAGGGCAAACCCAGACTCTTCTGGTCACAGGATGGTGTCACCACTTTCCTGAGGAACAGAGGGTGGGACTAAGGCCAAGGTTGGAAAGAAGAATACAGATATTTGAATTGTGATTCAGGAGAAGGATACTGAAAGTACCATGTAGTAGTGCTAAAAAGGACAAAAGCATCTGTCAAGGGAGAAGTCTGGCCAGAGGGCTTCTTAGAGTCAAGGATGGAGAACCTTCATCCCACACGCATTGGACATGTGCCAGGAGACACCAGTCCCTGAAGAAAGATGTCAAGTTTGGTAAAGTGGAGGGGCAGCGAGAAATAGGAAGGCCCTCAACAATCCTGAGGTGTTCAGATTTAGCTGGCAAAATATCAGGGGGAAGATGAATATGGGAGAGCTTGACCTTCTCTCTTCGAACCCAGAATTCAATTTCTTAACACATGTAGTCTGTTGAATCTGGGTCCTGCTCAGACTGACAGTCAGTGAGTGCCACTCAGCGGCTGTGCAGACAGTGTGTAAGACATTATCTTCTCTCTCTCTTCATGTTGGATGTGTTGATCATTGTCTAGTACTCTTTGGGCACTTGGGACCCAGCACTGAAAGCAGGATTTCCTCAGGGGCTATAGTTCCTGCTTTGGACACTGACTTGGAGCAGGTTAGACCCAGAGTGCTTTGTAATACTTTCCTCTCTGAAAACTACAATACTGTACATGTGTGGACATTCCTTAAGACCAAAGCTTAAATAATATTTTTTAATTGTGCAATATTTCAGAAGCAGCAGTCAACTTTCATATGTATCTGGACATACAGGAGAAAACAACTCATTTGACAGGAATAAATAATGACATGGACCCAGGGGAGGTCTTGGAGGTAGAAAAAGATTTAGATCAGTAGTTCTCAATCTTCCTAATGCCACAACCCTTTAATACAGTTCCTCATGTTGTGGTGACCCCACAACCATAACATTATTTTTGTTGCCACTTCATAACTGTAGGTTTGCTACTGTTCTGAATTGGGTGACTCTGTGAATGGGTCGTTTGACCCTCAAAGAGGTCACGACACACAGGTTCAGAACCGCTGCTTTAGATCCTCCCATGAGGGAATTTGGGGCAATTCTCTTCAACTCCCTTAAGCAATTGGAAGGAACACTGGATAGAAATGAGAAACACATGAGAGAGGAGAGAGGAATTCAGAAAAGCACGACAAGACCAAACCCACTAACCACATGGAAAACTAGGAACAATTGAACTACTCCTCATATAAATTCAAACGGGAAAATAATAAAATATTAGAACAAGATAGTGCTTTGAAAGAACAAAACATCAGGATTGAAAAATGGATTAAAAAGGCCAACAAAATTAGGAAAAGTTCAGATTTTTCTATCAAAACAATGCAGGCAATGGATTAATATATTCCATTTTTCAGGATAAAAACTGCCAACCAAGAATTTTATGTCCAGCTAAAGTATCTCTCATATACAAGTGAGAAATATAATCATTTTCAGGAAAGGAAAAAACTTAAAGGAATCTGAAAAAATAACATCATCCTGACAAAAATATGAAAAGAAGTTTTTGGATAGCAAGCCAACAACAGACAGCAACCTAAAATTAACATATAAATGTCTAATTAAAGTGAACAGAAACTGTGGTAGTTACATACTCTGTGGTGAATTTGAGACTTATGAGTGAAAGGGCTGAGTTAAGCCTGTCAGTCAATCAGGTCTCAGCTTGATAACCTCATTTGGAGGCGCTATGGAGATAAATTGCTCGCTGGAGGTGGGCCACAGACTGACTCTGCGAGACATTCCAGCTGAGAAGACACATGTAGCTGTGCTAGAGACTTGGAGTTGGAGGAGCCACATGGAGACCCCTGCAGCATTGAGATGTTTCCACCACCACTGGATCTACAAAATTTTCCACCTGCTGGCCTGTGATCTTCCTGCACTCTGCTCATTGCATATGTTGCGTGAGTCTGAAGAGGAATTTATAAATTTGTATTGGACATGTGGGTTAATATCAGACTTATGGACTTGCTTTGGACTGGGCTGGAATGTTTTCTCAATATTCAATTTCTCTTGTATATAAAGCTCTTTCTTATACACATGAGTGTCTATGAATTTGTTTCTCTAGTCTACCCCGAGTAACACAACTACTATTAGTTTGATATCAGACGCTAGTAGAAAAGAAATAAAACATAGTAGAGCAGAAAAAAAGAACTCTAGAAAAAAATCATCATGACAACCTGGGGGTTCTTTGAGATGATTAACAAAAATGATAAACCACGGGCACCTAATAAAGGAAATAAAGAGAAAAAAGCAATTATGAAAAAGAAATGAAATGCATGACATCACAGCAGAACTTAGAAATAAAGAATAAATGCACAATATAACAAAACTTTGTATTCCAATAAATTTTAGAATTTAAAAGAAATGGATTAATTTCCATAAACACATTACCTGCTTAAGCATAGACTGATGTGAAAATCTGAACAGGCCTTTTATAAAACAAGTAGAAATAGCTCTGGTCATTTGAAAACTCTCAACATCAAAAGATCCAGAACCAGAAGGTTTTCTGGGCAATTCTACCGAAGGAGGCAACTCAAGCTTTCTGACCCACTTTCCTAGTTGTGGGCAGGAGGGGATAAGGAGCTTCGAGATGTCAAGAGTAAGTTGTGAGCATTAGATGGGACTCTTACAGAGCATTCTCACAGAACAGTGAGGGTAGAAGCTGGCTGTTCCAGCGCACATTCGAATTATCCCCTTTTAAATTGTAAGCTTCTTCCATGAGCATCAGTTTTGGTTGAAACTGCAACTTGTTCGGTTGACAAATCCAAATCTGTAGTTTAAATATTCTGCAAGGTGTTTTAGCCTTACCTTGGTTCACCAGCAGAGGAAAGACCCACAAGAGAACCCATTTTCTGCCTGGACTCATGGAAGACTCCAACCTCTAAAAGGCCAGCCCTTAACTGCACTGTCTGCTGAACGATGTGAGCATCTTGAGCTGCCTTCCACCCCCACTGATTTAGGACCACTCCAAGACTGAACGACAGCAACCAAAACTAACATCCCTTGAACAGGAATCACACGAAGTCTTCATATCCATAATCAATCCTCCTCACAAAGCTATCGAGGGAAGTGGCCACTGAGCCTTTTTGCCAGCTCTGCTGGGACTCCTGCAGCCACCTTCATTCCAATTACAGACCCAGAGAAGAAGATGGAGGAGGACACAGGGAATTCCTACCTGCCAGCTATGAAGTGCCACACATGACTCTGAGTTACAACTTGCTGGCAAGAACTCACCTATGCTTGCCTAACTGCAAGGGAGCCCAAGACCTGGGTTATCTCTGCCACCTGAATTGGAGACCTGGAGTCTCTGAGCAGGCAGTCCGAGTGGCTAAGTTCAGCAGTTCAAATCCACCAGCCGCTCCTCAGGAGAAACATGAGGCTTCCTACTCCAGCAAAGAGTTACAGTCTCGGAAACCCACAGGGTCAGTTCTACTCTGTCCTATAGGGTCGCTAGGAGTCGGGATACATTGGATGGCAGTGAACTTTGTAGGAATCTGAGCAGTGTCCTTCCTTGTGACAGGTTTGTTTACACTGCAGGAATCATCTTGAACCAGGGGAAGGTCTTTCCCCGCTGCCTCTTGTGCTGCACACTACCCCCCTCCCCATAGGGGAGCAGCTGGGGCAGAAGGGGGAGCTGCTCTGGGAAATGGCATGTCTTGACAGCTAAGTCTGACGTGGTTGTTTGTTTTTTTCACCCAGTAATAATGTCCCGTGCAGTGACGCCCATCCTCCTCCACCCCTCCACCTTTGTCAAGGTGTGGGACCCCAGAGGGGTAAGAGGACATGGCTCAGAGGTACCTGATCCCCAGCCCAGGCCAGGCTGTCCTGGAAACAGTCCTCCAGCGTCCAGCAGCCTGGAGGGCTTCGTAGGCCACAGTTATGTGGCCTAGTTCTCAGGAAGGGTCTGTTTGCGCAGGCGCACTGAGGTCCCAGAAACACTCATGGGCGGAGCTTCTGGAGCCTACTCAAACTGCGTGATCCTCCCTCCGGGTCTGGCTCTGAAGGCCTGGCGGGAAACATTCAAATACTCCCGCCCTAAAGAGCATCCGTTTGCGTAGGCGCACTGAGGACGTTCATGACAATAAGGGGCGGAGCTTCGGTAGGAAAGGTTCGCTCTGAGAACCTACAGGGTCTCCAGCGTCCTATCCCATTGGTTGTAGGAACGTGTTGCGTGTGCACAATCTCCACAGAGGGTTCTGTTGGCGCAGGCGCAGTGGTGCTGAGGGGGTGGAGCCGGGCGCAAAAGTTGAGCGGAAAAGCCGGAGCCATGAAAAACACCAATGACGTGGGTTCCACAGGAGAGGCGGAGGGCCAGACCAATGGCCAGGGCGCGTCCCAGGCTCCAGAGGATGCGCCCCAGGAGACCGCTACCACTGCCACCACCGCGGGCAGTGCACCTCAAAACGAACAGGCCGCAAATGCTGCCGCCCCTGGTGGTGCCACCATGCCTGCCAACAGATCATCAAGCAGGCGAATGTTCCAGTTGTATCCTACCAGAGGGGCTCAGGGAGGGACTGGAAGGGATACCAAGTGCCGTTGAGCGGTGGTCTGAAGAGGGGGAGGTCCCCAAGAGGCAATTCGAGGGTGGGTGGGCTGCGGAGGGGCAGGGGAGCCGACAAGACCTGTATTAGTGGTCCCTTGACCGTCTCTCCTCCAGCACCTTCAACGTGCCTTTCCCGACTTCCGTGGAGGCCGAGATCGCCAGAGAGTACCTGTTGTTAAACATCCATCGGCAAGGGCCGGCCCACCTGGAGCAGAGTGTGAACGACAAAGTCCTGACTGTGTGAGTGCCGGCAAGGGTTGGGCCTGAGGTGGGGGATGGGCAGCCCCAGAAGGGGACCGAGGAAGGGAAGAGGCAAATTCGCACTTTTTTAAAATCATTTTTAATCGTTTTATTAGGGGCTCATACAAATTATCACAATCGATGCATACATCAGTTGTGTAAAGCACATTTGTACAGTCATTTCCCTCATCATTCTCAAAACATGTGCTCTCCACTTAATTCCCTGGCATCAGGTCCTCAAATTTCCCCTCCCTCCCCGCTCCCCTCTCCTTCATGAGCCTTTGATAATTTATAAATTATTATTTTGTCATTTCTTGCCCTGTCCAACAACTCCCTTCATCCACTTTTCCAAGGAGGAGGTCACATGTAGATCCTTGTCATCCGTCTCCTCTTTCCAACCCACTCTCCCTCTACCCTCCCAGTATCGCCACTCACCACTGGCCCTGAAGGGCTCATCCGTCCTGGATTCCCTGTGTTTCCAGTTCCTATCTGTACCAGTGTACATCCTCTGGTCTAGCC
>NW_022111376.1:2249486-2258429 GCF_000313985.2 Echinops telfairi
CTTCCTTTCCCCCACCTCCCCCTATCCCATGTCCCCCTGGAACTGTCGGTCCCGTTGTTTTCTCCTCCAGATTGTTCATCCAGACGATCTTATTTAGACAGACCTGCAGAGATAATAAAATGCACAAAAACAAGACAGAGCAAAACCAAGCAACCATATACAACAAAACAACAACAACATACCACTGACAACAAGTCAAAACACAACAAGAAAGAAAAGCTTGTAGTTAGTTCAAGGATCATACGTTGGCCTTTAGGAGTGTTTTCCAGTCCAGTCGGTTGGGGCACCATGCCCTGGCCCCAAAGTCTGCCTTCAGCATTCCCTGGGGACCTTGCCGCTCCATTCCCTTGCTGTTCTGCTGTACTCCCCCGGTGCTTCGCTTTGGTGTGGCGGGATCAGATCGGGCGCAATTCTCACACTGTGTCTCCGGTGCTGTCCCCCCCAGGGCCATGGGTCATTGAGGGGCATCATGTTTCATAGTGGGGCTGGCCATGTGGTTCTCTCTGTGGACTGGCTGCTGTAATTGGGGTCATCGTCTCAAGGCCTGGTGAGCCAGGATGTGTTCCACTCTCTCCTGCTCTTGTGTGCTCCGATTAGATGTGTCCCTCTCCCGGAGCTGCAGATTCAGTGCCGTCCTTTGAAATGAATTCTTCTGGGGGGAGGGGCAGGGAATTTGCACTGTAACTGGAATTTTTTTCTCTCTCGCCCACAGCCGGCTGACCGCTGAGGACCCCGAACAGCTCCGGCTCGCCATCATCTCCTGCCTGGACCAGCTCGCCATGGCCGTGCGGACCATGCAGCGCCTTGTGTCTCGGTTTTCTACTAAGAGTCGGTTGGAAAGAGAGGGCTGAGGTCTAACCCACTTCCCCTTCCTAACCAGTGCATCCTTCCCTGAGTGCTGAGCCCTAGGCTACTGGCTACTTGAGTACGGGCGCTGATTTCTTACCTGCACTGACCTTGGAAGTTTCACATGTTGTGTAAATGTTTCACTGCATAAAATAAAACTGACTTGCTAGTCTCTGAGTTGCTTGTTTTTCCCAGATTAGGCAGTTCTAAGACAGAGATAGGGAGGTACGTACTTACTTCAATGTAACTGCAGATAATTTGGAAACTGAATAAAATGATGCTCAGCCATGACCTGTGATTTTGCATTCACTACTGTCAACATTTTGTAATATTTGTCTAAAGTTCCATTTGTATTATTAATACATACTCAACTCACTGCCATTGAGTTGATTCCAATTCTATAGGACAGAGTAGAACTGCCCCTGTGGGTTTCCAAGAATGTAATCCTTTACAGGAGCATGAAGCCTCATCTAACTGGAGTAAGAATGTTATGGCTTTGCTCTGGGACACTGAAGGTACTTATGAGCAGTAGGATCCTTCTGAGTCTTGCTTAAGATTTTCTAGGTAGAATCAGAGCAGCTTTGAGTCCAGGAATTGTCCATCTCCAATATTTAGCAAGCCTGCAACTGGAAACAAGGAATCCAAACACAGTTTGAATACTTGTACAATTTTTTGGAGGGATGGGCATACCCTTTGCCCCTGTTTGGGGAGTGTGGGAGCAGGGGGAGGGACCATAGGTAGCATGGCTTGGCTTACATCTTCATGGTATCCCTGTGTCTCCCCCCAAGAATAGGCTGAGGGGGTGGGGCAGAGAGAATGCTGGTGCACTAGCAACAACATATGAGGAGAGACAAGTGTGTAGACAGAAAAAGTGAGGTGGCAATACATGAAATAAATAGGTTGCACAGGGGCTAAAGCACTCAGCAGCTAACCCAAAGGTCAGCAGTTCAAACCCACCAGCCACTCCAATGTAGAAAGATGTGACTGTCTATTTCCAAAAAGACTCATAGCCTTGAAAACCCTACGGGACAGTTCTACTCTGGCCTACAAGGAAAATCACCAGGTCAGAAGCAACTCAATAGCATTCAGTTTGGTTTTGGGGGGCGGTTGTTAGGCAGGATTCTCTAGGGAAACGAGACCAGGACACGTAAGATTTTATATATATGTGGGTAGGTCAGCTGGAAGGACTATAACAGCTAATTAGTCTACACAGCAGTACAGAGGGTTCAGTTCAACTCACTTTCATGGAACAGTTAATATACTGAAAGTCATTCAACTCATGTGGGTTGCCAGGTCCAAGGTCAAGGAAGCAGACAGCAGAGTACTCCCAGGGCAAGGCAAGCAGAGTCTGCCCATAAGCAGCAAGCAGCAGGGTGAGTCACGAACAGTCAGTAACTTGGGAGCTTAGCATGTGTTAGAGTAAACCAGCCTCTAACAATCTCAGGGTTCATAGGCACAACTATACGGTGATAATATATAAAGATGATAGTAAAGTCATAGAAGATAGGAGAGAGAATCAAAGGAGTAAGACACATTTCATGGTAGCATGCTCATCTCCGGGATGACCATGATCTAAGCAGCCAGATCCACACAGAGAGAGGGAGGAGGAGAGAGAGAATGTATTTCTGACCAAGGCTTATATATCCTTAAGGGGGCATGCAAACCCCCCTGATTACAGGTAGCCACATACATAATAGGAAGGGGTTGTTTAATGGGCATATGCATGGCAGGAAGGGTTTGAGCTAGGAGTGTACACACAATAGGAAGGGGGTAAGCTAGGGGTACATGTGACAAGATGGGCGGATCCTAGATTCAAGATGGCAGTCTAACTTTGGTCGTCCTTGAGTGGGCTTGACCTTTTCTCTGGGCCCTCCAGGGAAACAATCTCTATCCTTATCAGCAGGGTGTGGGCCACACCCACAGTGGGACAGACAATAGTCTGATCTCTCTGGAGGGCTAATGTTCTCAGAGAGAAAGTTTCTAAGCAGCTGACCTGCCCATGGTGTGCTAGCAAGTAGCAGACAACCTGGGGGGAAATCTTTCTGTATCCCACAATTCCCCCTTTTGTTTTATGTATTAAATTCACAAAAGCTACAGGTGCAAAGGGGCTATTTTCTATACATTGAAAGCTGTCAAGGCAAAATTAATGACAATTTTAATGCAGCCAAGCCAAAAATTCAGGCTTATGGCAAGCATTTTAAATCCAGGGTTGGGCGATAAAGCCCCCCTATGCCCAACTAGTATTGGGGGAAGGTATAAGAGGGGTTGGATGCCACAGCAGGAAGAGATAGAGCAAATTGGAATGTCTGCTTCTATAGGGAGACAGAATCAACCATGTGCTCACTTTAAGGCAGCACCGCTTTAATGGAAGAATCTGTGGAAATGATAGTTAACACAGGAAAATGTACTTGGACTATATCTCTAACTTTCCAAAGTGGTGGCTTTGTTGTAGCCTAGTATCCATTCCCAGAAATAAAACAACCCAGACCGCTGGCAAGTTTAAAAGAAAAAGTTTTATTTCCTGCGCAGGGACCGATAGCTCTCTTGAGAGGAGACTGAGCGGTCCCCCATTTACTTTTTTAAAGGTTTTTATACTGTTGCGAAGTGCAGGTTCGCAAGCAAGCAGAGTACAGAAGCAGGATATTGCAGTTAGCTGTTCTTAGTCAAACAATAACTGCTCTTATTTGAACAATAATCGCTCTGAACATTCTTCCAAGCCTTCTGAACATACATTTCGTTTGGTACAGTCCGTTGCGCTTGTCAGCACAGCCTGCCTCCCTAATATCAGCTTGCTCATTTATAGTTTATAGCTAGTTCATTTATAATTCACAGTGGGTTCTGTCAGCTCAAAATGGCCTCACCCTTGTCAAGGCTGTTTAAGCTTTCCCTAGAGCTACTACATTCTGTTAGATCTCTCTGGAGCTAGATCTATACCTCAGTCCTTGGCTCCACATGAGAGAGAATTCACACCGAAGCCTGGTTCATGATCCAAGTGAGTTTTATGAGCATTAGAAGAAGTTTCAGGTTTACACAGGCACCCATAGGACTCCTCCTGAACATGCAGCCTGCCTAGAAGCTGCTCACAGAGTCATGCAAAATTTCCCAAAGTTCTGCCAAAGTTCTGCCACTCGACTCCAGGCTCCTGCCTTTTCAATGATTTCACAGGGAGGCGTGGTGGACGACCCCACTGGCTGAATTGAATTCACCTGGCCTAGGTGGGCCAATCCAGGTTCAGCGCCCACCCATGCCTACCCAGTGGAAACCTGAACCTCTGAGCATGTGCAGCGTGCCACTCCTTTGTTTCAGTAGCTTGGCCCTCTGGGCATGCATTAACAGACATCCCCCAGCCCTACACTAGCCTACCTAACATTCCCCCCTGAAGAGATATGGACCCAAATATTTGGGATACTGGGCCACGACATCTCTAGCTACTTCCTGCTGACAAAAGGGGCAAAGTAGGGTTTTGGGTCCATACCCTTCCTACTCTGTTAGAAAGGGTTGTCCATTCATGGCCCAGGATGGATAAGGTCGAGGTGGGTTTAGGAGACAGTGGTCCTGGAGCTGACACACTTGGTTCAGAGGCCTTGGTAACCTGAGAACTTCTGGAAAAACAGACAACAGGTGAACAGTTTAAGTGAGACAAGGGTAAGATTGTAAGGTGGCAGTGCCCTTGAAGTTAGGTTAGTGTCACAGGAAATCAATAGAAATCTTGGGACTAACAGGCATGAGAGTTGGGTCACTGTAAACCCAGGAACAGGATAAAGGCATTCACTGGCCTAAAGGCTGTGAGGGGTCTGAGGTAGAATTGTCTGTGTAGCCTTCATCTGTCCTGGAGTGGCGATGAAATACCATCCTAAGCCCGTCCAGTGGCTTACAGGAGTGTTCGTCTGCAACCTCTGCCTCGGAGGGGTCCGATGGTGATGGTTTCCAGGGTTTCACCCATGTATGGTGGATCCAAGCACTCTGCCCTGGAACTTTGACAGCAGTGGGCGTAGAAAGAATTACTGGCAAAGGTCCCTTCCAAACTGGCTGAAGCTGGGAATTAGGGGACCCATCGTTCCAAGTTTTTATAAGAACTAGATCTCCCAGCTCGCACAAGGGTGATAACTTTTCCTCCCCTTGGGTCTGAGTGCGCCCAAACTGATGGAATGCCTCCTGACATTGGGCTACTTGGGTGGCATATTGCTGTATTAAGGCTACCTCAGAGTCTATAGCTGGCTCTGTTATAAGAAAAGGCCACCCGTTTAAAACTTCATAGGGGCTCAAACACGTAGATTGCCATGGGGCAATCCTAAGGCGTAGCAGAGCTATGGGTAGTGTATCTTTCCAGCTCATCTGAGTTTCTTGTGTCAGCTTTCTGAAGGTTAACTTCAGGTGTTGATTAATTCCCTCTACCTGCCCCCTGAGGACTGAGGTCTCCTGGCACAGTGGAGACGATAGGTTATTCCCAAGTGTTGGGAGACTGCTTGAGTGATTTGGGAGATGAAAGCAGGTCCATTATCACTCTGCAGTGATTGGGGAAGCCAATATCTAGGAATTATTTCCTGAAGTAGTTTTTTAGCCACTTCATGAGCCTTCTCAGTGTGGGTGGGATATGCTTCAATCCACCCAGTAAAGGTGTCTATAAACACCAGAAGATACTTAAATCCCTGGACAGCAGGAACCTGGGTAAAATCCATCTGCCAGTCTTCCCCAGGGTAGGATCCCTTGCGCTGGACAGGTTGAGCAAGGTGACTTCTGAGCGCTCCTTGGGGACTGTTGGTCTGACAGGTGAGACAGTGGGAAGTTACTGACCCGATGGTTGAAGTTAAGTTGGCCCCACAGAACTGCTGAGTGAGCAGGGTCAAGGAGGGTTTAAGGCTAAGGTGGGTGTCGTCATGGAAGGCTTTCACGACTTTCCACTCTAACCTTTGTGGCAAGAGGAGCTTGTTGTCTTTCTCCCACCATCCATCAGGTCGAAGGCAGAATTCCTGCATCTTCGCTTGTTCCCACGGTTCCTGTGGGGGAATCTGAGGCTCCTCCACTGTGAGGAACATTTGGAAAGCTGTAGAGAGACGAGGACGAGGCCCAGTGACTAGGCAGGTACATAGCTTCGACAGTATGTCTCAGCCTAGGAGAGGAGCTGGACATTCAGGGATTACTAGGGAGCTATGAGAAAAATAGAAGTTATCCCATAGACATCTGAGAGGTTCAGTAAAATGTTTAGCTACAGGTTTTCCTGACACTCCCAGGATGGAGCAGGTGCGGGGGGCCAGGGGGCCAGGGAAGGAAATAAGGACAGAGAAGGTGGCCCCAGTATCTACAAGGAAGTTCACTGACCTTCCTGCCACGTCGATGCTCACCTATGTTCCAGACCAGTAACAGTTATCGCTTGCTGCTGGGCCGTCCGGACAGGACACCTTCAATCCTCCTCCTCCATTATCAGCTGCACGTTGCCTGTGGGCACCTCCCCTCCAGGTTTTGGGCCTTAGGACAGAGGCCAGCCCAGTTGTCAGTCTGCTTGCAGTGGACACATGGCATCCGAGGAGGCTTGTTCCGGTTAGGGCAGTTCCTAGCCCAATGACCCGGTTACCAGCAAATGTAGCACCTTGGTACCTGGTTCAAAGGTCTGAGAAGCCCGGGAGGCATTCGACGAGCATCGGTTATCAAGTGCAGCCAATACCTGGGCATGCCTAATGTCCTTCCTTCTCTCCTTCTCCCGGGCTCTAGCCTCCCCTTCCTGCTCCCTATTGTAAAAGGCCGTATTAGCACAAGCAACCATCTCCTCGAGGGTAGCTCCTTCAGGCTTCTGCACTCGTTTTTTGGAGTCTCTTGCGAATGTTCGGTGCAGCCTGTGTGAGAAACTTGTCCCTGAGTAAGACTTGCCCCTGGTAGGAATCTACATCTACAGCAGTATGATTCTTCAGGGCTTCCTTTAGCCACTCTAAAAAGCTTACAGGAGACTCCGTAGGTCCCTGGTGAATCACTGTCACCTTGGCGTAATTAATGGCCTTTTGCCTACCTGACTTCAGTCCATTTGTGATGCACACCAGGCAATGTTCCTGTGCCCATTTGTCCTGAGGCTCACTATGATTCCAAGCAGGGTCTGTTAAAGGTACAGCAGTTTCCCCTACGGGGTACTTTTCCCTCATCACATGTAACTCCTCTGCAAACTTCCTAGCACCTTTGAGCACTCGTTCTTTCTCAAAGTCTGTCATAGTCTGTCCCAGGATGACCATTACATCCTTCCAGGTTAAATCATAGGCTAGGGGGAGGTGCTGGAAGTGTTCTTTGTACTGTTTGAGTTTGTTAGAGTAAAAGGCTTGTAAATTGCCTGGGGACCAAATTCCCCTACTACCTCTACTACAGGTAGAATATTCAGGGCTGTTTCAGGGTTGGGGTAATAGTTGCCCTTAAATCCAGGGCCCCTAGGGGGTCCTGCCATGCACTGGGAATGAAGATCTTTGCAGCTCCTCAAAAGGAAAAATGCTCTAACAAACAGGATCTCCACCCTCCTCTCCATCGTTCCACAAAAATGTTCTAGCTGTTGCAGGGTTGGAAGGGAAAGTGTACCATTGGCTGGCCATGATTCTCTTTTCTCTAAAAGATACTGTGGCCAAATAGAATTCAAAGCACTATCAGCTTGTTTGTCCAGCCTTTCCTGATCAAATCTATCCCAATTGAACAGGATATATCCGAGGGGGCAATTCCTGGGTATCTAGCTGGTAAGTCCAATCTAGAAAACACACAAGAAGGCTATTGAGAGCTTGATGCCTCAAGGTCAATAACCACAGCTCAGCGAGCACTTCTGGAGTGCCGTGAGTCTGAGGCCTCAGGCAGGTACCCCTGCCAAGGAAGGGGTCGAAGACCAGTCACTGCAGCTAACATTTTGGTCCAACTGTTTTCTAGACCACAAGCTAGGAGGGCCACTGCGTGGTGTGGCCCCATGGCCTTCAAAGACGCCTGCTGGCAGGAGCAGACTCTCAAATCTCAGCTTGGGGAAACTTTAAGAACTGGAAATTCTGGCTGGAACATCTTGGTGGCAAAGCTGTATTAAGAGCTGTCCCAGAAAGTGCCGGAGGCAGCATCACTGGAAGGCGAAAGTTAACAGTTACTCTGGCTCGGCCTCCTTATGCCTTTGGCCTCAGCCTGGGCAATGGAAATCCAGCCAGTAGCAAAGAACAAACCCACACTTGTAGAACACTAAAGCAGCTTGTTTCAAAAACCAGGAGAAAGCTAAAGGGAATGGAGGGGAAAAAGGAAGCATTCAGTTCCCGGGACTAGAGCAAGGGCTAGCTCCCGGGCCTAAGCAACCAGCTAGCTACCTAGGCAACGCCCTCTCCACGTGGCTGGAGCGGTGGGCACCATCTTGGCAGGGTCACGTGCTCCATTGCCCTGCAGCCTAATTGGCGGACCATCGGTGGCACCATCTTGCCAGGGAACAAAGAACAGAGACTCATGTGGTCGGGAAGATGGCGACCACAGCTTGTGGCCTAGCCAAAAGCCAGCATGGGGCCAGCCACCAAAGCCAGATTCCTGCAGACACCAACAGGGTTTACTCAGGTGCACCCAGCCATCCAGCTGGCCAGAGCACAAAACAGACAATTGAGATGCAAAAAGGGGAATGGCAATCCTCCCAGCCTGCAGGCAACAGCATCCCAGCCCACTCCCAGAAATCCAGCCTTGGAAAGGCATGCAAGCTCCCGGAAGGCAAGCACAGAGAGGCAGACATAAAATCCCGAACACCAGCAAAAATAGGCAAGAAGACGGACACAAAAGGATGGGGTTGCAGCAATACATTACGAGTGTCCCCATGAGTCGCTTTGGGGAGCCATCCACCTCCCAGATGTTGCCGGAGCAGTTCAGCTTGGCTTCCTTTCCAGCTATGCGCCGTCTCCCGAGGGTGGTGAGGTGAAAAGAGTCCAGAAGATGCCCAAAACCAGTGAGACCAGAGTGGGAGGGCCCACTCCTGGAGCTGGCTTACCTTATATATCCGAGTGACACAGCACCACTTATGTTAGATCTCTCTGGAGCTAGATCTATACCTCAGTCCTTGGCTCCACACGAGAGAGAATTCACACCGAAGCCTGGTTCATGATCCAAGTGAGTTTTATGAGC
>NW_022111376.1:2258660-2270989 GCF_000313985.2 Echinops telfairi
GCCTAGGTGGGCCAATCCAGGTTCAGCGCCCACCCATGCCTACCCAGTGGAAACCTGAACCTCTGAGCATGTGCAGCGTGCCACTCCTTTGTTTCAGTAGCTTGGCCCTCTGGGCATGCATTAACAGACATCCCCCAGCCCTACGCTAGCCTACCTAACAATTCCCTCCTGTTCTTAGCCAAGTTCAAATTATTGAATCTGCTGTCGCCAGCCGGGTAAATGGTGGGCTCATCACTCAGAGTTTTATGGCTTGTACTTTCTGTGTAACGAATGCCACTAGCTTATTGATTATTATTGGTCCAAATGTGAGGCTTAAGAGGAGGAGAACTAGGGGTCCAGCTAGAGCCTTTACTAGGGGAGTTAGCCAGGGACCAATTAAATAGCTTTTCAAACCAATTGGTTCCTTCATTTTTTTTCTTGTCTCTTTCCTCTGATCTTTTCCTAACCAGGGCTAAACTATCTTTAGTGATTCCTGAATGGTCTGCATAAAAACAAGTTTCTCCCAACGCCATGCACAGCCCTCCTTGTTTCAAAAAGAGCAAGTCAAGCTCTCGACAGCTTTGCAACACAACTTCTGCAAGGGAGTCTAAGGATTTTTTAAAATGGGAAACTGATTTTTCTAATCCTTGCAAATCCAAATCAATTTGCTGACTAAGAGTCTGATAGTTTGTTTCTTTGTAGTAAATCAGCTGACCCTACTGTGGCTGACCCAGCAATTCCGAGCCCTGCTGAGAGCGGGACCAAAACTGGGGCTCCAGAAATTCCAAAGTGATCCCTACCTCCTTCACCAGAATACAGGTACACTTGAGGAATAACATGCGCGAGCACACAAATACCGAGTCCGCTGCTAATACTGGGGAAAAGAGACAGGGTGTTAGTCCTGTGGAACAAGCAACCCACGTACCCGTCAGAGCAGATAACAAATAAGGATTAACATTTGGTTCAATAGGAACAGCTTGAAGGCAAAAATCTTGATACCTTGACATATTTAAGGGATAATTAGATGAATAAACACAGTCCTTTCCCTTGCAAATCTTCTAAAATGAGCTTAGAATTGAGCCCGCTATGACCCCACCTACAGACTGACTGCTGCTTAGTGTAATCCTTCATGCTAACATTTTTAATTTGATCACAGTCTGTACCAGTAGTGCTGTTTGTACCTATGCCTACATGGTAAGGGGGAGCAGGGTTCAGACAAAGCCAACAATCAGCTGTGAGGTTAGGATTTGTTGAGTTCATACATTGGAATACAGCATCCAGAGTCTTAAACACAGAACCTTGAGGCGGCTCCTGAATGGGAAGGGCCCTTTGAGTTTGGTTGGCGGTGAACAGGAAAGTTACTGAAGAGTCTGAAGGGTGTGGCAAAGGAATCTTAGTGACACGCCGCTACGGCTCTTTAGGATTTATCACTAGGTTTGGGCCCATAGGGACGGGAGGCTGCCATATTTTACTTTTCTGGATAGTAAAGGCTGTCCCGGGATCTCTACCATTTACATAAAGTCGAATTCCCCACGTTTTTCCAGTGAACCACTTCTGCTCCTAATAACACTTGAATCCAATTCTTATTGGATTACATTTTGAAACCATACAAGTGGCGGGATTAAACCCCTCAGACTTTAGTTCCATTCTTTCAACAGTATTACTAGGGTCTTTTCTAGCAAGTTCCCACCCTTTAGATGGTATAGTTTTACAACCTGAAGCTGCACAATGGCAATGTCCCTCCCCTTGGCAGTTAGGGGGTCCATTAGCCGGGCATATACAGAAATGGTCATTTCTAAGCTGCTTTTCAAAATTTAGATTCGAGCATTCCCTTGGGGTGTAGGAGTTACTATATCTATGCCCATCAATGATCTTTACATGCAACTCAGTTCCAAACAAATTACACAAATCAAAGTGAAAACCAGGGGGGTCAGATCCAGTGTAAGAGGTTACATTTTTCCCGCTGAAGGTTTGAGTAACAGTCCACAGATGTGTTTGCGGTTGATGGGGGAAATGGCGGGTGCTGTCAGCAATATTCAGACAGACAAAAACAATGAAGTTCTGCAAAGTCTTAATTTTAAGGGGTTTTCCGTCTCTCTGAGTGTCCATCTTTTGGGGATATGCTGGGGAGGGCTTTCTTTACTTGTGACTGATGAATCCACGGTCCCTTCCCCGCTCCTTTAGCAGCAGTTGGTGATGTAAGTCTCACCTGGTATGGGCCAGTCCACCTTGGTTCTAAGGTGGCAGGTTGGTGCTTCTTTACCCACGTCCAGTTTCCAGGTTGCAAGCTGGATTAGGGACTTCCAGTATTTCTACCTCCTTCGACCTTGGAAGGATTGGGGGCGGTCTAGCAAACATAAATTCAAATGGGGTAATGCTTTTCACATAGGGAGTGCGTCGGACTCTAGGTGGGGCAAAAGGTAAAGGATCAACCCAGTTTTTGCCAGTTTCTAAATGCAATTTAACTAAAAATTCCTTTAGGGTTCTGTTCATTCTCTCTACTTGCCCTGAACTTTGGGGCCTATAAGCACAGTGGAGCTTCCAGTTAATATTTAAAAGCGTTGCTAATACTTTAGTAATTTGAACAATGAATGCTGGGCCATTATCGGACCCCAAGGTGGTGGGAAGGCCAAATCTAGGGACAATTTTAGTTACTAATAATTTACACACAGTTTTCTTCTTCGTTTGGAAGGCTTCCACTCATTCAGAATAGGTGTCCACGAACACCAGCAAATACCGGTACCCATACCTTCCAGGTTGTATTTCGATAAAGTCCACCTCCCAGAATTCTCCAGGACTACTACCTCGAGCTTATGGTTGGGGTTGCTTTTCTTTTTTAGGGTTGTTTACCGGAGCACAGTGCAAGCAACAGTGGGTGACATCTGCTACCCAGTGTCCAAGCCTGTGTATGTAAAAGTACCTGCTGGGCAACTGAGACAATATAGAGGATCCCAAGTGCATACCTTCCTGTAGTCCTTGAATCAGATCTCTCCCCAGTGCTTCTGGCACGAATCTTCTTCCATCAGGGTGGAGCAGCCACCCTGGATGCTCCGAGTCTTTCTGGCAGCCCAGCTCTTGGCTTACCTTTAGATCATTCTCCGAGTAGGCAGGTTGTGGCGGTAACACTGGGGACGGCATGGTCACGGCCACTACCTCAGGAGGATTAGTTGTATAATCCTGGCGTTTGAGATCCAACGGTCCGGGGGACTTTTTAGGAGAGTCTCAACCATATGTCCCCCTACCACAGCAATATAATGTCCCAGTGTAAGCTTCTTAGCTTCTTTAACTAGGATGGCGGTGGCAGCCACAGCTCACATGCAGCTCGGCCATCCTGCAGCTACAGAGTTCAATTTCTTTGAAACATAGGCCACAGGTCGCTTCCATGGCCCCAACTCTGAGTTAGCACTCCTTTTGCTATGCCTCCAGCCTCACGTGTGAACAATTGAAAAAGCTTTTCTATGCCCGGAAGGGCAAGAGCGGGTGCTGATATGAACTTTTTTTTTAAGGATTCAAAGGCTTGCTGTTCTACCTTAGTCCATTTAAGTTTTTTGTTTCCTTTTCCCCAAGTACTTGCATATCGGGGGTTGGCTATTTCTGTACATCCCAAAATCCACAATCGACAGTATCCCACAGCTCCTAGGAACTCTCGCGTCTGCCTTTTAGTCTCGAGTACTGGGATTTTGAGGATCGCCTCAATGGGGCTGTGGGACAAGGTTCTTTTTCCTTCCTCCAGTTGGTAGCCTGGGTATACAGCTTTATTGACACACAGTTGAGCCTTTCTTGCAGATATGCAGATACCCTGTACCCCAATATACCAAGGACTATTAACAGGTCCTCAGTAACCTTTTTGCATTCCTCCAGAGTTTCAGAGGCTAGGAGGAGGTCATCTACATACTGGAGCAAGGTTGTTTGGGGATGTTCCTCCTTGTATTCCTGTGTCTTTACTCAAAGCCTCATCGAAGAGTGTCGGGGAATTTTTAAAACTCTGAGGCAATCAAGTCCACATTCATTGCCCCGTTTGCCCAATCTCGGGGTCTATCCACTTAACAGCAAAAATAGGCTGGCTTATAGGGGACAAGAGTATGGAGAAAAAAGCATCCTTTAAGTCCAAAACAGTATAACAAATTCCATTTGGTGGAATAGTACTCAGGAGGGTATAAGGGTTTGGTACCGTGGGGTGAACAGTTTCTACCATCACATTTACTTCTCTGAGATCCTGCACTGGTCAGAAGTCCTTAGTTCCCAGCTTCTGCATGGGCAGCAGGGGAGTATTCCATGCAGACTTGCAGGGCACCAAAATACCTGTCCTTTTTAGTCTGCTTATGTGAACAGCAATAGCCACCTTTGCTTTCCATGAAATAGGGTATTGCTTGATGCTTACCAGTGTAGCTGAGCTCAGAAGTTGTACTAGCACAGGTGCCTGATGCTTGGCAAGGCCTGGCGGGCTGTTCTCTACCCAAACAAAAGGAATATCTTTTAGCCATTTATCAAGGAGTTCTTTTGATGAGGAGGTCTCTTCTGCTCCTTGATAAAACACATATTCCTTTGACAACGGAACGGTGAGAAAAACCTGGGTGTTTTCGAGTTCAAGGGTTAAGGTGGTCTCATCAGGCGAGAAAGTAATTGTGGCCCCCAGTTTCCGTAATAAGTCCCGACCAATGAGGGGATAGGGGCACTCAGGCATTACCAGGAAGGAGTGTGTAACTGCCCCAAGTGCTAAATCTGTTATTCTAGCCGTTGTCCATGGGTATGCTTGGGTCTTTCCTATGGCCCCTGTAATTAAAGTCTTTTCTTTTGACAATGTGCCTGTAGTCTTTTTCAAAACCGAGAAGGTGGGCCCTGTGTCCACCAAGAAATTTACTGGCTGGCCCCTAGTTGGACAGTTAGCCTGGGCTCATGGGGGCCAAGTGAAACAGAGCCCTGACCCCTTAATTCAGGTTCTTTAAACATGATTGTCTCTTGCTTGGGTTTTTCTAGGCAAGGATGAGGCCCATCCTGTCTAGTGGTGGGTCATCCACCTCTCCTGGGATTTTCAGGGCACTGAGTTTTCCAATGTCCTTCTTTGCAGTAGGCACATTGATCCTTCCCCAGGGATCGGTGGTGCCCATGGGTCGGCCTCTCCATGATGGGCCACAATTTCTCTTTTCTGAGGCTCTGGGGTCTCCCATGGCAGTTACTAAAATTTTATCTAGTTTCTTTGTCTCTGCTGTGGTGGGGTAATCTCTGTTGTTATACACCCGCTGAGCCACTTCTATCAATTCACTAAGATTTTTCCCTTCAAACACTTCCAACTTTTGCAAATTTTTCTGGGGCCCACTGAGTAACAAAGGCAGTATTTATTGCCCTCCTGTTCTCTGGGGCCTCTGGGTCTATAGGGGTATAAAGCCTGTAGGCTTCCATTAGCCACTCTAAAAAGGCAGCCGGAGATTCTCCTGTAAGAGCCTGTAAAGTCTCACTGACCTTAGATAAATTCGTAGGTTTCCTGGCCGCTCCACGGAGGCCCTGCAACCGAAACTGGCGATACAGGTATTGTATCCTGGCCTTGCGAGGAGTTTGGATCCCCACATCAGTTGCGCAGTAGGAAGAAAGTGTTTCTCTCAAGTGGGGAGTGCCCGCTGGCTGCCCATCAGGTCCAATGACTGCCTTCTGGGCCTCTCTCTGGATGCGCTCCCGTTCCTCTGATGTGAATAACACCTGGAGACGTTGCTGGCAATCGTCCCAGGTGGGCTGATGAGTATGGAAAACAGTTTCTAGCAAAGAAATCAGACCTTGTGGTTTGTCAGAAAGGGAGGGATTTTGTTGCTTCCAATTGTACAAATCATGGAGGAGAAGGGGACGTATACCAAAAAAGGGACTTGGGGGTCTCCCCCAGGTGTTGGGGCTGCCTGTCTTAAGGGGAGAATCCTTTTCAGGGGGTTGGTAAGATGTGCTAGCCCTAGTGGGGGGGGGGACTCAAAAAGGGGTTGTTAGTATTTCCCTCTCTTCAGCCCCCGGGAACCTGATAGGGTGGTGGCACCAAAGGGTCGGAAGCCGGCTCTCCCGCCCCAGAGTCCTCCTGCAAAATGGGCTAAAGCCTGCGGGCAGGGGGAGGGGCGAGCTCTACCGCCGTGGTTTTAGGGACTTGGACCGTTTTGTTTGTTTTTTTCCTCAGGTCCCACTGCGTTTCCTGAAGTCTTGGAAACAAGAACCCTTTCTGTTGGGGGAGGAAGAAAATCTTTTATATATGCTGGCTTATCAGCAGCAGTGTCAATCCACACATCAACATAAGGGGTCTGATCAGGATGTCCTGGTTCCTCATCTGAGCAGCAAGGGAAGGGAAAAGGAGCCTTGCGGAGGGCCAGTCAGGGACTCCTTCTACCCAATCACCGTTACAGAAATTTCAGTCTCTAGGGTTAAAGCCATATGCTCTTCGTGAGCACCTAGAGAAATCAGAGAAGTTAGCCAAAAGACATTCAAGTGGTGTCGTAGGCTTCTGTTCTACTTTGGGAACACCCTGGATTACTGTCTGCCTCTGAGGAACCTTTAAAAAGGGTAAAATGAACACTTAAAGTGACAACACAGACACAAAAGCAAAAGCAGCAAGCAAGCAACAAAGAATGCCAACACCCATGAATAGCCATGGGGAGCCAGGAGGGGCTCTGCCCCTTTCAAGATACAAGAGTTCCACAGGGACGTCTCCCTGGAACCTCAGACAACTGTCATATGCCACATCCAGCTGACAATTCACCCCCAAAGGTGCACCGTTCAAGTCACTTACCAAAGGCAGTTGCTCAAATCAAATGAACTAGGGCAAAGGCACGTCTCTTCGGAAATCCCCTAGTTCTGGGGAGAGCACTCCTATAAAGGAGGTTTCCTTTCTAACCAGGCTCAGACAGTGGCAGTAGGGTCTCTGTGGGACCTCCAAATGTTGTAGCCTAGTGTCGGTTCCCAGAAAGAAAACAACCCAGACCTCCGACAAATTCCAAAGAAAAGGTTTTATTTCCTGTGCAGGGACCGTCAGCCCTCTGAGAGGAGACTGAGCGGTCCCCCATTTACTTTTCCAAAGGTTTTTATACTGTTGCAGTGTGCAGGTTTGCAAGCAAGCAGAGTACAGAAGCAGGAGATTGCGGTTAGCCGTTCTAAGTCAAACAATAACTGCTCTTAGTTGAACAATAATCGCTCTGATAATTCTCCCAAGCCTTCTGAACATACATTTCCTTCGGTACAGTCCATTGCGCTTGTCAGCACAGCCTGCTTCCCTAATATCAGCTAGCTTATTTATAGTTTTTAGCTAGTTCATTTATAGTTCATAATGACTTCTGTCAGCTCAAAATGGCTTCACTCTTGCACGGCTGTTTAAGCTTTTCCTAGAGCTACTACAGCTTTCCTATCATGGAATACAAGCTTCCTAAACTCCCTCTGTACTAATCAGGGAATAAGTCCCAGTTATATTTCCCTCAGTGTTAGTTTCCCACATTTCCCCCTTCTGTATTATTTTAAAAATTGAATAGCGTCATAGAGGCAACATGGTCTCTTTTCATATCTCTCAGCTTTTATAGAAACAGCACACGACTGCAAGCATCAAAATTATGATGATAAACAGCACAGTCAGATTCGAACTTAAGCTATGTGAAATACTTTGAACCCAAGCACGTGGGAGCCAGCCTCTCTATGCCATTCACCAATTGCTTAATCACCTCAGAGCTAGGGGATGCCTTAAGTTCATCCTTGAATGTAAAAATATATATATATTCTTTTAGCTAAGTCATATCTAATGAAATGTTTCCCTTAAACCCTTGCAGATGTTTTCTAATCAAATTCTAATTATGTATTGCATTGTATACATAACATAAAATTTTCAATATTCTAAAGTCCATCATCTGATCTTCTAGTAAATGAACAGTCTGTTGCAGTAGTCCAGTCACTTTTGCATAAAATGTTCAGTTATAATAGAGTCCCAGAGTATCCCTTAGACAGCATCAGCAATAGTAGAAATGTCTCAGCAGGCAGCAATTGCCATTCTCACAAGTCTGCAAGATCTTCTTGATGTTTTGGGTAACTTCAGCCACAGGACTGGGGTCACTGGGCTGTTTTCTCAACTCTCAGGTCACAGCATCAGCTGCCTTTCTTCTGTGCCTTGCTGGCTGAACAGAAATCCACCTATCTCCTTTGCTTGTGAAAACATAAATAGCCCCTCCCTCTGAGCTGTTAGCAACCTGGAAACAGAATCATGCTTAAGATGGGATGGTTTCATCATCTTTTCCTTGTCCTTCATTTTTCTCCAAACGTGGTTGCGTCCTTCTAAGGGGAGTCCATCAGCTTTATTCTGCAAAAACATAAATGAATAGCCCTTCCTATAGGTGATAATGGACCGGGACCCCAAACGTGATTTCCATCTTCCTGGAACTTCTCAGGATCAGCTTTTTCTGTAGAAGTGAACATGTGTTTATCCGCCTTCGTTTTGTTACAAGCTTTTAGTAAGGAGAACATTTTTTCAGTTAAAATGACTAAATGAAGCTTGTCAGACATAAAATACCTCTTCATCTCCCCCTTCTGCTTTAACAATGGAGATTTTGAAACATTATAACCAATCTCAGGGAACTTGCTTGGTTCCAAGCCAGTGAAACTAGTTAGATAGCTCATTGTTAAGTACATTTTGGCTCTTTGCTCTCAGAGAATCAAGACAGCTGGTGAGCTGTAGAAGGAGCTTCTTAACACACTCAGGGTAATTTGAAAGACTGAAAAAAAATCTTAATAAATTTGTCCAGCTGTGTTTGAACTAACTTATCAAACAGACTCTTTTTTTCTTAAAATTTACCAGTATGGTTACAAGCTCAATTAAGCCGTATTGATCATCAAGCTTTATACACTGTAGGTTTTTACAATCTTGCAATATCCTGTCTTGGTTAACTTCTCTCATTCCCTCCATGCTGGACTTAAGGGAGTTAAAGGGTGGGTCTTAGGCCCTTGTGGATGTCCTAAGGAAGTGAACCCATATGCAGAATTGAAAATCCATTTTCCTTCCATTTCTAATTTCATGTGGGGGCACTGTTATTTACCCACAACAGCATTCCAAAAGACCCCTTGATTTATAGAGTGGTCAGACTTCTCAAGTACTCTTTCCTGATTGGTATAAATTTTAACACTAGAAATGCACAGAAGCAGAAATTGGCTTAAGCAATCTTCCTTCTTCATAAATCATGATATATCAGATTTTATCACTGCCCTAATTTCTTCTTCATAATCCTGATCAATATCTCCAGTAACAATCTGAACACCTTGAGAATTTAGGTTGGACTTTCTTAATAAACACCCTATAGTTCGTTTAGACAAAGGACCCCAAGTACCATTCTTAATAATTTCTGATTTAATTACAGCTTTTGGCATTCCTTCATAACTTTGAATAAATCCAGTACCAATTTGAATTCCTTGAGTTAAATTCCTTGAGGTTAAATTTCCCGGAGAAGAGCTGTATTACTCTTTCAAGCAGAGGCTCCTGTTTTTAGTATCAACAGACTGCTGTGAGGGTTTCTGAGCCTTTTCTTGGTTAGTCAAACTTACTGCTGCAAGAACAGACCCTGGGCTTTTGCAAGTTTGGTTGGGTCTGGTCTCCTGCTGTAAGGTTGGGTGATAGCTGTGAATGTCATTTAAAGATTCTTTTGCTGGGCTAGGCAAAAGCCTTGCCTTCTGTGCTCTGCTGAGCGGGGCCTGGATCAAGCGCCATTCTCTATTTCCCTGCTGGGAAAGCCTTTGCTAATGGAAAACCCTTATTGCTGAATCTTAAACGACACTGACTCGCCCAATGAGTTCCCTTTGTACAGTGGGGGCAAAGTCCAGGTTCTTTTAAACCCGGCCTTGGTGGTCCTGGCCCATCCTCTGGTGCAGGCTGTAGCTCGCTTTTCATGGCCAGGCTGATTGGCCTGCACTGCCTGCACTCTTTGAAAATGATCTATCTTCCTTTAGGCCTGGTGTAGTTGGCCAAAGCAGTAGCTAGAAGGTCTGCCTTGTATTCATCTGTCCCTGCATCCCTGCATATTCTAAAATAATCTAAAAGTGTGCCCTGTTCTCTGTAGGGACATAGGCATTTTTACAGTCCTCATTAGAAAAATCATAAGACGTGACCCTAATTGTACCTTACAAATATGGCTAGACCAGAGCATGTAAACAGGTCCCCTTTAATATACTCATTCACTATTTCCACTACTTATCTGCCAATCCCCCAAACGGATCCTCACTTCAAACAATTTACCCATTCACTCTACCATCCGGTGGGGCCATACAATTGTTACATGGGGTATAGCTCAAAAGAATTCTTTTCCTGCTGTGCCCCACATTTGGTTGCCATTTGTTAGAATAAGCCAGCATCTGACAACAACGGGGGTCAATAGACACAACTATACGGTGATAATATATGAAGTTCATAGTAAAGTCTTAGAAGATTGGAGAAAAAATAAAATAAAGGAGTCAGACACATGCCATGGTAACATGCTCGCCTCTGGGATGGCCATGATCTCATCAGCCAGGTCCATGCAGACAGAGGGAGGAGGAGAGAGAGAATTTATTTCTGACCAAGGCTTATATATCCTTAAGGGGCATGCAAGCCCCCCTGATTACAAGTAACCACATACAATAGGCATACGTGTGACAGGAAGGGGATGAGCTAGGGGTGTACATACAATAGGAAGGGGGTGAGCTAGGGGTACACATGTGACAAGATGGGCGGATCCTAGATTCAAGATGGCAGTCTAACTTTGGTCATCCTTGAGTGGGCTTGAAGTGGGCTTGATCTTTTCACTGGGCCCTCCTTCAAGGAGACAATCACTATCCTTATCAGCAGGGTGTGGGTCCCACCTACAATGGGACAGACAATAGTGTCTGATTTCTCTAGATGGCTGATGCCTTCAGGGAGATAATCTCTAAGCAGCTGGCCTCACAATGCTCTAGCAAACAGGTCCCAGGCTGTATACAATATGGGAAACAACTGGGGGGAACCTTGTTGTATTCCACAAGCTGGGATGTCAAACACAAGCAATGCAAGGCAACAGAATTCACCAGCTGCTAGTTCAAGCAATGTATGATGTATGCACCAGGAGCATGGCAAAGCAAGTCTCAAAGGAGCCTCAAGTTCTAGTGATATGACCCATGGACTGTCCTGGCCCACAGGTAGTGTAGCTCACAGGTTGAGGCAGAAAACTAGGTACAGCAGCACACATGTTCCAGCATGCTCCAATCATCAAAGAGCAAGAGAGAGGGGGGTGGACCTGGATGAGCCATTCATGTCTTTGTCCTCCAACCAAACCACAACCTGATTAATCCCACATGTTCTATTAGGCAAGTTGGCACAATAAACATAACTATCACAGTCCACCCCTCCCCAACTTGACACCTGTACACAATTTTTAACCATATATAATTTCCAGACGTTAATGAAATCACACTTACACCTAGCATCATACATCGATCACACATATAAATGAAAACACACTGAATCTAATTGTATCTGGTATATCATACATGAACAAAAAAGAAAGATATTCAATAAGCACACATAAAGAGGAAATACTGACAATCAAAAACCTCACTTTCGCAATTGATCATGTGGTCGTAACTGATAGGAGGAACTACCTTCTTTGTGATAGGAAGGTTTATTGTGCCAACCTGGGCAATAGAAACATGTGGGATTAATCAGGTCGAAGACTGATTGGAGGCCAAAGAGATAAATGGCTTGGCAAGCTCATCGCCCTTCTCTCTCTTGTTCTCTGGTGATGGGATCAGCATGCGACTGCTTTAGCTAGTTCTCAGCCTCAACTTGTGAGCTACACTAACTGTGGGACAACCAACCCCTGGATTGTATTGGTAGAGCTTGAGGTTCCTTCTAGATCTGCTTCGCCATGCTGCTGGTGTATACATTGCTTGAGTTTGAAGCCGTCGAATCCTGTCATCTTGCATTGCTTGAGTTCCATATCCCATCTAGCCTGCTTCGCTAACTTTCTCAGCTGCTGTTGGTGATGTGCCCTGCTGTTTGCTGCCTGTGGCTGGACTGTCTGCATTGTCCGAGGGAGGACTGAACTGTCTGCTGCCTTGACCTTGGGCCCAGCAGCCCTCTTGAGTTGAAGGACTTCCAGTATATTAAATGTTCCACGAAAGTGAGTTGAACTGAGCCCTCTGTACTGCTGTGTGGACTAATAAGCTGTTATATTCCTCCATGCTGTATATACCAATAGCTAGCTAGCTAACTAGATATAGAGATAGAGATACAAACTCATAAGTGCCCTGGTTTTATTTCTCTAGAGAACCCTGTCTAACACATTCTTCTACTACCCATTCTGTATTATCTTTGCCCTTGGCCAGCACCTCAGCTGGCCATGGTT
>NW_022111376.1:2271089-2280513 GCF_000313985.2 Echinops telfairi
CCCAGACCTTCATTCCTGAGGGATCTGGGGCATTGGATGTCTTGTCAGCATTGGGTTGCTGTAGTTTACCATTTACTTTAATCACAGGGCAGGGTAGTACTAAGAGTCGACCTATAGGATTTCCTGGGTTCCAGACATATTCTTCTTTACCTCCATTATGTAACACCAGTCCAATTTCTCCTTGGTGATCAGAATCAATCATGCCACTCAGTACAGTGACACCCTTCCTGACCTGTTGATCCAAAGGCATGAGAAGCCCAAAGTAGCCAGGGGGTATTCTCAGCTGCCAGTTCAGTGGAATCCGTGCTGTTTCCAGGTGGGAGAGTTCCTTCCTTCAGGACCAGGATCTCCAGGCCTGCAGTGCACAGGGTTGCCAGGACAGGAAGCAAAAATGTTGCAAGTGGATCACTAAGAGTAATAGTGAGTGGTGCCACTCCAGCTTGCACCCCCTGGTTCCTGAACCCATGAATCCTGGCTATTGGAGCCCAGCACCATATATTGGTCGCTGGATTAGAGGGTATACAGCCTCCTAGAGAACATTGCCCCAGCCCCACAAGTTGCTGCCACCTAGCTGGTGCCGTAATTGTGTCTTTAGGAGCCCATTCCATCATTCTATCAAGCCAGCTGCTTCAGCATGATGAGGAACATGATACAACCAGTGGATTCCATGGGAATGGGCCCGTTGCCGCACTGCATTTGCTGTGAAGTGAGTTCCTTGATCTGAAGCAATGCTATGTGGGATGCCATGATGGTGGATAAGTCATTGTGTAAGTCCACAAATGTTTGTTTTGGCAGAAGCATTGTGTGCTGGGAAGGCAAAGCCATAGCCAGAATAATGTCTATTCCAGTAAGAACAAAACACTGCCCATTGAGAGGATTTCCCTTCACCACTGTCCTTTAGGGAGATCCCAGAAAGGGTCTGTAGTGCTGATGCTGTCCACTTACAAGTGGCACCTGCGTATCGTGCAGAGCCATCCATAAACCAAGCATGACTTTTCTGTTCTTCAGTTAAAGCATGGTAACGAACGCACCAGGAGGCCATAGGTGCGGACTAGAAAGAAGGTAATGCGACAGGAGTGGAGACTGTGGGCATTTGGACCACTTCTTCATGCAGCTTATTTGTCCCTTCAGGTCCTGCTCTAGCCTGACCTCATATATACCACTTCCATTTAACAATGGAGTGTTGCTGTGCACGTCCAACTTTATGACTCTGTGGGTCAGACAATACCCAGTTAATGATGGGCAGCTCAGACCTCATGGTGACTTGGTGGCCTATGGTGAGATATTCAGTCTCCACCAAGGCCCAGTAATGGGCCAACAGCTGTTTTTCAAAAGGGCAGTAGTTGTCTGCAGAGGATGACAGGACTTTACTGCAAAATCCCAATGGCCTACGCTGTGATTCACCAATAGGGGTCTGCCAAAGACTCCACACTGCATCTTTGTCTACAACTGACACCTCTAGCACCATCGGGTCAGCTGGATCATATGGTCCCAGTGGCAAAGCAGCTTGCACGGCAGCCTGAACCTGTTGCAGAGCCTTTTCTTGTTCTGGGCCCCACTCAAAACTGGAAGCTTTTCGTGTCACTTGATAAATAGGTCGACGTAGAACACCCAAGTGAGGGATATGTTGCCTCCAAAATCCAAAGAGGTCCACTAGGCATTGTGCCTCCTGTTTAGTTGTTGAGGGGGGCAGGGTGCAGATGCAATAGTTTATTCTTCACTTTAGTAGGAATATTTCAACATGCTCCACACCACTGGACCCCTAGAAATTTTACTGAGGTGGAGGGTGCCTGAGTCTTCATTGGGTTGATTTCCCAACCTCTTGTATGCAGATGTTGTACCAATGAATCTAGAGTCTTTGATACATCCTCCTTAGTGGGTTCAATCAGCATAATGTCATCAATATAATGGACTAGTGTGACATTTTGTGGAAGGGATAGTCAATCAAGTTCCCTTCTGACTAAATTATGGCACAGGGAAGAAGAGTTGATGTACTCCTTGGGGAGAGTTGTGAAAGTGTATTGTTGCCCCTGCCAGCTGAAGGCAAACTGCTTCTGGTGGTCCTTCGAGACTGGTATTGAGAAGAAGGCATTGGCCAGATCAATAGCTGCATACCAAGTACCAGGAGAAGTATTAACTTGCTCAAGCAATGAAATCACATCTGGAACGGCAGCTGAAATAGGAGTCACCACCTGGTTAAGTTTACGATAATCTACTGTCATTCTCCAAGATCTGTTTTTTTACAGGCCAAATAGGTGAGTTAAAGGGGGATGTGGTAGGACTGAATACCCCTTCAAGTCTTTGATGGTGGCACTGATCTCTGCAATCCCTCCAGGAACACGGTATTGCTTTTGGTTTACTATTTTCCTTGGCAATGGCAGTTCTAATGGTGTCCACTTGGCCTTTCCTACCATAATCGCCCTTATTCCATGTTTCAGGGATCCAACATGGGAGTTATGCCAGTATATCTATTCCAATGATGCATTCTGGAACTGGAGAAATAACAACAGGCTGGGATTGGGGGCCCACTGGACCGACAGTGAGGCGTACCTGAGCTAAAACTCCATCGATAACTTGACCTCCTTTGAAACATTTTGGGTCTCCTGGAATTAGTGTCATTTCAGAGCCAGTGTCCAGTAATCCCTGAAAAGGTTGATTATTTCCTTTCCCCCAATGAACAGTCACTCTTGTGAAAGGCTGAAGGTCCCTTTGGGGGCGGCTAGAAAAAGACTAACAGAATAAACCTTCGGTGATGTAGCAGGGTCCTTATTCAAAGGGACCTGACATTCCCCTCATTCAAGGGGTTGTGGGTCTGCAAACTGGCTCAAGTCTGGGGATTGAGTGCTCATGACTGTCTATTCTGCTGTTTACCTGATCTAGCATTCTTCTGCCTGTATAGATCACCTAAATATTTAGTAGGTTTCCCATATATTTCACTCCTAGGGGCACTGTGGCTAAGTACCCAATGCCATAAGTTCACACGAGACAAGTTCCTTTGATTACTATGGAAACCTTGCTGTCCATTACGATAACCACATCCACCCTGTTTGCTTCAGTGTTGACACCTGCCCTCTACCACCACGGGGTCCAATCAGCCCCATTGTAGGCAAATGTTGGGAGTTCAGTTGGGGCAGTCCCTACTGTTAATCCTGGTGCACATAAAATAGCAATCACAGGAGTCTTCAGAGATGCTGGGCCCACGTCACAAACTTGTTCCTTATGGTTGTGGCGAAAGGTATGTCCTCAGGGCACTCCCCTTTTTGGTCTATTCTGATAGATCCATTCCAACATAGCAATTTCCCTAAACTTTTGGATGCCTTCTTCTACAGTCACCAAGGTAGGTTAGGCACCTCAAGTTGTTCTAATCTAGGTCATCTGGCAGCCCATGCTTCAGTGAGACAACCAAATAAGGAATTAGATCCTCTCTTAGCCTCTCTTGCTGACACATTTAAAGAATCTGTGCTTAGGGGTCCCATATCCAGGAATTCAGACTGGTCTAATATTACATTTCTTGCACCAGTATCCCACACCCTTAGTAACCATTCCCAGGGATATTCCCCAGGCTTCTGCTTGCACGTGTTAGAAAACTCAAGCAGATCTTTATGAGTACAGCGCACTTCTTCCTGAGTCAACATCTGACCCTCACCTTTAGGAACTTTCTGAGACTTAATTCTAGTCACAGCCTTAGGGGAAATAATGGGTGGTGGGGGTGTTTCCTGGGGGCTCTCGGCATTATCTTGTAAAGCATCTCCTCCAGGCAATACTACAGATGCAGCCTCACCTGGTCTTTCAGCTTGAACAGGTTGGTTAATCTGCTCTGGTGTGGGTTGTTTTACTGATTGTTGGTTAATCCCCTCAGGTGGGAGGGGTGGATCTACTGACTGGGGTGGCTCAATCGTCTCTAAGGGCTCAATGTCCTCCTCTTCTGGATCATCAGCCCTTATGTTCCCATCCCATGTTTCAGGGTCCCAATTCTTTCCGATCAATGCCCTTACTTTAATATCAGACACTGTTCTAGACCTGCAATTCCGCTGACGCTATAATTCAGCTACTTGTATGATGAGACTCTGGATGTGATTTTCAGCAATATCAGCTCTATTACTAGAGAGATGACTCTCTTTTGTAGCACATGCAGAAGCTTTTAGGTCTGTTATTCGGCACTTGAGATATGCTTCTGAGGTTCTGAGATTATCCCTTTCCTTGATCACGTTTTCTATTGTAAGGAGGACCAGCCAACCAGCTTCCCTATACTTCTCATCCTGACCAAACTGCTGGAAAATACCCAGTACAATCACCCAGAGCCTCTCCTCTCACCAGCACTTCATGTATCGGTGGCGATACTGAGGATATTAGCTTTGTGACTTCACACCATGGATTAGCACCACCCTCTCTAGTAATGGTGGCAGACTTAGCCATGCCTTTAGCAGTAGAGGCAGCATTCTCGGGGCTGTTAGGCCTAATCAGGCTGGAGAGCCCATTGGAGAAGCCTACATTTATGACCGTGTTTCTCTAGAACCACTCCGAGTACCAACTGTGTTAGGTAGGGTTCTAGAGAAATGAGACCAGGAGATATATCACCTCACTTCCATGAAACAGTTAATATACTGGAAGCTCTTCAGCTCGTGGATTGCCGGGTCCAAGGTCAAGGAAGCAGACATGGAGTTCTCCCTCAGGCAAGGCAAGCAGAGTCTTCCCACAGGCAGCAAATAGCAGGGTAGGTCAGCAACAGTCAGTAGCTTGGGAGCTTAGTGAAGCAGGCCCTGATGGATGTTGAATGCAAGCAATGCAAGGCGACAGGATCCACCAGCCTCAAGCTTAATCTATGTGTGCACCAGCAGTGTGGCCGAGCAGGTCTCAAAGGAGCCTCAAGCTCTAGTGACATGATCCATGGGCTGGCCTGGTCCACGTGTGGTGTAACTCACAGGTCGAGCCAGAGAACTTAGCTACAGCAGCAGCACAAATGCTCCGGCCCGCTCCCATCGCCAGAGAGCAAGAGAGACAGGGGCAGGCCTTAAAGAGCCCTTTATCTCTTTGCTCTCCAATCAAACGGCGACCTGATTAATCCCACATGTTCCTATTGGCCAAGTTGGCAAAATAAACCTAACTATCACAGGGGGTATTGAGATAGGAGGGCAGGTGCTACTGGCAACCTGGACACCAGGGCTAGGGGCTAAGGGTATAGTCCTTGAGCTGCTTCTCCCCTACAGGCATCCCCCACCTCCCTCTGTGACCTCATCAGGTACTTGGCTTTAAATAAAAGCTACATCTGCACATAATAACCCGTACAGACCACTTTCCAGAACGCCAAACTCCTACATCCATCTACCAACTACACATCTCCCCTATGTATGAAATGCCTCTTCGTCAAGTTAATCAAGACTTGTAGCGACCCAACAGAACAGAATCAGGCTGCACATGAGGTTTTCAAATCAGTAAATCTTCACAGGGGCAGAAAGCCTCGCTCCCATGAACAGTTGGGTGGGTTTGAACTGCTGACCTTGTGGTTAGCCGCCCAGTGTTTAACCGTTACAACATATATTTGCTGTACGTACATTAAATACATGTCTGAAATTTAATATATCCAACTGTGACCGCCTGTATTCCAATGGTCAGCCAATGCCACAAAACTGAACATAACCGCAGAACCTAACCTACAGGAACCTGATAAAATAATCTTCAGATATGCAATTGATAACATCCGCATGTGAGCACACACTACAAGCGCAGAGTCATGATGAATCACAGCATCTCACTAAAGCATAAAGGGACTTTGGTGATTCAACCTGTTCATTTCACTGGCAAGGAAACTAGTGCCTGGGATTCTTCTTTCTTCCTCATTTCTATAAAATGCTGATATTATCTTTTTGCTATTACTTGCAGAAATGGCACTATACTATTCAGTAGAGTGGAGAAAATGATACTATACTATTCAATACAGCAGACCGAAAAGTATGTAGTATTCAGTGAGTCTGATGACCTCTGAATTCCAGAAATTCTCATCCTTAAGAGCTCTCTCTTTCCACAATGATTGCTGAAGACAAAATGGGTGCATAAGCAAATGTGAAGAAAGCAGATGGTGCCTGGCTATCAAAATATATAGCCTCTGGGGTCTTAAAGCCTTGAGGTTCAACAAGCAACCATCTAGCAGAGAAGCAACAAGCCCACTTGGAAAAAGCACACCAGCCTGTGCAATCATGAGGTGTCGATGGGATTGGGTAACAAGCATCAGAAGACCCAAAACAAACAAACATAAAACATAGTGTTGAGAACGATGGGGGACAGAGCAGAGACCCAAAACCCATCTGTAGACAATGGAACATCCCCTCACAGAAGGGTTACAAGGAAGGATGAGTCAACCAGGGAGCAGTGTATAGCACCGATAAAACACACAGTATTCCTCTGATTCCCTGAGGCTTCCTTACCCCCCACTATCATGACCCCAGGTCTGCCTTTCACTGCAGGCTAGACTGGAGCCTGTACACAGGTACCGATAAGAAGTAACAACACATGGAATCCAGGAACAGGAATGGGAGTAGCGATACTAGGAGGGTAGAGGGAAGGTGGGGAGAGGAGGGAAGGGGGAACCAATCACAATGGTCAACACATAAACACACACACACATGCACACACACACACACGCACACACACACTGGGAGAGGAACAACAGAAACCATGGGGGAAGGGAGACTGGTCGGTGTAAGAAATGAAAATAATAATCATTTATCATTTATCAAGAGGTCACAAGGGTGAGCGGGGAGGGAGGGGAAAAAAGAGGAGTTGATACCAAGGGCTCAATAGAAAGTAAATGTTTAGAAAATAATGATTGCAACACATGTATAAATATGCTTGACACAATTGATGTATCAATTGTTATAAGAACTGTAAGAGCCCCCAATAAAATGATCTTTTAATTAAAAAAAAAACTCTCTCTAACGTACTCCAGATAGTGTCATGGTCATGGCCAGGAGATACTCATGAGTGTCAGAAATGAGGGAAGGGAGAATGTGAGTTGTGTATAATTGGAGTGTTCCTCTCCACCTGCTGCACATCCCAGGGTACCTATGATTTGGTACGACAGGCAGGCACCTGTCTGCTAGAGAAAACTCTGATGCTCAGAGAGCTCTGCTAAGATGCGGTTGGAATTATGCCCAAAACCCTCCAAAATTCAGACTACCCCACAGGAACCCCAGTGTAGAGTTGGGGAGAAGGCTTCATATCAGAAACATCTCCAGCCTCAGTTTTGCTGAGCATAGGCTTTTAAAGTCCCCAGAACTATCTCCAATTATGTTGGCCAATTTTAAGCAATTCCCCCACCGCCCCACTCCAGTCTAATTTTTTTCAGTAGAGTTAATACAAACTCCATCCACTCTAATGTGCTCGATCATGGCTGTTGGTGGCTCCAGCTTTCCCGTGGCTCAGGCCATGGTATCCTCCATATCATACTGGCTGTATGCAAAAATATATCTGGAACCCAATCAGTTCACATCGACCCCAACTTTCATCCAAACCCCATCAAGTGTCGGCTGAGTGGCAACAGTCTCCTCCCTGGTTGCTCTGCTTCTACTCTGCCCCATGTGCCTCCAGCTCTCCTGCACCCAGCAGCCAGGAGGAGTCTTCGTAAATCAGGCCATGCCACTTGAAACCCTCACTCACAAAACTCACTCCCATCGAGTCAATGCTGACTACTAGCAACCCCCTGTGAATTTCTAAAACTGTTGACGGGAGCAGAAAGCCCAGTCTTTCTCCCTCAGAGCTGTTAGTGGTTTCAAACTGACGACCATAGGAATATTGCAGCCCAACTCGGAACCCCTACACCACCAGGGCTCCTCAAAGCCCCCTAGAGAGCTCTAATTGACAGAACTTCTGAACAGAAAATCAGTCAGGATATAGAGGACTTAAAACCCACTCTCTCAAGCCAACAGGCTTCACCACCACTCCACGCAGCACCAGCAAAATCAACACCACATTCATCAAAGAGCACTCATCAAGATAGACCATTGAACACATTTCAATAAATTTAAAAGGGTCGAAATCATGTATGATCTATGAACACAATGGAATTAAGTGAGAAATTTTTTTTTAATCTGTCACAAACATAAAATAACCAGAAAACTCATAAAGGATATTAGAAAATATATTAAGCCAAAAGATTAAAAAAACACAGCATAAACCATTTCGGACATACCTAAACCAATGATTAGAGGAAATGTTGTAGTTTTGAATTATTATATGACTCAAAACATAAGAAGGCTTCAAAATCAAAAACCTCAGCTTTCATTTTAAGCAGATCAGGGGGAAAAAATAATCAAAAGAGGAGGAAACATTTTTTAAGAGAGCAGAAATGGAAATAAAGGACTATTCTGAACAACTTTGTGCCAATAAGTTTGACCACCTAGATGAAATAAATGAATTCTCTGAAAAATACAAATTACTAAAACTGGCACAAGAAGAAAATAGGATTATCCAATTGTGATAGTGATTGTACTAAACTGCATGATATGATCAAACTGTGAAAAAATAAAGTGCTCTATATGTAGCAAAAAGAATAATAATAAATCTGAGGAGTCCTGTAACAATTTTAAACATCATTTAAAACATCCCCACAAGGAAAACTCTAGGTGAGGTACTATATTTGTGATTTCAAGCAAACATTTAAAAATTATCCAGGCCCCACAATTTCTTATAGAAAAATAGGGAATGCTACAAGGGTGAGTTAAATATTGCTGCTAAGGTTCCGGTTCATTCATGTGTTCAAACATGTCGCTGTGCTCAGATAAGTTCTCTCAGTGATAAACGTAGTCGCATTAGGATACCTTCCCCCAGACAGTGGCTTCCAGGGGGATCTGCTTAACTAGTTAAGTCGAGGCAGACAGGTCATCAGAAGGTTACGGCAACTGTTTCAGCGGCAGTACTCCAAAGGGGCAGTCTTCGGAGATTTGTTCCCGAAGGTCAGAGGATGATCACGGGGACTTAACTGAGAAGTGTCAAGAAAACTGAAAAGTACACCGGTAAGAAAAAAGCCAAGGAAGTTGCACCAAGCAACGTTTTTCGATCAAGCATCTCTTGGAGACTGTTTCTGTTTTAACAAGAAGGGGAAATACACACGGATGGAGCCTCCAGTGAACTCCCTCTGAGCACAGAGCAGGGACGTGACTAGCTTTGCCCTCATGCAGAGCGCGCTGGAAAGTGGATTGTTTCAGATGCAGCTTGGTTAAAATGTAAGACCTTATCATTTGACCTCCCTGTTGACCCATGTTAATTTTGTTGTAAGTTTTAATATTTTCTGCTTTCTTTTCGATCGAGATCTTTCTCTGTTTTAGTTTGTAATTGTTGTTGGTTTTCTTATTGTTGTTATTGTTTCATGTTTTTCTGTATGTGAAATCCAGGACAATAGCAGGGTGAATGGTTTCTTGGGGGCATGGCG
>NW_022111376.1:2280613-2305421 GCF_000313985.2 Echinops telfairi
GGGGGGAGCTAACAGCAGTTAGTCCTAGAAAGAAGAAAAGGTTCTAAAATTAATTGTGGTGATGATTGTACAACTCTTCTTAATATGGTTGACTTATTTAATTGCATGATTTGTGAATTATATGCCAATAAAATTGCTTTAAAAATAACTTCTTTGGGAACCTTACCCCATGCACACCCCTTCATATTGCTGTTTGTTCCCCAGATTCTAACACTGAAAATGAAGATCGTTTGTGTCCCTTACAGATGCCAGAAGTGTCATTTTGACATGATGTAAATGAAGAGGACAGAGTATGTTGTGGGAAGGGTTAGAAGGAGGGAGACCATGCCTTCAGAAGTGTATAGGCCTAGATGGAAAGTGTGTCAAGAAACAGCCCCCCGTTTTGACTTTCTTGTCTAATAAAGATTGCTATGACTTTGTAGCAAAATTTTCTGACTCACCCTTGAGTTATACTCAATTAACATACTCCTTGGGACTACCTTGGCATTCTTATGAAAGAAATTGTTACCAAGAGCCTGAAATGAAAACCACATAAAGCTACAGATCAAAATCCCTCTCGAGTATAGACACAAAACCTCTTAACGAGGAACCTACAAATGAAATCAATCTATCAATAAATGATATCCTGCGATCAAGAAGGTTTCACCTGGAGACGCAAGGTTGCTTTAGCATATGAAATCAATCAGTTTGTTCATCGTACAAACATAAAAAATAAGAGATCATCCTGAAAGTCCACCGAGACACAACGTATGCTGTCTCCTCTCAGCGCTGCTCCTCACCATGGAAGCACTCATGGACTATCACTGAATAGTGGCTGAAATCAGACAAAACATTAAAAGACACAGACAATGGAAATGAACGATCAGTTACTTCATGATCACACGCACATACTACTGACTGTAGAACCTATATGCAAGAGCGCAAATTATTAACTTGAAAGGAAACCCATCTCCATGGTCTTTGGGGGAGGGAAACCTTCCATAGAGGAGCTGCACACAAACCACACACACACTCACTGCCATCGAGTCGATGCCGACTCAGAAAGACCCCACGAGGCGGGGTAGAGCTGCCCCTGTGGGTTCTGAGACTGCAACTCTTTGAGAGGCTGGTGATCTCAAACTGTGGACCTTTCGGATCACAGTTCAATGTATCACGACTACGCCACCAGGACTCCCTTGAAACACACACAGAAAACCATAATAAAGTGGACCCTGCAAGTAGATGAACCTTAACAAGATGGCATCCACAATTGCATTCATCTCCTTCAACAGCCATGACAGACCACGGGACTCGGTAGCTTAAAATGACTCAAATCTCTCTCACTGCTCTAGATCTAGGCCAGAAGTTCATGGTCCAGCTCTGGGCAGGGTTGCTTTGCTCTGCTAGCCTTAGACGACGCCCATAGGCAGGCTGATGCCCGCCCCCACCACCGCTGTCCTTCTAAGGCCTCTGCCCCAGAGGTGACTCACTACCACCATCTAGATATGTACACCATTTTTCCACCTCCACTCTCTTGGGCGGGAGGGTGCCCCCCGCACCTTCTCTACCATTTGCCTTTGGTGGGCCTGCCCTCCAATCTCCACCCTACCTTACCCCATCCCACTCCATCCCATCCCACCCCAAGCAAACCAGTCAGAGACAGCTTGTCACTGCCATCTTGTGGCCATATCTTTCCAGTGTTCATCCCCAAACTCCCTTTACCTCACATTGCTAGGTTGAGCTGAAGTCAAGCAGCCTGTTCGGATTTTTTTTTTTTAATCCGTTTCCTGAGCCTGGTGACATCGTGGGCTGGCATTGAGCTTCCAACTTCAAGGTCAGCAGTTTGAAACCATCAAGCTCTCTGCTCCAACCCCACAGGGGCAGTTCTACTCTGTGCTACAGGACTGCTATGAATCGGCCTCCACTGGAGGGCAGGGAGTTTGGGTCTTGTGGCTTGGAGCTTTGAAGGCATGGTGGCATGGGGGCATAGTGGTTACGAGGTGGACTGCTAACTGCAAGGTTAGCAGCTGATAACCACCAGCCGCTCCTCGGGAGAAAGACAGGGCTTTCTACTCCCCTAAGGATTGACGATCTCGGTAACCCACGGGGGCAGATCGACCCTGTCCTATACGGTTGCTGAGTATAGGCTGCACTGACTCGATGGCAGTGTTGGCTTTTTATGTGCCAGGCCAGCTCACAGACACCTTCTGTGCACCACCCAAAGGTAGCTGCCCTCCAGTGAGGCCAGGGGAGACTCAGAAGGGTGGAGACCATGAGCCCTTTCCCAAAAGTTTCCCTTTATGCCCTCGGTGTGTTGACCAACTCTAGCGGAAGGACCATTGGGAAGCCTTCCTTTCCACCGTGTCCTTGGCCAAGAACAAGCCCAGAGTTGTCAGTGTGCTTATGGGTCAGCTTGAACTACAATCAAGAGTCACAGCCACCCTTCAGGACAAGTCTAAATATGTATGGCAACACCAAGCCTGCCTTCTTTCCTGGAATGGCTGGTGGATTTGAACAGCCAACCTCATAGTTAGCAGCCCAGCAAGGAACCCAATACGCCAATATGAGTAAGAATCAACTGGAGAGCAGTGAGTTTGGTTTGGAATGATGATGAAGCTGCAGCCCTGCTGGCTTAGCAGAGAGCTAAGTGCAAGGTTGGTGGTTCAAAGCCACCAGCTGCTCCTTGGCAGAAAGATGAGGCTGTTTGTTTCTGTGAAGTTCCAGCCTTGGAAAGCCTGTACAGGGTGGCTCTGAGTAAGACTTGGTTTGGTGGCAGTGGGTATGGTGGGTGTTACAATGAAGAGTGGGGCTGTGAGTACTGCGTCTCAGGCCTCCTGCCGGCCAGGCCCCTGGCCTCATTTCAGAAAGCCAAAGCAGCCTCCCCCGCGCCCTGCACCGGGTCTTGACTATGGCTATTCAAATGTCATTTCTTGCTTACTGCGTGGACCTGCACTGTTCTCACTCCTGGGGAGGGGAACATGCTTTCTGGTGCTCACTGGTTACTTGGAGCAGTGGAGAGATGCCACAGACAAGCAGGGTGTGTGCACTCGACCCGGGAGCCACGGCAGTTCTAGGTAGGGTGGGAGGGTGCTCAGGCAGCTAGTACAGCAGGCTTGCTGGCTCGCCTCATAGGAGGGATCCAGCCAATTACTCTGGAAACCCAACCAAAGGAAAGTCAGATCCCAGCTTCTGGGCTGGTGCTGATCGAAAGTCATCTACACTCAGCCCACCGTGCAGAGTGCCCACGATGCAGCGGCAGGAGGGGCAGCGGGCAGAAACTTCAGGGAAGGGAGGAGTCAGATGATCAGCCAAGGCCGGCTTGCCCCACTGTGACTTGAACTGCCAACATTATACTATTATACCATTAACGCCCAGGTCTGTAACCTCCTAGGAAAGGCTCAAAACTCAGCCAAGAGTCCTTCCACTTGCCAGGCCAGGCCCTTGGCATCACAAATTTCCACAAGGCCCCTACTCGTACTTCGATGTCCGAAAAGACAGTGAGAAGTCGGTGTGAAGCTTCTATTCAGCAGACCAGGTGGCAGTGACTCAAAAGCCAACGCCGTGAAACGCAGGGACTGCTACATGGGCGTGTGAATAAGACAAAAAGACACTTGTGGCCAAATCAAGCTGGGAAAAGATATTTGCAATGTACATCATACATCGAAGCAAAACCTACTGATACACGCCTCCTAAAGTCCAAGAAACAAAGACGGCCACCGCCGGAGAGAAAAATGGGCCACAGGCACTTCACAAATGGCCCTCCAACTCCTGAGGAGATGGTCAACCCCGCTAACCACCAGAGAATAGCAAGTCTAGTGGATGGTGACAAGTCAGAGGTGTAAGCAGGAAGCCATCCCAAAGGCGCACAGGATTTTCTCTTGAAATGTCCCAAATGCCCTCCCTAACGGATGCAAAGTGCACTAGGGTAGTTAGTGCACCAGCCGTGAGAATGGGGAGCGCGGCGACACAGGTGGAGGTCAAGATGGCACTCTCCCTGGTGGGCCTTGGCCTGGCATCCCCGTGGGCATGGAGGAAGAAGACCTCCATGGCCAGCAGGAGCAGAGAACAGCCAGCCCCGAAGCGGGGACGCCAAGGCTGGTAGTCGGTGCTCGAGTAGCTGCCCTCTCGGTGGGCCGGGCAGGTGAGGGGAAAGCAGAGACGACATTGTCCTGGCTTCATCGGCCACAGGTGGCCCTACTCAATGCACTCCATGACATGTATCTGCAGGGTGTCAATGTCTGGAGCCTGATACTGGCACTTGGGACAGCAGAAATCTGGAGGCTCGTCTGGGGGGCTCCTCCGCTGGCCAGGCAAAGCCAGGTGAAAGGAGTGGTGGGCTAGGAGAGAAAACACAGACGGGGAGGACCAGGTCACCACGCATGTTGAACTCATGAGGCCAAGGGTGCTGACGGAACTGTCAAGCAGCAGGCGGAGGCGCAGAGTTAGGGTCCTCCAGCCCAAGCTCCTCCTCCCACCTCACTCACCTGAGGCAGAGGGCAGGGGAGGCTGCGAGCCCTCGACATGCCGCTTACGCATATCCTCAATCAGAGCCCTGTGGAGACAGGAAGCCCCCGTGAGCAGGTCACCCGAGCTGTCCATCCCACGTCCACCTGGCAGCGAGGCCCACCTGGCCGAGTCCTGCGAGCTGGCCTTCAGCCGGCTGTACTCCCTCTGCAGCTGCTCCAGCTGCTCCTGCAGCAGCTCCTTCTTCTCAGCCAGCTTCTCCCGGGCCTGCCTCTCGGCCTGGAAGTCCGCCTTGTAGATGTCCGCCTAGGGAACCCGTGAGAGAGAGCTGCCAGGACTCCCAGCAAGTCACCCAGGCCAGTCCCCAGGGTCAGAGTAGACCCAAGCCTGCCTTCCCAGCATCCACGGTGGCACAAGGACCCTCACTCTGTTGAGAGTGATCTCCAAGTGCGCTGAGAATTCAAGGACTAGTGTGAAGGGCCAGGAGAGCTAACAAAAAGACCCCTGCTAGGGGTGATGTCAAAGAAAGGTGCTCAATGTAGATGGGGCAAAGGCTGCTCCAGGGCTTAACACTACAACCATCCAGAGAATCAACATTCGCAGCGACACTCCTTGAAAGGAGAGCGGGGCCAGGGCAGCCAACCCGAGGGGGTCACTCACCTGGGCCCGCAGCACTGGGACGGTCTCCATCACCGTCTTATGCTGCTCTGCCTCCTCCTTCAGCTTGTCGATCAGCTCCTGCTTGGCTACCAGGGCCTCCTCGGCCTGCTGCAGCCGCTGCTTCAGGTCTTCCAGCTGGAGGCCCTGGAGACAGGCAAGCGGGCACTGAGGTCAGGCAGCTGCCCTGGCTAAGAGTCCAATAGTCCGGGGCAGGGCCAGGGAGGGCAGATCACAGAGAGCAATAGGTGTGGGGAGAATGCTGAGATCCAGAGGGCAGAGGTGAGAATACCGAGAGCAACCCTTGGGGTAGACCTTCTCTTTCCCCACTCCCACCGGAGGCCACCCATGGGCACTCACGACACAAACCTGCCTGCTAGGTGCTCATTGTGCCCAGTGGCCCCTACCCCAGGAGCCTAATGGGCTACACCCTTCTAAGTCTCTCAGGAAAACCTTCATGCAGGACATCGCCCACCCGTCAAAGACCAGAAGCCTGGAGCACCCGCTAGGGAAGGTCCTGTGCACCAGCACCACGGGACCAGGGCAGCAGGTGAGAGGGAGGCACTGGGAAGGGGCTCACTTAGCGCTGGCTGGGGTCTCCACCAAGATTAGTCTCCCTCCTCAAAGCCCATTCTCTTGGACCTGGAGGCTAGAATTGGGGGGTCAGTCCCCGGGACATCACTGTGGGGGCTCAGGGACAGTGGCCAGCCCAGCACCGGCCTCCCAGCCCAAACTCACTCGGTTTCGCTCACTGTTAGCCATGCTGCTCTTGATGTGGTTGTCATAGTCTTGGAAGAGCTGGTGATACGCCATCTGTAACTGGGCCAGCTTCCGCCTAAGGGAACAGATTGAGACACACCCTCGGTCTGGGCCCACCTCAGCTTTGCCTTCCTGTCATGGAGGTGCACTCGGACTTGGGCGCTTCAGGCCCTCGATTTGAGGCAGGGTCTCCTGAATGGCAGGTATTATTACAAGTGAATCGCTAGTGGCTAACTGTAATGGATTTTCCCTTATAAAGACACCATGAAACACAACTGCCCTCAAAACCACTGCCACCAAGTCCACGACGATTTCCTGCGACCCTCCAGGACAGGATAGAACTGCCCCTGTGGGTTTCCGAGGGTACAAAACCTCATCTTTCTCCCCCGGAGCAGCTGGTGGTTTCAAACTGATGACCTTGCAGTCGGCAGTCCCAGACACAGCCAAGACGCCACCAGGACTCCTGCCGCACTGCCCTAAGGAAAAGCCGGAGTCTGTTTTGGACTAATGGAGACTGAAGAGGTGTGCCCCACTACAGCACTATGATAGGCTCCTGCTGAGAAAAACAAAAAACAGCTATGAGAACGTGCTTGTCTGTCTAATGAGGAGTTCGTGCGCAGTCTCCTTACTGCTGCCTTGTAAGGGCGAGTTCTGGAAGGACTGGGGAGACTGGTAGCCTGAGTGGGGACAAGGGGGGGAGATCTTCTTCAGCAAGTACCCTTTGGAGTCTTTGCATTGGTAAACCATGGAAATAAACCTCTTCAAAAACCAAAGCATGAATGGAAAATGGTTACAAAGTCCATGGAAAATGTTTCTCTCTTGAGGTTTAGATTAGTGGCGAGCAGTCCTGTGGCTTCACACCTGTGACCTCTAACCTCACACTCCGGGATGTGCTCAGCTTCTCGGCCCCCACCCGGCCGACCGCCACTCACTTCTCCTCCGAGGCAGCCTGGCGTTCCACGCGCAGCGCAGCCTCCATGCTCTGGCTCTGCATGCGCAGCTGGTCCACCTGCACGCTGTGCTGCTGCTGCAGCGCTTCTCGCTCGCTCTCCAGCTGCCGGGCCTGTTCACTGGCTGCCCGAGCCCTGTGGATGGAGCTGGGGGTCATGGGAGCCCGGCAGGGGGCGTCCACGAACAGCCCACTGGGCAGATGCCTGCGTCACCTGCTGCTGGAGAGGGCCACATGGGAGGTAACCAGTGGTGGTAGCCGGCCTCTCAGGAGGGAAGCCTGGATGGCAGCTCCCACAGTCACCAACCTAAGACCTTCCAGCTAACCACTGTGGCTGTGGCTATGGCCCTGGAGACCCTCGGAATGTCCTCAAGTCTTCAATCCAGGAAGTAATTGGAGAGCTGGGCGTCAGCTGGGACCCTGGCTGTTGTAACTACTACCATTGACTTGGGGAGGGGGGTGCAGAGTGCACATGAGCTGTTTGCTCTCCTCCAGACTCGGCTGCCATCAAGTTGAATCTGCCTCTAAGTGATCCCTAGAACTGTCCATCATCTTTCTCCCGTAGAGGGGCTGCTGAGCTCCTTTGGGGGTAAAACCACATAAATAAGGTGTACGGAACCCTAGCGGCACAAAAGAGAACCTTATGACCAGTCAGAAAACTGAGCCAAGAGGGGAGTGTGTCCTTTGCACTTGACCCCTGTGCAGAATACTTCCTAGATCAGCCATTCTCAGCCTGTGGGTCAAACGACCCTTTCACAGGGGTTGCCCGATTCAGAACAGTAGCAAAATGACAGTGATGAAGTCGCAACGAAAATAACATGATAGTTGGGGGTCACCACCACATAAGGTATGAGAGGGTCGCGACATGAGGAAGGTTGAGACCCACTGTCCTAGGTCTAGGAGTCAAGAGCGCTGTAACACCAAAGATGTCATAAGCATTGGCCTAGCAGCAGAGTGTGGCACGTCTGAGCACCAATCAGTGGTGCTAGAGGGTCAGGCAGGGCAGAGGCCCAATGGGCCTAAGGGCTGAGGGCCAGAGAGAGGTCTGGCTATGACCACCAACAAGAAGCTGTCCTGCCCCAAAACTGTATGCTGAGTCATTGTTGAACCTGATTAGTAAGCTGATAGTTCCCTAAGAATGTGCTTTGTGAGTTCTGTGTGGCCACACCTTTCTTCCAGTCTCCAGACCAGGCCCTTCCTGAGGACACCTGAAGTGGCCTCTGGGGCAGGGCCCCCTCCCACTCACCTGACCTCGAAAGCCTGCCGGTCCTTGGTGGCAGCCTCCAGGCGGCTCTGGCTCTCCTGGAGCTCCCCCAGCAGGGACGTCACCTGGGCTTTCACTGAGGCCTTGTCCTCAGCCATCTGCTGCAGGAAAACACGCCACTTCCTGTCAGCTCAGCTCTCCGCAGCAGCGCCCTTAACCTCTGCTCTGCCCTGCCCCCACCTCCAAGTTCAACAGCCCACTGCAGCCTGCCTCTTCTGCCTACACTGTAAGCCCTCTTCCCTATCTCCAGGAATGGGCAACACCAGATGCCAGAAAGGAGGGGCAGAAACACAGCCAGCAGCCTGGGAACTATCCCCCACCTCCGATGTCCAGGCCTCAGTCCCAGGTACCTTCTGCTGCCCCCTGGCTCATGGGCAGAATCTGTGGCCCCAGGATCTGGGCACCTGCTCTAGTCATCTGCCAGGAGCCCAGCCCGAGTGCACCCCACACTCCCAGCTTCCTTGTCCCCTGGGCACCGGCGGCAAGCTTCCACAGGTTTCCCTGTCCTCCCCTCTGAGACCTCACTGTGCTGCCCAAGTCCTTCCTGGCTCCACCAGGCCAGAACTACCCTGCCCTGCCCTGCCCCACCCACCCAGAAGTGGTCCCTGCCCCTCCTAGACCCTTCCCCAAGTGCCTCAAGTCAGTAGCTGTGGGCTGTGATAAAGGGCAGCTTGTCTGAGCCCGCAGTGCCTCGGCTACCTGCTGGCACCTCTTCAGGTGCTCCAGCTCCTGCAGGGCCTGCTCCCGCTGTCCGGTCAGCTCCACCTTCTCCCGGCTCAGCTTCTCCACCAGCTTCCGGGCCGCCCCGAACTTCTGCAGGAGGAACGCCTTCTCTTCCCTCTGGTTTGCCTGGAAACGCAGCAGCTCCTCGCAACGCTCGCGCAGCGTCTGGTTGCTCTGACGGATGGCATCTGGCGTGCGTGCGGGGACACAGCGGAGAGGCTGGGCGGCCATCACAGTGCTGGCCCCCGCCCCGCTACCAGGTCTGTCCCAGAGGCCTTCCCAGCAATTCCTAGGCTTTCATCCAACCCTTCCCATCTCAATGACACCATCAACGGGCCCTTAAATTCAACGAAACCCTGCATGCCCAGATGAGGGTCCAGGGAAAAGCAGTGGCCCCTCCAAGCATGACACACAGAATGGTCGGTGACCCCAGCCCCCGGGGCCCTGAGGACTGAGGCAGGATGGGTAAGCCAAAGGCGGCCGAAACCCCCAACGGAGCAGTGTGAGAGAGCTTCACAAAGTCCACGGGAAAATGCCGTCATCTTTTCATCCCTTTTTACACAAACTGTTTGAAGGCCCCTCGCACCGGAAGTGAGCCCTTAAGTAAGGTGCCTAGACTAGGCAAGTTCCTGGCGACCAGAAGTTGAATGGAGGTTACCAGGAGCTGGTGGGAGAGGGCTGGGGCGGGAGTGGGGGGTGGCAGCTCCATGTTGCCGATTTGGTCAAAAGCTCCACAGAACAGTCACTGCTGGCCCCAAAGGCACCTGTGTGGGTCTCCGCCAAGCCAGCGGCTCCACACACTCGCTTCTTCATCCTGCCTGTTGAGGACCGCGCAAGCGTGCACGTGCTTCTTGGTTCAGTTGCTCTACAGCAGCGGTTCTCAACCTATGGGTCCCCACCCCTTTGGGGGGCGTCAAACGACCCTTTCACGGGGGTCACCCGATTCCTAACAGTAGCAAAATGACAGTTATGAAGTATGGTTGGGGGGGGGGGTTGTCTCCACAACATGAGGAACTGTATGAAAGGGTGGCAGTACTAGGAAGGTTGAGAACCACGGACCTAGAACCCCCACCCCACCAGCCAACCAGGGGCAGAGTCACAGCCTCTCCCCAGAGGTTCCCCCACCAGCCCCTCCCTGCACTGAATGCTCCAGCATCTCAGGAGCACCTCCTTGCAGCCAGCCAGCCAGCACCCATCTGAGAGAGCCACTGCTGCCACCAGACACAGGAGGCCACCATTTGCAGGGCAAGAAGGAACAGCACAGGACACAGCCATGTGATCTGGGGGACAAGAGCGCTGGCTACCCGGTCCCTGCACCCCACCCCGCTACTCTAGGCATGGCAGTCCAAAGAGGACACCCTTGTGTCAGAGGACAGGGGAGCAGATGGCACCATCCCCAGCCAGGCGGGCCGGTCCCGGGCCCTCTCACCTCGAAGCTCCTGGTTCTCCTCCAGGCAGCGCTGCAGAGTCTCGGGAGCACCCGGCTCAACAGGCAGGTGGAGCATCGTGGGCTTGCCCAGAGAAGACTCTTCGGGCAGCACAGCCTGCTCCCCCGCTGGGCCACCACTGGGCTGCACCATCTCACCAGGCAGATTTTTCCGAAGCGGCCTGTTCATCCAACACAGCTCAGTCTAGAAGAGAGAGGCGGCCACTGCTCCACACCCACCCCAGCTGTGAACCCAGTTTATCCCCCACCCTGAAGTTGCAGGCTCTGAACTCCACCCAGGTGACACACTGAATCCAGGGTATGCCCGTTGGAGATCAGGACGGGAACATGTGCCGAGTGTTCAAGGGAGGGAGGGGCTGGTGCCTGTTCCTCACCTAGCATAGGAAGTTGAATGCTGGCCCCACAAAAGATACAGTCACCTAACCCTTAGACCCCAGCCTGTGACCTCAAGATGAGGAGACCACCCTGGATTAGCCAGTGGGCCCTCCATACAATGACATGAGTCCTTATAGGTGAGAGGCGGTGGCCACATGAAGACAGTGGCAGGGACAGGAGGGATGCAGCCACAAGCCCAGGATACCTGGGCCCCCAGATCCTGGCAGGCCCTCCCCTGTGGATACTTTTGTTTCTGGTAGGACTGTGCTCCTGCCACAGCAGCCCTGGCAAGGAATGGTGCTAAGGAAAGTGCCAGTGAGAACTGAGGAGGGCCACCAGGACCTTGCTCCCTGGGCTTCCAGAACCATCCACTCTCCTGGTTTTTCTCCTGCCTCACTAGAGGCTTCTTTGCTAGATCATTTTCTCTCAGGAATCCCACTCTACGCACATCAGGCCTCCAGGCCAGACACCCCTGGACCTGCCAACAATCCATCTTACTGAGAGTCCCCAAAGCTAGTCCAAAGCCTTCCCTCTGATCACTTGATAACAGATCTACCCCTTTCTCCCACGATGACTCCGGGAAGTCATGGCAAGCATATTCTAGAATCCATTTGATGGCATTAAAAAATCCCAGCTCTCTGAGGATCACTGTGAGTCAGAATTGACTCTATAGCAGTAAAGTTTTGGTTTGGTTTTGTTTTCTCTGAGGTGTGATAATGCCTTGGTTAGGTTTGACCGAATGCACGGAGTTAAGCACATCCATACACAATGGAACAAACAGCATTTGACCCCCCAAAAAAGTAAAGTACTGATGTGTGAAGCATTATGGCCTAGCTAAACCTTGGCAGCCTGCTGGGCAGAGAAATCACAGACCACATGCTGTATCGGTCCACTCATAGAGACTATGCAGAAACTGAAGACACACCGAGAATAAGATTGTAGTTACCAGAGACTGTGAGATGGGAGGAATGAGGGCTGGTGGCTGAAAGGCACAAGGTTTTATTTGGACATGATGAAATGTTGTGAAATTAGGAAGTGGACAGAGCTGTACAACTTGGGCACACCAAAAATCACGAAATTACGTACTTTAAAGGGGTAAAGTGTATAGTTGGGGGCTATGTCTCAATAGTCATTGTTCATAATAAAAATGGGAGGGGGGAATAATGGATTCAACAAGATTAGCTTGAAGGAGCTCTGGTGGTGTAGTGGTTTACACTTTGGACTGCGATTCACCAGATCAGTTCGAAACCACCAACCACTCCTTGGGGAAAATACAGGGCTTTCTACTCCTGTTAATAGTTAGGAAACTCACAGGGACAGTTGTACCCTGACTGTCACTATGCATGGACATCTACTCAATGACAGTGAGTTTAGATTGAAGTAGACCATCCTTGGAAGATTTACTATACTAATCCTTCTACAGCAAACATGCCCAAGGATATTGGCGATGACCTTCTCACAAGTTACCCTTGCCCCCCAAGTCTGCTCCCTTCCCCACCAGCACCATCCATCTACTTCTGAGCCCATCTGTGCTGTGCTCAGAAGCCTGCCGTGGCTTCCCACTACCCTCCGCGCAAAGTCGCACAAAGTCCCTCCCTCCATCAGGAGGCCCACCCCTCCCTCTCCCTGGCTGGCTCTGCCCGGGCTACACTGACCTCCTCTGCACCACTCACTCAGTTTCAGCTCACAGACAGGGGATGAGGTCAGGGAAGTAGGGTGTTTGCAAAGGAGAGAAAACACTTAGCTGCTTTTTTTGAGGTCCTTCTAAAGAATTTAATGCCCCCAAATGCATTCAAATTGTATAGATATAAAGTGTCTTCTTAACCAGTTAGTACCCTTCGCTTTAGACATGGAGGGAGGCGCCCAAATAGTCCCGCTAGGGGCTGAAATAGCCCGGCTCCTGAATCTGCCCCCAGGGCCGGGCGCGGTGGGAACCAACCGGGAGAAGACAGCCCGGACGTCCCGGGGCGTCTCGAAGAGGCAGCGGAGCGCCCCCGATGCCACCCTGCCATCCAGAAGGAGGACCACACCTGTCAGCAGAGTCGGCTCAACGTGAGAAGGGCGAGAGCAGCGGGCTGCAGCTAGACACCCCGCGCTCCCGAAAGTCCCGGTGCAGCGGTCGCCCTTGCCTTTCTCCCGCAACAGAAATCTGCACTTCCGGCTTCCTGTGTCATAGCCATGGGATCCGGAAGCGAATCAAGCCAGCCCCTTCCAGGCGACCGTAGATGTGGCGAGAGCTGCGCGGGCACCTCACGGCCGCAACCTGCAACCAGGAAAGCCGGAGCCTGTCATCCTTGGGCGGTCGGGCGGGCTCCAAGCCAAATGATCAGGAACACCTGCTGCTTTTCTGGGCGTCGCACCCTCCACTTCCCGGCGGTTCAGGCGCCCAGCCGCCCCGCACTTGGGGGGGAGGGGAGAAAGGAGCCAAGACGAAGCCGACCAATAGGACACGAGATTTTGCCAAGGGCTCGCCCCCGAAGCAGTCGACTGGCGGAAGTCAAATGCTCCGCAAGGGCTCATGGTCGCCTGGGGGCGGCGGGAAAGCCGGGGCGGGGCGGAGTAAGAGATGGGGACTCGAGGGAACGCCATGGAATTGCACCCGGCCAGGTTAAGCATCACCTCGACAGAGATACCCAGTGATGCGGAGCAACAGCGACGGGGACGTAAGGCGGCTCCCAGCCCGGTGACCAGCGCAGGTGCCTGAGGGGAGGGGCGGCCACGGGTGCTCGGGCTGGGCCTGGGATGCGCGCGCAGCTTTCTCGCGGTTTTTTTTTTCCCTTCCCCCCGCCCCCAACCTCCCGCCACTCCCGTCCCGCCCTGGAGAGGCCGGCCAAGGCTCCGCCCTGCGCGTCTCGCCTGAGGCCCTGAGGCTCAGCCGAGGCCCCCGCCCCCTCCCGCGCCGGTTAAATGGGCTGGCGGGGCGCAGCCCCCGGAAACGGCCACGCGTTCGGGGCTGAGGAAGTTCTAGCGTTGCAGGCGTCTGAGGACACTGAGGTAACTGAGGCGACGTGCGGGCCCACCGAGAAGTCAGGCGGGGGGCCTGCTACTACCCTTTGGTTGAGCCGAGTTTGGCGTACTTGGTGGAGGGGCCGAGTCAGGAGGGCTTAGCCGACCATAGGACCGCCCCCGCATCCTCTCCATCGGCCGCTGCGGGCTTGGCAGACCGTGAGAGGCCGCCCAGGTTAGCGACTGCGGAGCTGGCAAGAACTCCCATCTTCTGCTCCTTGAGGAGTGGCGGAGGAGTTCCCGCCACAGGCAGGCTGTGAGAGTGCCGTGGGCTGGGGCTGGGGCTGGGGCTGTGAGGTCCAGAAAGTTCCCTGGGAGAAGGCAGTCTGGAGGAGTGGCGGGTGCCTGCGGTTAAGACTGTGCTGGGAGCCCACACACATACACACACCCCCTCCCTGGTGCTACCCGGTGCCAGGACTTGACACAGGCCGCCTTTCTTTCCCCAGAGAACACCATGGCTGAGCAGGTGGCCCTGAGCCGGACACAGGTGTGCGGCATCCTCCGGGAAGAGCTGTACCAGGGCGATGACTTCCACCAGTCTGAAACGCACATTTTCATCATCATGGGCGCCTCGGTGAGTCCCCTCAGCCCCACATCGCAGAAGCCACACTCACTGTGCGGCCGGACCGACTAGGTCCAGTGGCTGCCCAAGCAGTGCCAGGTGTCCCTCTAGCTGTGGCCACACTCAAGGTCTTCCTCCTCCAACCTGGCACACGCGAAAGCTGAGCTGCAGACCTAGCGCCTGCTTCTTCTCAGAGTATCCTTTTCAGACTTGTTTGTTACTTAGCAGATAGCTCCTAGGAAATGAGTCCCAGAGGCAAGACCTGAGGCCCAATTGCTACCACCTCATGGTCCCCGGGGACAAACACTGTGTCATTTAACACCATCTCTTTGCTTGCTGAAGGCTCCTTCCTCGGCCTGCCCCAAGCATTTATCTTGTAGAACTGCCATTTTGATTTACTAGGAAAGGCTTGGGATTCTTGTTCCCAGGGACGAGGCCTGCTACCCTTCACGTGGCTGTGAATTCTTAGCCTGAGTGTCTTGGGCAAGAGTTCTGCCCAGCAACTCCCACACTGCAGGCGCCAGCCCTCTGCAGGCTGGAGGTGGTGGTGGCTCTTTGGTAACTGGTCACCACCCTGATAGTCTGCCCTGTCCCTCAGACACCGGGGAGATTATGAGGAGCAGTGTCCAGCCCGCCAGACAAAGCAAAGCACACTGTCCCCTTTGAGCCCCGTTGGCATCAACCAAGCACCCTTCCTCCCAGGAACAGGCTCAAGGCGAAGGGAGCTGGGACTTCTCGTCCTTCACCCGGACCTACACGTGGGTGGAAACTTGTCTAGTGTCTCATTGCCCAGAAACCCAAGAGGCTGCAGCCTGTGGAACTAGCTCACACTGTGCCACCTTGCTGCCTCTGGCTGGGGTCATCCTGGGGCAGGGTGGTGGGTGGGGGCCATGCAGATCATTTTCACCTTGATAACCCCGAACCAGAGGCTGCTGTGACCTTGCTGCAGCCACTTTGTCTCTCAGAGCCTCGAGAGAGGGCAGGCTTGAACTGCCAGCCTTTTAGTCAGCAGCTCAGTGCTTCAGGGCTTTGTAGCTTGGGGTACAGCAACTCTGTTCCGTCATAAGTGACAAGGTTCCCCTCTGCTCAGAGGTTCCAAAGCTGGGGGTGGGGGGATGCCCTGGAGCCACTGTCGTCCTGCTGCAGACCCCAGCAGCCCCAGCCCCTGCCCCTGGCCATTGCCTTCAGCAGGAGGCAGGGGTACCAAGTGAGTACACGCAGTCCCTGTGACCAGAGAAATGATAGCATGAGTGAGGGCCAGTGGCCTGGAGAGCCGTGCTCACATTGCCTGGGGGAGGGGGTTCACGTTGCCTTGGATGCCAGCCACCTGATGCCCTGGGGGCCCTTCTGAGCCCTGAGTGGAGCAAGCTGACAGGAGACCGGTGGCTGAGCAGGTTGGCCGAATGTGGGCAGCCTGTACCTCCTGTCCATGCTTGCCTAACCCTCACCCACACTCCAGCTTCCTTCCTGGGGGCAGCCTGAGGGCCGCATAGGGTTACCAAACCAATTCAGTGTGGCCATTTCCCCTATTCAGCACTCCCTCCGCACCCCATCCCCCCCACAGGGCGGGGGGTGGGGGTGGGGCCCGCGGGGCACTTTCCCAGTGGCAGAAAGTAGGGCTGTCAAGCAAGCCAGGGGGCGCTGGAGCGCCTAGCCAAGCGGCACCCTTGAATGTTCAGCAAGATGCCTTCTCCCCAGCAAGGCCCTGGCTGGCCCTGGCCTCAGTTTCCCCAGCCTGGACCTGGAGGGCTTTGAGCTGGGCAGGCCGAGCTTCACTGGACCACACCCACTCCTCAGCACCTCTGGACTGCTTCCCGTTGGGCGATAAGATTCTTGCTGTGTCACAGTGACGTTGGCGCTCCCCCAAAAGCCTGTGATTCACCACTGGGTGTGGAGGGCGGCCCTGTGTCAGAGGCTCGCCTCGGCGAACCCCAGCTTCGCTCCCAGGTGGCCAGGCGCCAGCTGGGCCCCAGCCAGGCTCAGGTCACGGCCCAGCCTACAAGCTACTTCTTGACCCTGTGACCCCAGAGGGAAAGGGCCACCGCTGCCGCCACCCCCCTCCTTGGGCCTCCCCTCCTTCAAACCAAGAGAGATGCCTACAGGGTTTGAGGGCAGTATCCCAGGTTTGTCGCAATGAAGAGCTCCAGCCAGGGACAGAACTGGCTGAGGGTGTTGCTACTGGGGGTCTTAATCTGGGTCCAGGCCGGTCAGCTGGCCAGGTGAGAGCAGACCTCCCGGAATCATCCTGACTCAGCACACTGAGAGGCAGCCCATCAAGCCAAGACATTTCCTCCTGAGGTGCTGACTGCCCGCCCTGCCTACCGTCCTCTCTCAGAGGCTTTGAGACCAGCGGCAGTTAGAGGGGCTAAGCTGAAACTAGGCAAGCCGGTTCTATCACTAATTAATCCTAAAGGGTGTCTGTCAACTGGGTCCCAGTGGATCTGAAGAGGCCAGCCCAGGCCACTGCTCAATGACCCAGCTGGCCTCCCGCTTCTGGGATTGGAGTATAAGGAAACATGACTTGGTGTTAGGAGGGCTTAGCCGTGTTCATGGACCCCGTGCGTCACTGTCACTTTCAGAGCGGTGGTCAGCATAAGCTGTAGCCACTGGGTGCAAGATCACGGCAGGGAGTTCCTTTTCAGGTGTCTTGCTAAAGGGCACATGGGGGATTTCACCTTCTGCTGGGGCTCCTGGTGTGTCGGGTGGGTGAGAGCAGACCTAATAAGCACAGGACAGACTCCAGCCACCTGGCGGCCCACATCCAATAGGAAAACGGTGTCCGTGAGCCTGGTCAAGGCAGGCTTTTGCCTTCTTCCATCAGGTGTCCTTGCCCGGAAGCCTTCTCAAATTCCTTTTGCAGTTCCTAGGCAGGTTCAGCATCTAGCCCTCCCACGTCACTCCCAAGCTCCCTAATGACCAGGCTGGCACATGAAAGGGTCATCATGCCTTTGTTCTTCCACCGCCATGGCCCGAAGCCTCACCGCCTGCGGGGCACTCAGCTCTTCCCAGAGCTTGCTGAGAGAGTAGACCGTAGCCTGTTCATTTGTAGACTGTTGGATTGAAGCGTAACTTTCACAAGAAAATGGATCTCAGACTGAGCCTGCTCAGCTCCCAAGCCAGAATTTCTGGCCAGGTCCTTGCCCCCAGGGCGGCGTGCTCAGGTGCCATGGAGGCCTGTGGGTCTGGCTGCTTTCCCCCAACATTGTGGCTATCATCCCTATCTCGCTGTGGCATCGGGGCCCTGTCCTGTCACCAGGGTTGGCGCCACTCACTAGGCCAGCCTCAGCCCCTCCCGTACTTCTCTGCACGCCCTTGCCATGGGCCTTTCTCCCCATGAAAAGTCATGTAGGGGCTTTGAAATGCGCTAGTCTTTTCCTTCGCTTTCCAAGTCTCTTCATGGCTGATCTCTAAGGTAATGGCCCGATTTGGTCAGTTGGTTAGACTTGCAGGGCCCAGGACATTCCCAGAAAGTGTTGTGTGCCCCTCCCCTAGGGAACCAGGAGCCATCTCTCCCGACCTTTCTTAGCAAACCTAGGGCTTGATTTGTCTTCTGAAGATGTTCAGATCCCCACGGATTCCTAGCTTGAAGGAAGGCTGCTTTAGAAACCAGCAGGCACCATGCCACCACTGCCCAAGGCAGGCCTTACCTTTGCCCAGATGACTTGCAAAAACTGTTGTGGGGTGGGACCTCATTGATTTACTTCACCTGTAGGGAGGAGAAGCAGCACCGCCCGAGGCTGGCTCCAGGGAGGTGTTGGCCCCAACAGGCTCCAACCTGCCCAGCAGCCCTGCCCCAGCCAGCTGGCCCTCCCAGGGCAAGTTCTCTTTTGTGGCCACACAGAACTCCCAAACTCACAGGCGATAGGATTATGGGCTTTATTAGGGAAGTAACAGGTTAAAAGTTCCCAAAAAAGGAGTGACCAAATGGAACAGGGACAGCATAGGGTACACTTTGTGAGCAGAACAATGGCTGCTGCTGGCCCTGCTCAGGGCCCCACTAGGCAAATGGGCCGACCAACCCCCACTGCCAGCAGCCAGCATGTCACTCTGGCTTGCTCTCTTGCTCAGCCTCCTGGGTTTTTGAGGTTCTCCATACAGGGACCATTGGTTCCAAATGATACTCTTCATTCTGAACCCAAGTCCAGCATTGCCTAGATGAGCCAGTAGCAGATGTTATTGATGCAAAAGCATTCCCCCTTAGCGTGGACGGGGTTTGTAAATAGACACCCCTTGTCACTGTGGAGCGATTCCCTGTGAGTCCTAGCGCTCTGCCCAGGCCTTGTCTCATCGGGGAGGTTTGTGGTTGCCAACTAGATGTCTGCGGTGGTCAGGGTTGTGGGTTGAATTGTCCCCCCTGAAAAATATATGAAAGGCCCAGCCCTCACGGCTATGAACTTGATCCTGTTTGGAAGGCGTCTTTGCACTTAGGGGAACATGAGGGCATATGCACTGCAGTCAAGTGGGTCGTCAGAGTGATGTCTTTAGAATAGACAGGAGAGAGTCATGGGGCAATGGAGGCAGACCTGTAAACCAAGAAATGCTGGGGCTGGTCTGCCTCAGTCTCCTTCAGGGCCTCCAAGGCAGACACCCTGATGTCAGACTCCGGGCCTCAGCCTGGGAGCTCGTTGATCCCTGTTGTCTTTCAAACGGCAGCTCAGCAGCCACATGCAGCTCTTTCAGTCTGTACACGTGGCACTATTTATGCTTCGAATAATTTATAAATTGTTGCAAGGGACAGGATTGGCTCTTCTGTCTGGAAAGTTTGCTAACCCCTGCTTTAAGCCATCCAGGTGGTGGCGTTTGGTTACCCTTCCCTCCTGACTACTCCCCCTTGAGTCTGTTGGAGGGGCCTGGATTTTTCTAGGAACTGCAGCCCCATTTCCTGAGAGGCACCCAGGGCAGCGTCAGTTGATTCAAGCCCTAGCCTGTGTCCCCTTTCTGCAAAGCAACATTTCTAGAGGTTTGTCTTATATGGGCCTTTATCAAACAGCAACCCTGGGCCCTATTGGACCTGTTTTGTTTGCCTTCCATTTTATTTGCTTTTGTCTTATACTTTATCTCCTTATCATTTACTCGATTTTAAAATCCTGCTGCCCTTTCTTTGCCTTCGCACATTGAATATGTGCACTGATTCTCTCCCAGTTCTGGGGGCCAGTTGGCTGGGTTGAAGGGGTTAGCCAGGCAGCCCAAGGGTAGTCGCCTCCTTGTCTGCAGCTGCTCCTGGGGGCCCCGTGGACACCTCCCTCCTCCTGGTACGCGTCTCTGCCCACGTTGTTCCTCGTAGCCCAGTGCCCCTTGGATCAGGGCTTCCCACACCCCATGGGGCTCCAGCACAGGCTCTGTGTGCATTGTCACTGGGGTCTCAGAGGAGCTGAATTTCCTCTTCCTGCTGTTGCTTCGAAGGAGACCCCGGACTTGTGGTTTGCAGTGCCAGAGTGGGCTGGGCTCCAGGGAATCCCAAATGGAAGGCAGCCTGAGGTCCGTTTGCAGAAAGGCCTGGCTGCCCACAGGAACAAACCAGAGACACAAGTGGCGACTTGGCAGTGCCTGCAAGATCACCCAGATCTGGAGGGGCCGTGGTTCAAGGCCTTCCCCAGTTCTCCCCCTCTGACCCAGCTCTTCCTTCTTCACAGGGCGACTTGGCAAAGAAGAAGATCTACCCCACCATCTGGTAAGCAAGTACCCCGCCCCCACAGCCCTTGGGCCAGGCCCACCCGCCTACCTGCTAGTGGTCACTCAGGCATGTCTCCCCTGCCCTCAGGTGGCTGTTCCGAGATGGCCTTCTACCTGAAGCCACCTTCATCGTGGGCTTTGCCCGCTCGCGCCTCAGCGTGGCCGATATCCGCAGACAGAGCGAACCCTTCTTCAAAGTGAGTGTGACCGGACCCAAGCCTTTCCTTCCTCTACCCTCCAGGTGAGGGGCCACATTAGGACAACTGCCCCAGCCTGAGAGCATTTTCAGGCAGCCCACTCAGGTGGGGGGGTGGAGTGAGGATTGAGGATGCGCTAGAACTCCTCTCCTTCGCCCCCGCCCCCCACACACGCCCCTAAGGCAGAGCCAGGGAGGAGACCCAGGGCTCTCCTTCTGTCTGCCTTGCCCAGGCCACCCCCGAAGAGAAACAGAAGCTGGAAGAGTTCTTTGCCCGCAATTCCTATGTGGCCGGCCACTATGACGACCCTGCCTCCTACCAGCACCTCAACAGCCATGTGAACGCCCTTCACCAGGGCTCCCAGGCCAACCACCTCTTCTACCTGGCCCTGCCCCCCACCGTCTATGAGGCGGTCACCAAGAACATTCGTGAGACCTGCATGAGCCCCACGTAAGTTCCCCCTGCTGCCACCTGGTGGCAGCATTGCTCCATGAAAACCTCCCTGGGTCACAGCCATATTGTGCTCAGCTGGTCTGGTTTGGTATGCAGTGTCTTCTAAACTCTTAACTGTGGACATTCCTTTTGAGTTCTGTTTCTTCTCCAGTGAAGATAACACGTTGTGAATGTCCTAGAGCATCAGAGTAGTGCTGTGCCCCACCTTTTTAAAGTCAAAATGGTGGATCATTCCACTACTGACATTTCTGTGTAGGAGAAAAAAACTTTTTCAAAAAGAAAAACCTTGATTCTCCCCTTCCCCTCCCAACTGCTGGGACCTCCAGGGACCCCGCAGGGGACATGAATTCAGGGCTTGGCATCGGGCAGGGAGCGTGGGTGGCTGGGCCTCCAAAGCAGGTACTGAGACTCATCTGGCAGGGGCTGGAGCCGCATCATTGTGGAGAAGCCCTTCGGCAAGGACCTGCAGAGTTCTGACCGCTTGTCCAACCACATTGCCTCGCTGTTCCGGGAGGACCAGATCTACCGCATCGACCACTACCTGGGCAAGGAGATGGTCCAGAACCTCATGGTGCTGAGGTGCGGGCTCCAGGCTGGCCGTGCAGGGCAGGGTGTCCTCATCCATCCCATTTCCCCCCCAAGAACCCTCAGCAGCGTTCATCCTCTTGTGTGTCTATCCCTGTCCCTGCCACCCCCACCAGGTTTGCCAACAGGATCTTCAGTCCCATCTGGAACCGGGACAACATCGCCTGTGTGATCCTCACCTTCAAGGAGCCGTTTGGCACTGAGGGCCGCGGCGGCTACTTTGATGAGTTTGGAATCATCCGGTGAGAGCCTGGGAGGCCGCACCAGGGACCAGGCAACTCCACTGGGTGGCAAGGAGCAGGTTTCAGGGCCTTAGGTTCCTCCAAAGAGAGAGTGAGTGTGTGTGTGTGTGTGTGTGTGTGTGTGTGTGTGTGTGTGTGTGTCACACACCACCGCACCCCCGACCATCAGAAGCAGCTCTGCCCTCTCTACACAGGGATGTGATGCAAAACCACCTGCTTCAGATGCTGTGCCTGGTGGCCATGGAGAAGCCCGCCTCCACCGACTCAGACGACGTCCGGGATGAAAAGGTGGGGATGACAGGCACGCTGGGATAATCTATGTACTTTTCTGTCCCATCAGGAGAATGAGGTGGCCCACAGCTGTCAGTTGGCAGTGACCACAGCCAAGCCCCCCCTGCTGTGATCAGTCACCCCAGCGTCCGCCACCTCATTAACCAGCTCCCTTTCCATGGCACCATCCCAGGTCAAAGTCTTGAAGTGTATCTCTGAAGTGAAGGCTGAGGATGTGGTCCTGGGGCAGTATGTGGGGAACCCCAGCGGAAAAGGGGAAGCCACAAAAGGATATCTGGACGATCCCACGGTGCCCCGCGGCTCCACCACAGCCACCTTCGCTGCTGTCGTCTTATATGTTGAGAACGAAAGGTGGGACGGTAGGTGCCACTGCCAGGGCCCAGCAAGGGCAGCTAGTTGTTACTCGGTACTTGGGAGACAAAGAGGCCTGTATGAACCAGAGTCCCCCAACCACTTGCCATATGTGTACCCACATGCTTAGACTCACCTGTTTTCTTGAATACTCATGCCTACAGACCACACGCTCACCCCCCCACAACTTGAATCCACCCCTCCCCACAAGCAGCGGGGAGCAGGCTGGCAGGGTTTGAGTCTCCCTGCTCCTGGCCCCTAGGTGTGCCCTTCATCCTGCGCTGTGGCAAGGCCCTGAACGAGCGCAAGGCCGAGGTGCGGCTGCAGTTCCGAGACGTGGCCGGTGATATCTTCCACCAGCAGTGCAAGCGCAACGAGCTGGTGATCCGCGTGCAGCCCAACGAGGCCGTGTACACCAAGCTGATGACCAAGAAGCCCGGCATGTTCTTCAACCCCGAGGAGTCAGAGCTCGACCTGACCTATGGCAATAGATACAAGGTGCTTGTCTCTGGGGATGGCGTGGGGTGGGGCGGGGTGGGGGAGCAGTGCTGTCACCATGAACCCTTTGTCCATCTTGCTCCCAAAGAACGTGAAGCTTCCTGACGCCTATGAGCGCCTCATCCTGGACGTCTTCTGCGGGAGCCAGATGCACTTCGTGCGCAGGTGAGCAGAGCCACTGCCCCCGACAAGGCCACCAGCCCGCCAGGCCTGGCATGAGAAGCAGCCTGGCACCCGTGGCCTGCTCCCCAAAACTGCTCTTGTCTCCATAGTGACGAGCTCCGGGAGGCCTGGCGCATCTTCACCCCGCTGCTGCACAAGATTGAGCGCGAGAAGCCCAAGCCCATCTCCTACATTTATGGCAGGTGAGAGTGGGGACAGAGATGTGGGGGTTGGGGGCTGGGACCCCCCCCTCCCATGTCTCACTGTGTGTCGTTCTCCCAGCCGAGGGCCCACAGAGGCAGACGAGCTGATGAAGAGAGTTGGCTTCCAGTATGAAGGCACCTATAAGTGGGTGAACCCTCACAAGCTCTGAAGACCTGCTCCCCAACCCCGGCGCCTGTGCCTCCCTCAGTTCAGTAGGACTTGGGGATCAGGCATCAACCTCACATTCCCCAACCCACTGGGCTCAGCCTTGAGCTCCCAATACATTCCAAAATTCAGGCTGTAGGCAAGGACCTTCCTGTGGGACCCCATCCATTGTTCCCAGGGCCCAGGACAGAAGTCAAAGATAGTGACACCACCAGGAAGCTATGGGCTTACCCATCCCCCCTTAGAAAGGAGGAGATCCAATCTCTTGAGAACATGCTGCGGCACCACTAGACATTCCAGCACACTCCTGAAAGCCAGCAGCTAGTCCCCTCCCCACTCCCCCCCTGCCATTAAAGCCACATGCCACAGCCTTGTCTCATCTCTCCGCCCAACATGCTTCTCACCTTGGCTTCTCAGCCAGGGCCCCTGGGTGCCACTCATCTCTGTCCCAGCCCCAAACCTACATCCCCATGGCCCAGGCCGTTCTCAGTGGAAGCAGCAGGGGTGTGAGGCTCCCCCACAGATGCCTGGGTTGCGGTTGAAGGGTGATCACTGCGCAAGGCAGGAGTAGGAGGTCTGGCTGGGGACGCCTTTCTCCTGGCTGCCTGAAGGCCAGGGCAGAGCAGCTAGAGGTCCAGGTTTGCTGGCCTCTGCTTTGAGCAACTAGCACCAACCAACCACACTGTGGGGCCCACCCCCACAACAAGGAGACACCTCAGCCCGGAAGCCAGGCTGGGACCAAGGGGCTGGCAGCAAGGTCTGCTGGCCCTGTATTCTCTGGTGGGTACACGCCCCAAAGCAGACAGAACAAAACACGCAGGCACAGCCATAATTCTGGTTCCTTCTCAACTAGCCAAGAGACGTGGCTGAAGAGCCTGGCTCTGGGGGTACAGGACTAATCTGCCCCAAACTCAGCAAAGTCTTGTAAAGACAAATACTGCCTGAGACCCCTGGTATAAAAGAAAAGATTTAAGAGTTTTCACCAAAAGAAGTGGACTTGGAGGGGAGGGGGAACAAAAAGGAGGAAGGAAAGATCTAGACAAGCCTCCGGTCGGCCCCATTCAGCAATTCGGGAAAGTTGCCAACCCTGAACAGGCAGCAGCAGCAGCAGCCAGGGAGTCACCAGGGAATGCAGCATCCCCTTTGCCCATAGGTGTACCCAAGCCACACCCACTGCTGGCAAAAGGATGCTTACTCGGTGTCCCTGTAGGATAACAGCTCCCTAGGGGACAGATGGCTTCACCTTTCGTCTGTGGAATCTTGTGCACAACCCAAGGCATAACCCACTATACCCCCAGGCTTCTTGACAGTGAAGGTGCCAAGCCAGGGTAGGCCCATGTCCATGGTGACTCCTGAGTAGCTGTCATGGAAGAGGGGTTCAACATCTAGGGGGTCACCAGCACTTCGCCCTCCACCTGGGTCCTTGGAGCCCCACCAGGCTGGGAAGATGGAGAAAGCCCAGAGCTGGGGGAGGGGGAAGCCCAGCTTCCTGTCCAGGACAATCAGTAAAGCAAGCCCAGCGGAGGGCTAGCTGCCGCATCCCGGACACCACACGTCTCTCCGTTACCTCCTAGAAGGAGTCCAGTCCAGTTGACGTCAGGGCTGTGCTATGAGAAAGGGAGGTCATTGGATCAGGCTGACCTGGGAAGAGAAAACGGGGGGCGGGGAGGAGCAAGAAACAGACCCATAAAGAATATTGGAGTGTATCTTTTAACAGGAGACTGGAAGGTGTTTACATGCTTTTCCTCTGCTTACCACCAGAGCGCGCACGGCTTTCCATTGTGTATTTTGCTGGGGGGGGG
>NW_022111376.1:2305528-2308369 GCF_000313985.2 Echinops telfairi
GTCACAGACAGCGCCTGCCCGCCCGTTGCCAACCAATCAAGGCCTACCGAGGCCACTTCACAACACAGGTTATGATAGCCAGAACCCTCACAGAGGCATTCGCTGGGGAATAGTCGATGGCATGGTGCCTTCCAGTAGTGCGTAGGAAGGGGTGGAGACACAGTCTACCCCCTTAGGTCTGAGGGCCAGGAACCCGTCACCAGCTCGGCAGAGAAGGGACCAGCTGGCTACTGTCACTTTTGCTTTAGGGGCCAGAAGAGGGAAAGCTAGTATCACTTCAGTCTAAGGCCATGCCTGGACCAAGGAAGGGGGGTCCAGGGCTCCTGACCTTACTAGTGTGAAGGAGGGCTCCTGAGCACTGGGAACAAGGGCTAGCCTCTTCCCCAGCCCACCCCCCATCACATCCATCCGCTGATCCATGGGGTCCCAGGGCACTAGACAGGGATCCAGTATTCCTAAGACCTCCAGCGGACTGTCACTCCCAGGGACAGAGACTGCTCGTGGCCCCTTGGACAGTGATTCAACTTCAGCCCCAGCAGAGCACACCTCAGATCCACAAGGAGCTGTGGGCAGAATATCAGGCTGGAACCAGGGCAGACAGCCTTGCCTTGGGGCACCCAAGACCCCATACTGTGTTGGGTCATTTTGGTTCCCAAAGTTAGAAGGTCACCTCACCCTACATTTAAAAAGGAGGGGGGGGCATTTCTGCACCTAAGCCCCCAAAACCACTACTCAGTCACACACATTTCAAAATGTCCCCTCCATCATTCCTAGACTACTGCCTTGGGGCTGCTACCACAAAGGACAGACACACCACCACCACTGCCCGCCCGCCCGCAAGCCCACTGCCCTCCAGTCATCCTAACTTACAGTGACTCTATACCGGGTTTCTGTGGCTACCTGTGTTTCCGGGAGCAGACAGACTCATCTCCTAAGGAGTGGCTGGTTGGGGGGTTTGAACCTCGGACCTTGCAGTTAGCAGTCCAACCCATACCACACAGCACCACCCCCCCCCAGAGCTCCTTAACAAATGATGTCACTGGGCCATCTCTAAGACAGACACATTTTCCTGTCTCGAGGCCAGAAATCCAAGTCCAGGGTGTTAACAGGTGGTCCTTGGCATGTGGCTCCTTCCTCTGGTGTGTTTCCATGTCTGTGCCTCTTGTCATTGTCCCGGAAAGATACAGATCTCCTGCTCCACGATGGCCTCGTATTCATAGAAAAGGATCTCCCAAGATCTTATTTCCAAATAAGGATGTCTTTTAAGAACATACATCACCACAAACCAGCCCCTCAGTGGACTTATGGGAAAGCCTCTGTGTCCCTGACTTGTTCCTCGCTGACCACTCCTGTGAGACTCTCTCAGCAGATCAAGCCCCACTGGATGGCCATGGGGCATGGGCTTTGGCTTCCCACAGACTCTTCCAGAGAGAGGGCACAACACCCGCGGGGGGTGGTGATGGTAAGGTCCTGTTGAGTTGGTTCTGACTCATAGCGACCGACCGATGTAGAACAAGATGGAACGGCACAGGGTCCCGTGCCACCCTCACAATTGTGCCTCTACTTGAGCCCATCATTGCAGCCACTGTCCATCCCTGTCATTGGGGTCTCCCTCTGCTTCACTGCCCCTCCAGTGACGGGTCTCCCCTGACAACATGCCCAAAGTACGGGTGATGAAGTCTCGCCATCCTTGTCTCTTAAGGAGCATTCTGTCGGTGCTTCCTCCAGGGCAGGTGGGGAGAAAAATGGGAAGCAACACCCAAAATCATGAGAGACCAGGCTTGCTGGTCAGCGATTGGTGAAACCGTAAGGTTTGGGCCCTTGGTCACCCTTTGGGTCTGGAATTTTCAGTCCAACCATCACCAGGTTGAGAAGAATGCTGTTGGGTGTGCACCAAAGCAGGTGGCAGCAGTCAGCCCAATTCACAATCAAAGTTAAAAAAACAAGATGAAGATAAAACCATAAAAAAGTAATTTCGATGCATTTTGCTTCTTTTTTCTGTTCCATCTGGTTTCTTGAGAACCTGCACAGCAGAACACGCACCATGAAACCGCTGCCACAGCTTTCCAGCTGTGCAACCAGTCTCCCCCTTCTCCTCTGCATTGTCCCTCCCCAAGTAACATCAGCTCACTCCCCCCTAGGGTCAAGTTCTCCTCTCACATCAACAAAAACGCGCTCACTGCCATCGAGTGCCAGCCTGTCCATGCTGCTTCTCGCTCTCCCGTGGAGCGCCTCGTGCTTCCGACTGCGGCTCTGGCAGTGAGCAGCCCACTCAGCCCCGGGCTCCCCATCCCACGTGGATAGCGCCCGAAAGAGCAGGGCTCAAGGCAGACATTCTTTCCGACTTAAACAATACTAGAGTTTGGTTGTCAAAGGATTCAGGAAGATATTTTCAGGTGAAGATTTACAGATGAGCTCAGGTTCATCGTTGCAGGGTTGCATCCACCCTCTGTGGCTTCAGAACATTTGGATTCCTTGAGAAGTTGCATTTCTGTTCTCCCCACCTTTTGGTCAGGTTTCTTTTGTTTTATCGTTTTATTAAGGACTCATACAACTCTTATCACGATACATACATACATCAATTGTGTAAAGCACATTTGTACATTCATTGCTCTCATCCTCAAAACATTTGCTCTCCACCTAAGGACCTGCCATCAGGTCTTGATTTTCCCCCCTCCCTCCCCGCTCCCCCTCCCTCATGAACCCTTGATAATTTATAAATTATTATTCTGTTATATCTCGCCCTGTCCGACATCTCCCTTCACCCACTTTTCTGTTGTCTGTCCCCCAGGGATGAGGTCACATGTAGATCCTTGTAATCGGTTCCCCCTTTCCAACCCA
>NW_022111376.1:2308650-2325041 GCF_000313985.2 Echinops telfairi
AAATTGGCTTTGGGTCTCCAGTCTGCACTCCCCTCCCTCATTCACTATGGTAAGATATTTTGTTCAGATGCTTCCTGATCCCTTCTACACCTCGTAATTTCACAGGCTGGTGCGCTTCTTCCATGTGGGCTTTGTTGCTTCTGAGCTAGATGGCCGCTTGTTTACCTTCAAGCCTTTAAGAGCCCAGACGCTATATCTTTCGATAGCCGGACACCATCAGCTCTCTTCACCACATTTGCTTATTTACCCACTTTGTCTTCAGCAGTTGTGTCGGGAAGGTGAGCATCATAGAATGCCAATTTAATAGAAGAAAGTGTTCTTGCATTGAGGGTGGTCAGGTTTCTTCAATAAACTCTTGGATCAGAATGTTCGGTCATGGTAGCCAGACACCGCCTAGTTTGTCTGGTCTCCAGGGAGAAAAGTTAGGAGCCTTGGTGATGTAGTGGTTACACATTTGGCTGCGATCCACAAGGTCAGGAGTAGGAAACCACTAGCCACTCCAAGGATGAAAGATAGGACTTTTTACTCCAGTAAAGAGCTCCAGTCTCAGAACCTCGCATGGGGCAGTTCTGTCCTGTCCTATAGGGTCTCTGTAAGTCAGCATTGACTCCATGGCAGGGAGTTTGTTTATTTCTATTTGTTTGTTTTGACTTTGGGGTTTGGCAGAGAAGGCAGTTAGTTATTCATGGAGGCAACTAGCCACACATTCCACAGCCTCCTCTGTTTCCAACACTCCTTCCTCCATTGCATCAGGCAAAGACAGATCAGCTCTTGGGCCTTAGCTGGCCACGTGCAAGCTTTTGAGACCCCAAGCACTCCTCAAGGAACCAGGAGGTAGAACAGAAGCACTAAACATATTACTAGGTCAGTTCATTGGGATGGCCCATGAAGTCCTGACCCGACATCTCCAAGCTAAGGAACCGGCTCCCATGGGGTGTTTGGTTGAACAGAACCAGCCTTGGCAGCTCTCTCATGCGCATGCTCTCTCACTTGCGTTCTCTCTCTCTTTCAAATGTATCTATCACACAACTTTTACCAAAACAACATTCTACAGGTTACAGTTTATTGACAGCAATTGCAATAAGCACTGTACAAGTGCACCCTTCGTCACTGTGCTCCTTCTGTCTCTGTAAGCCAACCCTCAGTACCCATAAGCAACCTCCTGCCCACCCCCTAGAAACCACTCGGAAACTTGCTTCTTGGAGATACATTGGCCTTAGGGGGCAGTGAGCTTATGTTAATGAGGGAGGAGCAGTCTGACACACTGACCCTGTAGGACAGGGCGAAACTGCCCCTGTGGGTTTCCAAAGGTTGTAGCTCTTCACGGGAGTAGAGAGTCTCCTCTTTAACCCAAGGAGTGGTGGGTGGGTTAGAACTACTGACCTTGTGCTTAGCAAGTCAACGCATAACCCCACCAGAAGGCCGGAGGGGGGCGCGCAAAATGTTGCCCAAACTGGTGAATTGGTGTCTGTCTGACTGTAGATTCTCCACAAGAACAAAAGCAAATTGTGTTTTGAATCAAACAGCAACTCTTGGCCGAGTTTCTAGTCTTCCAACCGCCCCAACTCTCTCTCTCTCTCTCTCTCTCTCTCTCTCTCTCTCTCAGCCCATTTCTTTTCTTAAAAAGTGCCATTTCAGATTCATTCAGATGTAGATTTATTTATCAGACATTGAAAGGAAAAATGAGGGAACTCAGTGAAAGAAAGGATCTTTGAATCTTCTTCACATTCCGAATCTAGCTCTTCCAAAGTCTCTCTTCGACCCAAAGTCGTGGGTCCTGTGAGTTCCTGTCCGGCATCCTCTCTGCCATCAGGAATATCGGTGATGCAGGAATATTCTTCGAGAGCAGGCTTCTAAAGGTGGGGAGCAGAGGAGGAGGTGTGGAGCAGTGGAGGGAACGGGTGTGAATACAGAAAGGTCGATGGGGGACTTCCTCTGTGGTGACAGAACAGTCCGTATCTTGACAGTGGCCGTGGTTCACACGTGGGTACACACACACACTGCATCCGTTGGCGAAGAGTGACAGGTGTCTGTCTGTCCTGGGTTTGGAAGGGACTGCAGTGATAGAAAATGTCACCATCGGAGGAAGCTACGTGTGGTCAGGGAAGCGTTGGACTGTGGTTCAGACCCACTAGCCACTTCACAGGAGAAATATGAAGCGGGCTGCTTCCAGAAAGATGCTACTTCCCTTTTGCCCTGCCTTTATCGCTATCCTTTTCCAAAATATTTCACCCCCACTCACATCAACCCATTGTCTCCCAGCCCTGATGGGGTACTGGCTTTATGGGATAGAATGAGAGCATCCAGTATTTTGTTCCTCTTCCATCCAGCACAATGATTTCCCAGCTCATCCATGTCGCGGCACATCGGGGATGTTAGCATGAACGCCATCGCGTGTACCCCCATCTGTTGAGGAACATTTGGGTGGCTTCCAGTTTCTTCCGTTCGTGGGGGGTGGGGGTACACTTGGAGACCTCGGTCGATCGCTGGGTCATATGAAAAGCCTTTCGGAGGGACTGCTGGACTGCTTGATACAGTGGCTGCCACCAGCAATTATTTCAGAATGAAGTTGGGGTTGGGGGTGGAAAAAGGAAACAGATAACTCACTTCCTGATTTCACTCACCTTTGCCCCACCCCACAAGTCACAACTGCCAGGAACTGAGTGGGCGTCCATCCAGAAATCTGTCGTACTCTTACGCACATGTCAACTTGCCTTCCTACTGCATGGAGTTGATGCCCACCCACAGTAATGCCAGCAGACAGAGTAGAACTGCCCCTTTGGGCTTACGAGGCCACAACAAAATTTTTAGTGGTTTTATTGATTTAAGATTCACATATCATACACTTCCATAGTTCAGTCACTTTTATAGCGTTGTATATACATCACCACGATCAGTTCTAGTGCATTCATTGTTTGCTCCCCAATTTCCCTCACCCTCCTCACCCCCCAACCCCATCCCCAAGAACCCATTGCATCAGTTATTCTGCGCTATATCAATTGGGAGCCCTAGCAGAAACAAACAAAACAAAATGAACCAGAAAGGAAAAAATATGATCAAATTAAAGCGTAAGACAGAAAACACCACCCATCATATTTTAAAAGCCAGAGAAGAAACGTCTGACATGGAACAAGCAAGAAATATTTGAGTGTAGAGCAAAACCAGGGAGGTCAACTGACCAAGTATTATACTGTGCCAGAAGAAGCCAGCTCCTAGCACAATCACTCCGGGTTTGGTAGGCGCAATTGTACAGCGATAATAAGTAAATATTATAGTAAAGTTATAGAGAGCATGACAGATAAAAGAGATGTATAGAAATAAATGGAGTCAGACACATTTCAAGGTAGCATGCTCACCTCAGCCCCGCTTGGTAATCCACGTGGCGGGAGAGCGAACTTTAATGCTCCCCAAGCTTTTATACTCTCTGGGGATGTTGGGTACGTGCAAGCCCCCACATTACAGGTGAAGACATACGTCACAGGAAAGGGTTGTGCTACAGGTATTACAGTGATGGGAGGGGGCGATCTAGGGACACACACGCTATAGAAGGAGGAGGGATTGGGGGTGTACATGCGGCAAGATGGGCGATCCTAGATTTCTGGTAGCAGCTTAACTTGATTTTGGGTCTCCATAGGAACCATTATCAGTTGGGTGTGAACTCAGCCCACAGGAACCAAACTAATGGCCTTAGGCTCCAGAGAGAGGTAACCCATTGTCTCTAGCAGCAGGGAGTAGGGCTAGTGCAGCCTGGCAACTGATCCCCCTCAGGGGGGAAAGTGCTTGTGCACCTGACCTCCCCTCACAATACTGTAGTTCGAGCCACCATCATCAAGTTTGCAATAATCTCTGTCTCATAGTAAAACTAGTTTGAGTCCCTTGCTTGCAACTAGAGGCGATCTGCCAGTGGCTTAACGCGACTAGATACTCTGCACGTAGGTTTTGGGCGCCCACTGTCATCCTCCACAGCCTTCCGCAAATGTGTGTTCACAATTTCAGCTCTTACACTTCTCCCTTCATCCTATTTGAATTTTGTACTTGTCATCTTTGAAGCACACAAGCTGGCGTGCTTCTTCTGTGTGGGCTTAGTTGACTCCTCACTTAGATGGCTGCGTGTTTGAATACAGGCCTTTAAGACCCCAGACACTATTCCGATGGATAGCCGGGCACCATCTGCTCTCTTCACCACACTTTGCTGTAGCACCCTTAGCTTCAGTGATCCTTTCTTTCTGTCTGTCTGTCTTTCTTTTTTTCAGTGATCATTTCATGAAGGCAACTATGGAGCTGTGCCATGTGATCAGAACTAACTGTTCTTGACTGGGACTAGAGTTAAGTAGGCACCCAAAATCCATCTCTGAGGCTCTAAATGTTTATGAGAACAGAAAACAACATCTCTGTCCCATAATGAAGTTGGTGGGCTTGAATGGTTGACATTGTGGTGAGCAGCCCAACGCTTAGGCCATGTGTCACCATGAATCCTCTTACACATGGATATATGTACCCCCAAATAGAAATCAAACAGTATTATTTGGTGCGTTGCTTCCTTCATACACACGACCTTATGGAGTGTGGTTCTGTGACATCTTGTTAACCCTACTCCCAGCTCCCTTCGCCTCTCCCCAGGGCCATCAGGCCTGCCACCCCTTGGTCCGCAGCACCCAGGTCCTGCACTCTTCTCGTAAAGACCTCAGCCCTCTTGTTTGAGTTCATCTTGTAGCTGTGTGTGCATTCTGGATTTTCCCTTCTTCAGAAAAGGGTCTGAAAAAATCCTCCAGGGTAGCATTCTTAGAGGAAGTCTAGAAGCACCTATTACAGGGGCACCCCACACCCGTTTGCTATCTCCCCTACTTGAGCGCTGCCGAAGGCATTCTGAGTGCTGAGTGGTGACCTGGAATGACAGATGGTGGTCTTCCGGAACATGAACCTTGCTGGGGAGATAAATCCCCAACAAGGAAAGCTGAGGCTCAGTCACAGTAGACCCAGTTAAGGCAGAGGAAGGACCTCTGTGCGTACGCACGAAAAGCAGCCCTGCCCCACAAGGCACGGAAGCTCAGGTCTGTGACTGAACCACTTGGCGGCACCCTGGGGGAAGGGGGATTGGCCCCTGGACCCTCAGGGGGACTCATTAAGGCAACCTTTCCTAATCGCCTGCTCTGAGCAAGATGTAAACAGTCCTCTAAGAACTACCTGGCTGGCTAGCAAGCACCCCTCCCGCCTCAGTCCGGGGCCTGAATAACCAGGCTGTCATCACACAAACTGCTGGGACCCAAAGCCTGGCTGCACCACCCAGCTGCTGCCTTGGGTCCCCTTCATCAGGGAGCCAGTGAAGGTGCTTCAAGCTCAGAGAGAGGGACTGCATTCAGGGGGCGCTCCATCACCTCTTGGCCCCATGGCCTTCTTCAATATTTTAGATTGTTTCCTTCGACAGAGGGGTCCTCTGGTCAGCAGAATTATTGGGTCAAGGGCAGGGATGTTTCTCAGATGCTCCCATCCCACCTCATAGCTGCCCTCCACTGAGTGTGGGAACCCCAGCTAGCCCTGGTTGGCTTTGGGGTTTTCCCTTACATACTCTTTTGTGCCATCCCTATTTCTAAAGCGCACATGGATCAATTTTAGAACAATTGCTAATTCCACCCACTTCCCATTCACCCCTTGGCAGGCCCCAGAAACCAGGCCACAGGGCACCAGCACATGCGCAGCATTTCCTGCTTAGGGAGGCGGTGCTCTCTTAAGAAGACACTTGCAGGGCGGGCCTTAGGCGAGCCTCCTAGGACACTGCCAGGCGGCGAAGGGCAAGCGCACAGTCTGGGGTCCGGATGGGGGTAGAGACTGGGGGCGGGGCCACCGACAGCCCCACCCCAGTCAGCGATCCAATAGCCTGACCAGCACACACAACGGGGGCTGGGCTGAAGCACGCCCCGCCCACTCACTGCCCAAGCAAATGACGGGGGCGTGGCGGAGCCGAGGCCAGCTCCTCCCGCGGGCGGCCATTGCCCAGCGTTGTGGGCCGCGGTGCGCATCGTTCCTGGCAGAAACGAGTGGCAACTGGCAGAACCGCGCCGGGCTCTCTCTGCCGGGCAATTCGCCAAGTGTGGCCCTGAGCGCAGCGGCCTCACGTCCACTTCCCGGCCCGAGGCAGACTTCCCAAGTTCTGCTGCCGGTGGCTGAGCAAGGGGCAGGACGGCGCCCGCTCCCAGTCGCTCTGAACTGGCATTCTCGCCCCCAAACCTGTTCTGACGCTGTTCCCCGAACGCTGCGACTCCCGGCGGCCCCAGCCCAGTGGGAGAGGCGGCCATGAGGTTGGCAGGTAGGAGGAACGAAGGGAGTTGCCTGTGCCTGGTTCTATGATCCGAGCAAGTCCTGGCACCCCTGAGATACCTGGTTCCCCAGTCTGCAGTGAGAATCCAGAGTAAGGTGATTGTGGGGCACAGGTGGAGAGAGTGACACCTGCCCACCCAAAGGCAGCCTTGTCTGCCAGCTGCAACGAAGCAGCCTTGGGGAAAGGATCATTTGGAGATGTCAATACTGAGCTGGCTGGGTCCGACTGGAGCTGGAAAAGTGGAAGTCATTGCAGTGAACTCAGGAAGGTGGGCTCACCTAGGGAGGGTGCAGGCAGAGAGAGGGCAGCCTGAAGATGAGACAAGGGAGAGGACAGAGCTGGAGGGAAGAATGGCCAGGCGGGGGGCGGGCACCATCAGGGCTGCCTATCAGCCCTGTCAGTGGAGGGATGGGGCCCAGGGAGAGGAGACTAAGTGGGGGAGAGTGGGAAATGAGCTGATGGATGGAAAGAGCAAGTGTCCACTTGAGTTTGCTGAGGAGAGGAGGGAAGGGAGAGAGATCAGTGGCTGGATCAACCAAACCCCCTGCCCTCGAGTCCATTCTGACTCATAGTGACTCAGAGCGACCCTCTGGGACAGAGGTGAGCTGCTCCATAAGGCCTCCGAGGCCATCCATCTTCATGGGAGCAGGCACCTCCTCTTTCTCCCAGGGGAACAGCTGCTCAATTTGAACCATTGACCTTGTGGTTAGCCCAATGACTCACCCCACAGTGCCACCGGGACTCCTGGCAGCTGAATGAGCATGCAGTCTTGGGTCTTAAAGGATAGCTTTTTCCCTTTTTAAAAAAGGGGAGATGTTAGGAGGGCGAAGAATGACAAGGAAACAAGGGTCCACGTGACAAGTAGACCGAGGACAGAGTTTGGGACCCAGCACAGGAGATGGGACACAAATATACGGGTAGAGTAAGGGGTTCCTAATGAGAACTGGGGCTCCTCCTAAGTGGTGGGTGCTGGAAGACCCCTACCCCGCCAGGGAACACCAGCCTGAGCAGCCAGGAACCTGGTGGGTTGACAGTGCTCACTGGCCTGCCCTGCTCTCCCTCCCGGGTAGGAGGGAAGATGGCGGGAGCAGCCTTGGTGCGCTCTGAGCCCGGCTGCCCGTGTTGGTCCTGCCTCAGGTCCCCTCCGCATTGTGGCCTTGATCCTCACCGTTGGCCTCACCTGGATTGTGATCAGCACCCTCCTGGGCGGGCCAGGCAGCGCCTTTTCACGAATCCCGCAGCTCTTTGCCAGTGAGTCAGGTCTTCTCTCTGCCCTCAGGCCATCGCTAGCCGGCCTTCTGTCGCTTGGCAATTGCAGCCTTTCCCTACCACCCAGTCCCCATGCTGGTTAGAATTCTCCTTGCCCACTTATAGTCAGTAGGGTCAGTGGGAGGGGCAGGGGCTTCCTCTGAACATTGGGCATGGTACTCCGGTGGCTGCTGGGAAAGGACTAGGGGACTCTGCACCTCGCCATTGATGACGAAACCAAAAGCCAACCCTATTGTCATTGTCAGTTCTGACTCACAGCGACTCCATAGGACAGAGTGGATCTGCCCTGTCGATCCGGTCCCCTAAGGTTTCCTAGGCTGCCATCTTTACAGAGGCAGGCTGCCACAGCTTCCTCCTGTGGAGTGGCTGGTGGGTCGGAACCACGAACCTTTAAGTTAGCAGCCAAGCACGTAACCAGCCCTTCACTGGCAGCACTGCACCTGGATACTTTGTACCCTGCCGACTGAGCATCCTGGTGCCACCCTCTGCTTCTGGCTTCCTGGGGCAGGGCTAGACTGGCCTGCGCACTCACAGCACCTGCCTCTGTCCCCACAGGCCCAGAGAACTCCGTGACAGCAGGTAAGGCCGGATCAGCGTGGCTGGGGACTAGTTAAGGGAGTGGCCATGCCTGGGGAACCTACCAGCAGGTCCCCGGGACCTGTTCTTTCTCTTGTCCCTCCAGTGGCCTTTGCCTTGGGGTGCTTTTCGCTAGCCCCAGCAGGACAGGCTCCGTGGTCAGGGCCCAGGCCAGAGCCGTACCCTGCTCCCTGAAATCCTCTGCTCTGGGGTCCCTGTTGCCATCGCTTGTCCAGGCCTGGGGATCACCCCCTGCTCTCTCCACCCAGAGCCGCGGGCCAGGAAGTACAAGTGTGGGCTGCCCCAACCATGCCCCGAGGAGCACCTGGCCTTCCGCATGGTCAGTGGGGCGGCCAATGTCATCGGGCCCAAGATCTGCCTTGAGGACAAGATGTAAGAGGCTTGGGATGCCCAGTGAGGGGTGGAGAGGGAAGCCTTATAGGAAGGGGGGTGCTAAGTGACTGAGGGCACATCTGACATACCCATGGTGGCTCCATGCTGTCCCCAGGCTCATGAGCAGTGTCAAAGACAACGTTGGCCGTGGGCTGAACATCGCCCTGGTGAATGGTGAGCCCCTTTTGCCCTGTTCTCCCCGCCCCTGCCCCACCTGTGGCCTTACAGAAGAAAAGACTGGGAGGGGTGAGGTGGGTTTGCTGCAGCCTGAGACATAGGCTGGCGGAGGGCGGGGGGCAGTGAGAATAAAAATAGGAGCAGTTTGAAACACTGCTTCTCTCCCTCCATGCAGGGGTCAGCGGGGAACTCATTGAGGCCAGGGCCTTCGACATGTGGGCCGGAGGTGAGTGGCAGGAGAAGGCCTGGTGTGCCCCGCCTGCCTGGGTGGTCCTACTCTAGTCCCAGCGAGCTCCATATTCGTGTGACCTGCCCCCCAGATGTCAACGACCTGCTGAAGTTCATCCGACCGTTGCACGAAGGCACGTTGGTGTTTGTGGCTTCCTATGACGACCCGGCTACCAAGTACGTGATTCCAGGCCAGCACCACCATTTTGCCCACCCCTGCCATGCCCCTGGCCCAGCCCTTATCCCTCCCTTCTGTGGTGGCAGGATGAACGAGGAGACCAGGAGGCTGTTCAGTGAGCTTGGCAGCCGCAACGCCAAAGAGCTAGCCTTCCGAGACAGCTGGGTCTTCGTGGGGGCCAAGGGCGTGCAAGACAAGAGCCCCTTCGAGCAGGTAGGGCCCCTCTGCTGATGCCCCCTCCCCAGCCTGTGTACCTTTCACCCAGAAGGATCTTTAAATGACAAAGTTGTCCCGTTGGTAGCTGAAGGCTCAAGCTGATCCTCGCCACCTGGAGGCCCAGGACCTCACGTGTCTTAGGCTCTGTGCTTACAGCAGATTCTTCCCCCCAGGCCCCCAGTGAGAGGGTGGGCCCACAGGCTGGCCTCCCACCTCCAGACAGGGCTGCCTCACTGCCCGCTCCCCGCCCTCGGCTAGAGCCAGCCTGTGACCTGGTGCCTCCCCACTCCTCGGCAGCATGTGAAGAACAGCAAGCACACCAACAAGTACGAGGGCTGGCCTGAGGCACTGGAGATGGAAGGCTGCGTCCCGAGAAGGAGCACAGTCAGCTAGCGGGCCCCTCCTGGCGAGGGCGTGCTTGCCACACACGCTGGGCTCTGTGGTGGTCACTCACTGAAGCGTGGCCTTGAGGTGGTGGTGGGCGGGTTGCTGGACTGGCCCCACCACACTCTGTCACATGACCTCAGGTACCCAAGTCCTTCTTGTCCTAAAGCTGCTCCTCACAGGGACACACACACCTGCTGTCGCCAAGGAACAGCATCACATCCTGCCGGGCATCTTCACTGGCTCCCTTTCTTCAGGGGCAACCCGCTTCACTGTGATGCCCTGTGGCAGCGAGTGGCCACTTCCTTGGTCTGGGGGCACTGTCTGCAAGATGGCCTCGGAATAAACGGATGGCTCCAAGTGGACCCCAGTGAATCCAGTGTTGTCATCCAGGGCCAAGCAGCGGTGCCCTTAGGCTCTGGGGGCATGTTTAGAGGTGGGGAACTCCCTGGACCCCCGCCACCCCCACACACACACACCTTAGCAGACAGCCCGTCTCGGAGCTCCTGCCAATGATGGGCCCATCTGTGGCTGAGATGGAACTGTTGTGGTGTGCCTTCTCCCTCTGCCTCTGCCCCGGCTGTGGAGACACCCCCACCCCACCCCCGCTGTTGCCCACACGGAGGAGCTGGTGTGATGGGTAGCATTTCTCACAATGCTCTGAGCAGCTGACTTGGCCAAAGGCTTAGAAGCCCAAACCCTAGGAACTCTGAGGTATTTTCCTGGAGTAGACATAAAATCCAGAGGCAAAGAGAGGCAGGGAAGCATGTCATTTTCCAAATGCTGATACTACCCCAGGCACAACACGTGGAGTTGCCTTTGAATGAGAAATGCAAACCCAAGTAGACAGAAGAATCTGGTGAAGTCCCGTAGCCCCGTCTCCGTCTCCATAGGCCAATCTGGAATCACCCGTGCCCCCATGTCCCCACCATTGAAGGCAACCCTAGGCTTCTCCCAACCAGCAACTTTTCAGTGGCACACCTGTTACCGACATGGGCCTCCCAACCAACGACCCTAGCAAGGAAGCAGACAAGGTAAGCAAGAGAGTGCCACTGGGCTGGGTGCTGTGCTGGGAACCTGAAAGCAGATGGGCAGCTGGAGCTGCCCAGTGGCCACATTTGGGAGTTTGTCAGGTATAACCCCATGACTAGGGTGTAATCGTGTGATTTGCTTCTGCCAGAGTGGAACATTTGAAAGGGAGAGAGTAAGTGGGGCTGGGCTTTTGATAAATGCAATGGTGCAGGTAGTTGATTTTTTCCCCACTAGCTTTGTGGGTGTCCTGGAGCAGAGGGCCTATTTTCTCTTTTATAAGCACAGACTATATGTAGCTAAGGTGATGGAGACTTAGAACCTGCAGCTGGGTAGAGATGGCAATTGCCTTGGTGGGCCAGTACGATGTTTTCCTGGGTGTTACCCCCAAGCCTGTTCTTCCATCCTTGCCAACAACTGTGTAGGCACCTGCTTCCCTCTGTTAAAATGGAGCCCTGGTGACGTAGTGCATTAGGCGTTGGGCTGCTTACCACAAGATTGGCAGTTGGAATCCACCAGCTGTTCCATGGGACAAAGATGAGGCTCTCAGGAACCCACAGGGGAAGTGCTGCTCTGTCTCCAGGGGCGCTCTGACTTGGAATCCACTTGATGGCAGTGAGTTTGGGTGTTGGTTGTTTTTTTTTTTTTTGTCCATTCGTTAGATTCCTTTTTGCTGCTTATGTCAAGCCCGTGGGTTGATCAAGCCATCACTAAAGGGAAAAGTCTAAGTGACAAATGTAGGTCTTTCGCTCATTCCAAACCGCTACCCTGTCCCCTTCCAACTCTAGCCGGGCCCAGGTCACCTCCTCAGATAGGGGTTGCCGAAGTCACTTACCAATGTCAAGTGTCAGGTCTACTTCATCCACCACTTGCCTAAGATGGGCTAGGAAGTGGGTGGCAGTATGGAGAGCAGGCTGTTCCACTTGCCAAAGCTTGGCATGGCCTGCAGGCCTCCTCTGCCACCTGGGAAGTCTTCCCCCGGCCTTCTCTTCACGAGGCAGATTGTTCTTGTCAGTTACAGTGACGCAAGCTGACTGAAGCAAAATAAAAGGTGGGGTGGGTTATTGATGAACAAGCCCGAGGTGGTTCTAATGTCAGTGATGTCATCATCAGGAAGTGGGCTCCCTCCAGCTCCGGACTCTGCTTTTGTCTGCACTGACTTCTTGCCCAACCCGCTGTCTTCTCGGGGGTGGGGGTTGGGGGAGGGGACAGCAGAAACAAAGGCCTCAGAAAGATCTGCCTTCTCAGCAGTCCCAGCACAAGTCCCTGCACTCACTCTCATTGGTTGTGGGTGGGGGGTGGGGCCATTTGCGCATCAATCTTTGGGGTTCTAATTGGCTGCACCCCCACCCTCAAGAACCAGGGGTGGTCTTATCTATATGCAAACCACAAGCACCGCAGTGGAGGAAGAGTGGGTCCTGGGAGGAAAACTGATGACCCAAGTAGACCAAAATAACAGCAGTCCTTACCCTTCCCTGATTTCCAGCCGTACCCCATCAAGATGTCTGCAGCAACAGTGGTGGTCCCTGAGTAGACGCTTAGATAGATTAAGCAGGTGACCGAGGGTGGGGGTGCGGGGGGGTGGGGGGTGGAAGCATAACCACAAACACAGAGTGGCTGACAGAGGAGCTTTGTATAGGGGTGGGGAGACTTGCTGCAAATCTGTCCCTGACTGTGGTAGAGCACACAGGGACAAAGGCATGAAAAACTGAGAACCAAACACCAGGAGGAGTGAGTCACTGGACCTGGGGATTCAAGACCATACTTGGAGGGGCACACCAAGGTCAACTGGCATAACAATTCACAAGACAATGGTCTACATCCTAATTGAAAGAATAGAGACTGGAGTATTAAAACTCATGAGCAGCCACCCAGGTCTCTTCCTCTCCAGAGGAAAGAAGCTGTGGTGAAGATAGAAAACTCCTGGAAATAATGAATCCAATGGGCCATGCAAGCATCTACACAACCAGAAAAGCTAGATGGTGCCCGGCTCCCACTACCAACTGCTCTGAAAGGGATCACATCAGAAAGTCCTGGAACTGAACGCACCTCTGTGTTCAAATAATAAGCCATTTAAGATGGAAAGGCCAGCATTTGCCTAAGGACAAAGTGCAGAGAGTTAGAAAGGGAGGAGGAATGAAAAGAGGAAACTGGGAGGAAGTGGGACAAGCCAGGGTACATAGAGTGGATTGTAATGGAAGAACTGAATCAATATGTACCAACTGTTGAATGGAAAACTGATCTGCTCTGTAAACCACCTAATTCACAATAAAAAATGGGTGGGGGTTAAAAAGTAATTGTGCATTTATTTCAAATAAGAAAATCAATCATTAATTATAAAAACTTTTAACTGGCATAAACCTTAAAGAAAATACCTGATTGCGGAGCACATACCTGCCACACAGTTCCCTCAAGGTCCCCATCAGGATCCTCTCAGGAGTCCACTGGCGGGTCTCCCGTGGGAGCCTGGAAACCCACTGCAGTATTTTAGCTCTTGCTGGCACTATTATCTGTTCCACCTGTTCTCTTGGTCCAAATGATTTCTCTGGGAACTGGACATCTTGGCTTCGTTTTCGGAGCCCTTCCTCATTTTTTCCTGGGGCACATTACTAATCCCATAAAGCAATGTGAACATTCTCTTGCCATGAGTTTAGCCATTATCTCTCCCTACAGAAAAGGCCAGCAAAGCCCTCATGTCAGACATCCCATGTGTTTCCAGGGAAGGCTGGTGTGATAGTAACAGGGAGCAGTTTTCTGACTGTGCATTTGACCTTGACTCCTGACACGTGAAAAATGAAATTGGTGGCTTTTAGAGTTCCCTTCTTTAGAGCAGAGTTTTTCTTTTGGTCACAGGCATGTCCAATGACCAGCCCCAACCCAATCCCATCCTCAGATAGCAATTTTGCAAACGGCTGTCTTCAGTGACATGGCATGGCTAGCTCAGCGCCCTCACTGGTCCCAGAGCCCTCACAGCACTTGTGAGAAACAGCAGGTGGATTACACCTTCCTGATTCCTATAGGCTGAAGAACTGCCAGAGCCATGGCCCTCAAGGTATTTTTTTGAGCATGCACCCTAGTAAATTTTATTATAAGCACCACTGCCATTACATCAATCCCAAAATTTTTTGTGATGTCTGACTTAAAAGAACAGTGTGCTACTGTGAAATTTTGTTTGCTGCTATGGGAAAAATGCCACAGAAACTTGTGATGTTGAACACAGCTTACAAGGACAGCACTGTGGGGACAACTCAAGTGTACGAGGGGTTTTCTGATTTCAAAAAAGGTGAAATGTCAATGGATGACAAACTTCATCTGGACGCCTATCTACTTCCTGAATGGATGAAAATATCAACTTGTGCGGTAGGAGTTTGTTCCACCAGGCCAGGTTGTTCATCAAGCTATTTAGAGGTTCTGAAAAGATTGCGTAACAGTGTGTGACCAAAAAGCCCTGATTTAAAAAAAAAAAAAAGCCCTGATTTGTGGCAGACGGTACTGGTTTTGCCAGCAGGACAATGTACCTGCTCACACAGCCATCTCAGTGTGCCAGTTTTTTGGGGAAAAAAACCATCAGGCCGCTCTTGCCCCACGCACCTGACTCACCTGACCTCACTCTGTGGGACTTCTTTTTGTTTCCGTGAATGAAAGGGACTTGAAAGGACAGTGGTTTGACAATGTGGAAGAGGTGAAGGAAAAAAAAAAAGGGAGGTGCTATCAGCCATCCAAACAGATGAGTTTGAAAAATGGTTCCAAGAATGGAATGGCAGATTTGACAAATATATTAAGTGCCATGGAGAGTATGCCAATGAAGGTGATAAGGTTGTTTCGTTAAAAAAAAATTAAATACATCGCTTTGCGGGGGGAAATCCAGGTTTTGCCCCCCCCCCCCTCGTCTGTCTACCATGACCACATACACGATAGTCTCTGTCTGCTAGCAAGGCTATTCACATCCCTCAAGTATGGTCACAGGGGATTTAGCAGAGGCAGAATCCATTTAGGGAGCCTGCAAATGGATTCTGGGCTCCCACTGTCATCCACAGCCTTCTGCAAAACAGGTGCTCACAATTTAAGCTGTGATACCATTTCCTCCTTCTGATTTGGGTTTAATTATTTACCATCCTTGGATCATATAGTCCGGCATGGATTTAATTGGTGCCTCACTTAGTTGACTGCTTGTTTAAGACAAGCCTTAAAAAAAATTTAAAAAAAGACAAGCCTTTAAAACCCAGACACCATTCTGATAGCTGGGCATCATCTGGCTTCTCACCACACTTTGCTGTAGTACCCATCTCTTCCATAATCACTGTATAAGGGCAAGCATCAATCAGGGCCATGTTCATAAGAACCAACATTCCTAGGTTGGGACTAAATCAAGTGCAAGCCCAAAATCCATTCACTCATCCATGGTGTATATACGTCTCTGGTTCAGTGTAGGTACTGCAACTCTTTTTTAAAAAAATAATTTTATTAGAGGCTCATACAACTCTTATCACAATCCATACATACATCAATTGTGTAAAACGCATTTGTACATTGATTGCCCTCATCATTCTCAAAACATTTCCTCTCCACTTAAGCCCCCTGCATTAGGTCCTCATTTTTCCCCTCCCTCCCCGGGTACTGCAACTCTTTATGGAAGTAAAAGCCTCATCTTTCTCCCACAGAGCAGCTGGTGGTTTCGACCTGCTGGCCTTGCGGTTGTTAACGACCCAACACATGCCCACTATGCCACCAGGGTTCTTTAAAGAAAAAGAGCCTCGATTCTTTTCTTTGCACATTTGCACTGGTGTGTTTTGTGCACTCTTGGGGGGATAGGGGTGAACTAAGTACAAAGTAAGTACTTTGGGGAGGAGCCTTGGTGGCATCGTGGGTTATGCGTTGGGCTGTTAACCACAAGGTCAGCAGTTCAAAACCACAAGCTGCTCCCCAGAAGAAAGATGAGGCTTTTTACTCCCATACAGATGTACAGCCTCAGAAACTCACAGGGGCAGTGGGTTCTACCATGTCTTGTAGGGTCACCAAGATCCCCAAACAGCTAGATGGCAGTTTGGATTTGAGCACCTCTATCATCACATCGCTGACCAGAGGTTTTCCAGAGCTACTGATTTGCCAACATCCATGGCGTTTTGACGCCCTCCTGTGTATGTGAAAGCTGTATAGCGAAGAGGGAAGACCACAGAATTGATGAATTTGAATTACAGTGCTGGTGAAGACTATGGCAAGTACCATGGGCTGCCAGAAGAACAAGCAGATCTGTCTTGGAAAACATATACAGCCAGAATGCTCCTTAGAAACAAGGATGGTCAAGGGCGTGCAACAGAACAGCAAGGGGAACAAAGCAACGAAGTCCCCAGGGAATACCAAAAATAGACTTTGGGGCCAGGGCTTGGCACCACATCAGACTCAACCAGAAAACACTCCTAAAGGCCAACAAACAGTCCTTGGACTAACTACAAGCTTTTCTTTCTTGTTGTAGTTGTGTTGTGTTTTTGTTTTGTTTTGTTTGTCATTGGCTTTTTGTTGTTTTGTTTTATTTTGTTGCTTGGTTTTGCTCTGTCTTGTTTTTGTGCGTGTTATTATCTCCGCAGGTCTGTCTAAATAAGATAGGCTGGATGAACGATCTGCAGG
>NW_022111376.1:2326287-2344017 GCF_000313985.2 Echinops telfairi
GTAACGAATGTACAAATGTGCTCGACACAATGGACGTATGTATGGATTGTGATAAGAGTTGTATGAGCCCCCAATAAAATGATTAAAAAAAAAAAAAAAAACGAGGATGGTGAGACTTCATCTTACCTACCATGGGCATGTTACCAGGATGGACCAGTCCCTGGAAAAGGGTATCGCACTTGGTACAGGGTCAGCAAGAGCAAGACACTTGGTGGAGATGGATTGACACCGTGGCTGTAATAATAGGCTCAAATGTAGTAACTCTGGTGAGGATGGCTCAGGACTGGGCAGTGTTTCAGACTCAATGGGAGGGACGGCCTGACAATCCCTGTATCTGATCAATGATAAAAGGTTTTAAGAGCTGCTGATTCACCTGCAGACTCACCATCTCCCGACATCCTTTGAACCTCCACCTGCCACCCGTTTCCCCATCTTTCTGTCAGTTGTTTATCCCTCTTCATTTCAGTGACTCCTGGACCTCACTAGTAGTGCCAAATCGATTTGAAGGTGGGCTATTTCTAGGACTCCCTCTAATGCTCCACGCAGGGGTCCTCAAACTTTTTAAACAGGGGGCCGGTTCACTGTCCATCAGACCCGTTGGAGGGCCGGACTATAAAAAAAAAAAAAACTATGCACAAATTCCTATGCACACTGCACGTATCTTATTTTGAAATAAAAAATAAAATGGGGCAAAAATACAGGCAGCCTGGATAAATATCCTCAGCAGGCCGCATGTGGCCCAAGGGGCCATAGTTTGAGGACTCCTGCTCCACAGGGTGGAAACAGGCGCTCAGCCAATGCTGGGTCCAATAAAGGTAGAACTGGGCACAAAGGGTGGGTCCGGGCGCCAGGTTGGCCGATTCACCTTCAGGCTACAGGCCCGGGCACTCTAAGCCTGGTCCCTCCACGACCTGCCCGGTCCCTAGCAACAGTTACCAAGTCTCATGAAAATTGCCAATGTCTCACCCCTGTGTCACACTTCCCCCGGAAGTCACACAGTGTTTGGAAAGGACTGGGCCCACTTCCTGGACTTAGTCGCCCTGGCGGCGCCCAGAAAGACGTTCGGACACTAGGCTTGGGGCAGGGAACAGGCAGCACTGGGCGCCAACCAAACGCAAGTTGGCGACACGCCAGGAGCCCGCCAGCCCTACCCCGGAAGGCCAGGTCTTCTCGGGGCGCGTCACGGGCCCTTCCCAGCGCATCACTTCCTGTACGGCCCAACCGAGACGCCCGTCCGCCAAGAGCGGACGCAGCGAGGTGGGCGGGCTCGGGGCCGCGCGGGGCGGGGTCAGGGCGGGACAGAAGGCGGGGCCCGGCCGGCGGAGCTCTAGGCGTCCGGCTGGCTGGGCGGGTGCAGCAGGTGAGCGCCTCTGGCCGGGCAGGGTCGGGCTGGAGGTGGCCAGTGGTCGGGCGCCGCTGGGGCCGGCGGGGCCTGGCTGGCCGCCTAAGGGTCGCGGGGCCTGGTGTGGCTGTGCGTTCTGGGGGTCGGGCGAGGCATCCCTTGCCCGCGGGGCGGCGGCGTGCTCCTTCCCTCTCTCGGGTTCGTACTCGCACGTGAGAAGCGGCTCGGCTTATGAGAAGTGAGACAGTGTACGGACTCCCAGGTGGGGATGCACCCCGGACCCTGAGATAATCGCTGCCCGCTTACCCTCCCCCCTGGGCGCCTCTGGCCAGTGTCCTGCAGGCCCTCGGCAGACACGGTTTGCGCTCCAAACTGACCCCTGTGACAGTGATTTAGAGCTGGACTGGGAATTCCTCTACTTGGTCTCTCTTGTGCGCCTCGAGTTTTCTGCATCCTGCTTCTGGTGGTGGGAAGTGAGGCTGGCCCGAGGCCGCCAGGGTAACTTCCCCAGGCTCCAGAAGCAGTGGGGCCCTGTGGTCATCCTGGGGGCCAGCCTTTTGCCTAATACTTCCCCCCTGCCTCCCGACTCAGAGTTCCAGGAACTAGAAAAGCAACCAGAATAGCTATGTGCAACTCTTAGGTCTCCATCCAGGTTCCCCAGTTCCAGCAGGTGATGTGACAATCGGATGGCACCTGCCCAAATTGAGAAGTGCAGGAAAGCAAACCGGTCCTTTGGCTATGAGGCACCCTCATCCAAATACGCTCCTAAATATGCTGGGCGTGAAGTCTGATGAGCCAATAAGCAAGGGACACACAGGTCCAATTATGCCTGCCTCTCACTCTCCTCCAGCACGACAAAGGTGTAGTGAGACCCACGTAAACCGTAAAGCCGCCAGACGGGGGAGGTTCTGGAAGGAGCCAAGCCAAGGTCAGGAGAAAGGAAGGCACTCAGTGGTTGTGTGAGGACCCTATTTGATCCTTACTGCTGCTCCTTCCAGCTCCTCCCCAGGCCACCCCTCCCCACTGTTAGCAGGTTGGGCAGGCCAGGTAGCCAGCCAGCCCTTTCCCAAGTGTCTGCTAGAGACCCACAAAAGACTCAGAGGCTACCTTCCTGGCCTCTGCCTGACTCCCCTTGCTGGCCCACCAGCGCCTGCTTTCCTCCGGCGCCATCAGTCCCCTGCTCGTCTCCAGACACTGTTTCAGGATTTCAGCCACTGACGGTATTGCAACAGACTCACTGTCCGCTGTGTTTCACAGCCCAGGGGAATAAAAGTGGTGCCGTGGGTTAGGCTGTGGAACCGCAAAGTCAGCGGTTCAAACCCCCCTGGCCACTCTGCAGGAGAAAGACGAGGCTTTTACTCCTGTAAGGGTTTACGGTCTAGGAAAACCACAGGGGCAGTTCTACCCTGCCTTCATAGGGTCCCTATGGGTCAGAATCTACTTGAAGGCAGTGAGGTGAGGAGCCGTTCTCCTGGAACAAAGATGAGACTGTCTGCTCCGGTAATGATGGACAGTCTCCGAGACCCTATAGACTCTATAGTATCGAGGGGCACGGTGAATCCAAATAGACTCTATAGCAGTGGGTTGGGTTTAGGGGTGTGATACTAACGATACCAGGCCTGGGGTGGTGCTCCTAAATCCACTGGGATCAGGACATCTTTCCCCTAGCTGCCCCAGGAAAACAACGGCTGACTGTAACTCATATCTGTGGATGGCCCCTCTGGTATAAGATGGGTGCCAAGCCAGCCTGTGGGGAACTTGAGACCCAGTGGCACTTCAGGACCAGCCCTGGCAGTTGTCTTCTGTCCCCCTGTTGGTGTAGTGGGTTCCACATCGGGCTGCTAAGCACCAGGGCGGCAGTGCAAAACCTCCACCCGCTCTGCAGAAGAAAGGTAAGTCTTTCTACTCCTATAAAGAGTTGCAGCCTTAGAAACCCAACACCCCCCCCGAACCCCCAAGATAGTTCTACTCTGTCCTATAGGCTCACTTGAAGTCGGAATCAAGTAGACAACAGTGAGTGAACCAGGCTCCACTCTGTCCCTTCTCTCTGTAGGGAGAGCCCGAGGCCTGCACCCGTGCATGGTCCCTTGTCAGAAGCAGGCACTGAGAAGCCAGACACCCGGAAACTTGGGAGAAGCCATGGTGTTGGTGGTGCTAGAGAAGCGTGGCCTCCCCCTCCGCATCCTCAGGACCACCCTGCTTCTTATCAGCCTCCCCCAGGGCGTGTGCGGCCCAGCCCGTGCCAACCTGACCAAAGCTCTGGGCCAGATGGGGCCACTGGTGGGGGGCTGCTCCCTGAGCATCGGGGATGGCTCAGTGCTGGAGTTCGAGTTTCCGGAAGACAACGAAGGCGTCATCGTGATCTCAAGCCAGTGCCCAGGCCTGAGCAATGGGAGCATGCTCCGTCCCACGCTCAGGGTCATCTCCCTGGAGCCCTCCGTGCTGACCATCAGGAACGTGAGCACCATCAGCTGGGGCAGCTTCGTGGTAAACATCCACTCCGGCCTGGCAGGGCTGGCACCCCTCCGCCTGCAGCTGGTGGACCTGCATGCCGTCCCGCCCCTGCTGATCAAGGAGCGGGCCGATTTCCGCATCAGGGTCTCGCCAGCCGATGATGGGCCCACCACCCTCAGGTCTGACATGGCCCACTTTTCGGAGAACCCGATTCTCTACCTGCTGCTTCCACTCATCTTCGTCAACAAGTGTTCGTATGGGTGCAAAGTGGAGCTGGAGGTGCTGAAGGGGCTTCTGCACAGGCCCCAGCCTATGCTGCTGGGCCTCCTGGGCCAGTTTCTGGTCATGCCCTTCTATGCCTTCCTGATGGCCAAGGCCTTCATGCTGCCCAAGGCCCTGGCACTTGGCCTCATCATCACCTGCTCTTCGCCTGGGGGTGGGGGGAGCTACCTCTTCAGCCTCCTCCTGGGAGGGGACGTCACCCTGGCCATCACCATGACATTCATTTCCACTGTGGCTGCCACTGGCTTCCTGCCACTGTCCTCCGCTCTGTATAGCCGCCTGCTCAGCATTCACGAGAGCCTCCATGTGCCCTTCACTAAGATCCTAGGGACACTACTCTTCATCGCCATCCCTATAGCAGCCGGCGTGGTGATCAGGTCCAAGCTCCCCAGGTTCTCCCAACTGCTGTTGCTCGTCATCAAGCCCTTCAGTTTTGTGCTCCTGCTTGGGGGGCTCTTCCTGGCCTACCGCATGGGCGTCTTCATCCTGGCGGGTGTCAGGTTCCCCATTGTGCTGGTGGGCCTGACGGTGCCCCTGGTGGGCCTGACGGTGGGCTACTGCCTGGCCACGTGTCTGAAGCTGCCTGTAGCCCAGCGGCGGACAGTCAGCATTGAAATTGGGGTGCAGAACAGCCTGCTGGCCCTGGCCATGTTACAGCTGTCCTTCCGCCGCCTCCAAGCTGACTATGCCTCCCAGGCCCCTTTCATTGTGGCACTGAGTGGCACGTCAGAGATGCTAGCCCTGGTCATAGGCCAGTTCATCTACAGCAGCCTAGTCCCAGTGCCCTGAGGCTCCTGGGCCCCATCTCCTGACCACCCCCCATTCTTGTGTACCAAAGGCCTTCAGTGCTCATGCACTCTGCACTCAGAAAAGCCAGGCGTATTTTTTTTACTGATTTTGTATTCTCCAGCTTTCTGTGCCAAAGAGGCCATGCTGAGTTAGGTAGCTGGGTGCTGCCCAGAATTTATATTTCAATAAAAGAGCAAAGCAAACTTGGGTCCTTCATCTGCTTGGAGGGCAAGGGGGTGGGAGGGAGGCTGGCTTGGCCCAGGTATCCAGTTTGACTTTCCCGCCCTTTTTCTATCAGCAGCACCCTACCCCCATGTCCATCCATGCCCACCTCTGGTCTAGAACTGGAGCCAGAGCCGCAGGAGGCAGGCAGAACCTCCCACTTACAAGCAGGCAGTCCCTCCAGGGATGACAAAGAACTGGCCCTAGTGTTTCCCAGGCCGCCCACCTTTATGAAGCAGACTGCTTTATCTTTCTCCCGCAGTGAGGCTGCCCATGCGTAACCCGCAGAACCACCAGGACTCCTACTGACTAGAAAGGACGTGGGAGAGAAGCCACTCGACAGAAACGAGTGCAGCATTCTGTAGAGCCAGGAGGCGAGCACACTCCCAGCCAGCCCTTCTCTCAAGCCTCTTCCCCACATGGGGAGACTGGCCCAATTCGCTCCTTGTTTTTTCTTGTTCCGATGCCCGCCGCCAGGCTCTGCCAGAGAGCTGGACACCAGAACGCCCTGGCAAGGGAGTGGGCGGAGCGATCAAGGGCGTGGCGACGGCTGAAAGGGGCGGCGCGAGAGGACGTTTTGAGGCGGAAGGGCCGCTAGGCCGGAAGGGGCGGGGCTACTGGCAGCGGGCGGGGCGCGCAGCCTGAAGGGGCGGGGCCGTTAGGGTGGAAGCGGCCGCCCGGCCGGTGGGGGCGGGGCGAGCAGCGAAAGGCAGGGTGTGCTGGCCAACGAGAGCGGGGCGGGAGGGGCCCCGCAGGTCGAAGGGGCGGGGCTAGCGGAGAGGGCGGGCAAGGGCGGGGCGCGCAGGGCGGTTCCGGCGCGTTCCCGGGGCAGTGGCGATATCGCGCGGCTGGGGGCCATTGGGGTGCGCGTCAATCCCAATTGGACAGTGCCGCCATGCAGCTGACGGTGAAGGCGCTCCAGGGCCGAGAGTGCACCCTTCAGGTAGTGTCCTCAGACCTGGGTCACCGGGTCCAGCTCGCACCCTCACTGTCCTCCCCACGCTCCCGGCGCTGAGCAGGGCAGGGACGAGGGGCGGTGACCGAGCCCCCGGCGGGGAGGCCCGCGGGGGCGGGATGGCCAGGAGACCTGCTCCTGGAGGGCCCCGGGGGCTTGCGACTTCAGCCCCTGCCTTTGCCCTTTCAGGTGTCGGAGGATGAGATGGTGTCTTCGCTAAAGCTTCTGGTCTCCGAGCACCTGGACGTCCCTGTGCGCCAGCAGCGGCTGCTGTTCAAGGGCAAAGCCCTGGCAGGTACCAGCGAGGCCCCCCGGAAAGCGGGGGCGGGGTGGCAAGGCGGCCTCCGGTGCCCTGGCGGGGGCTCACTTTCCTGGGCAGCCCCTGCGGTGGGGTCACGACCTCCATCCATTTCTCTGGGGCAGATGGGAAACGGCTCTCGGATTACAGCATTGGCCCCAATTCCAAGCTCAACCTAGTGGTCAAGCCCCTGGAGAAAGTGCTACTGGAGCCAGGCACTGGCCGGAGACAGGCCGAGGCCCAGCCCCGTCCCCTGCCCACCTCCTCAGAGACTTGGCAGTTGGTCGCAAAAGTTCTGAGCCACCACTTCAGCGCTGCAGATGCCAGCAGGGTCCAGGAGCAGCTCCAGCGGGTGAGAACCTGACTTTGGAGGCCCAGCCCTGTGCTATCACTCCCATCCTCCTCCAGCCTCCTGCTGATTGGCACCCTTGCCCTTCTCTCCCCAGGAATACGAAAGGTCCCTGAGCCGCTTGACGATGGATGACATTGAGCGCTTGGCTACCCGCTTCTTACACCCTGAAGTGACAGAGTCTAAAGAGAAAGGAGTTGCCAAGTGAGCCGTTCAGCATGGGGGAGGTGCATGCTGCGCCCAGTGTGTTTTCTTCATATAATAAAAGAATCGCTTCGTGGTCCTGGATGGGGCTAGGTAACAGTCTGTCTGAGCCCTTGGCCTGGTTCACCCACAACGCCTGCACAGGACCATAGAGGCGCCAGCCACGTCGGAGTGCGGCCACCTTTGAGAGGGGCCTCTGGGTGAAAAGTGGTCCTGTGGACAGGCTCCAAGGCCGGGCTGTCGTGCTTCCTGGGTGACCCTCTGAGAACAAATCCTCATCAACTCCCTGCTGGACTCTGTCCTGCCACCTGCCCTGGCCTCTACTCAGCGCCATAGGAAGCCATGTGACACGTATCCTGGCAGGTGACAGCCAGCCTTGGGGGTCCTCTTTGAGGCTGCTGTGCCTAAGTGCTCTGACAAAAGAAAGAGGTCAGGGACCAGGAAGCCAGGGACAAAACTTGCTTCGCTCTATGGTGTGACCTGGGCCACAGCCCTCTGCCCAGCAGGGCTTGCTCCTCCAGCCTGAGCCCGCCTGCCAACCCAGGGCAGGCCTCTCTGCAGTCAGGCAGCGATGGCCAGGGGTGGACCAGAGATGGAGTGTCATGACCCTTCATGTCACAGCTCTCCCCCTGGAAGCAGCTGGTTCTCACTCATCGGAGGGACAGGTGACTTGTTCGGGGCTACTTAGCAAGGCCTCTTGGTCCTACATTGGACCACCTAATGGAAGCTACATAGTGCAGCGCCTTCTTTCCACTCCCTTCTCCCCTGGGTTTGGGGGGCAGAAGTAGGGGCTGGGTGGCCATGGTTGCTTTCCTTCACCCTGCCCCAGGCTTAGGGAAGTCCTGTAAGCACCTCGCCTTTGAACTGGAAGGAACCACCTGAGCAGGAGGCCCTGGCCCACCCTAGGTCTGCACTGCCTCCCTGCTCCTCTGGAAGGAGGTTGGCGAGGAGAGCAGGCACCTCCTGCCCAAGGCCTGACCGAAGCTCCTGGACTACCCTGACAGAAGGGCAGGATGGCCCAGCAGTGTGCTCATTCCAGCTGCTTATAAGAAAATATGCCAGTGTTTTTGTTTTGTTTGGGGTCGCAAATTTATTTTGAAACATTAAAGGTGATTTTGATTCAAAGGGAATTGTATTAGCTCGGCTGCCTTGGTTTCAAGTTATGAGGCTAACAATAAAGGACATTGAAGTCTAAGAATATTGTAGCAACGGACCATTTGGCAAACCTCTCGTGTTCCTCCCGTGGCCCCTCAGTGCTCTGCAAGGTTTGCTTCATTCTAGGCCACCCTGCTCACAGAGAATATGGCGGAGGCCCCTGCCACAGACGCCAAGGGCATCTGTCCCTCCAGGACAGCTTCTCAGATGAGCCCAGCAAACCAGTGCTGTCTCTGTGTTGTACACCCAGTGCTGGGGCCCAGACAGTGAGTGTGTCAGGACATGAGCAGGACCACTGGACTGTGGGAGACAGAACTGGGAAGAGAGTGTGTGCGGACAAAGTCAACATTCATACATGAAGGAGTCTGGGAGGGTGGGGCTCCCATGGAGGGAACCTTCACATTGGTGGGTTGGAGATGCCTCCCACTCACATTCTCCTAAGTGAAAGTCATTCCCCACGATGTCCCCTCCCAAAAAATAATGCCAATTGTAAGGTGCTACTTGCAAGCACATGGCTGCTACTATGTAAGCACTTGAAGGTCAACTGCGTAAAGGCTGTCTGCCTGATAAAGCATCAGCCATCTGCCGGAGCCAGTAAAGGTTTTATCCAATGAAGAGACTTTTCAAGTACCTGTGAAATTTGATAGAAACTGGGAAAGATTTTGGAATGTTTAGTCAAGTTCTCTAGCCTGGTTACATTGGCGAAACAACTGCATGCCTTTAGTGACTAATTGAGCAGATTCTAAGTGTCTGTCAAACGGTTTTCAAATCAGTTGAATTTATGTCAGTTCAATTCAGTTTGGTGTAGACTGGCAGTTGAATCCAGTGGAAACAGCACTCGCTTGTTGGATCTACACCAGCAGGTCCTTGGACCAGTTATACCTGGCAATGCTGCACAAAGTTAAAATCGATGTCTGAGCCAGTAAGAGGCGCCAAGCTCCTCTTTGTGTGCTTGCATCCCACTGTGATGAGCCTGTGTATGTCAAGTTAGTGGAGGCCCTGTGTGCTGAACACCAAATCAACCTCATTAAGGTGGATGACAACAAGAAACTAGGAGAGTGGGTGGGCCTTTGCAAAATTGACCGAGAAGGAAAACCCCGCAAAGTGGTTGGTTGCAGTTGTGTGGTTGTTAAGGACTATGGCAAAGAATCTCAAGCCAAGGATGTTATTGAAGAATACTTTAAATGCAAAAAATGAGCAAATAAAACTTTGCTAATTGTTCTCCTGGTTCTAAAAAAAAAAAAAAAAGCAATCAGGCCCTGTTGTCTGACCCACCCTAAGTAGGGCCCACTCCCTTCTGACAAGGATATCCGATTGTTCCCTGGAGCTCAGAGACATCTAAGGTCAGGCCAACTCAGGGATGACCAAGGTTAGGCTATCATGTTGACTCTAGAACCTGCCCATCTGGTTACGTTTGTGCCTTCCTGTCACATGTACCTCTAGTGTGTCCCCTTCCAACTGCCTGTATACCCCTAGCTCGCCCCCGTGCTGTTACGTGTATGCCTGTTGTATATGTGCTTACCGGGGCCTGCGTGCCCAAGATTATATAAGCTTGTGGGAATACATTAAGCGCTCTCTCGGCTCAAACCTGGTTCCTGAAGCAATCACAGAGGTGAGCCTTTGCATGCTTCATCTTGTCTGATGGCTCTTTAACTTACCCCTTAATTACACAACCGTCCCCTTGGACCCATTCAGTCGTGGAGAATGGATGCCACACTTGGTCTCCAGGTGTTGGGCCTGGAGCCACTGCCCTGAGAACACAGGCTTCACCAAGCTGTGTTCAAAAGCAGGGCCCTGAGGGAGGGCACAAGATGCTGGGTGGTCCCAAGTCACAGCTGTCCCCTACCAGGAGCGTCACTCCAGATGTGTGAAGAGGAGACCCCTTGGAGACAGGACGGAAGGATTCAAGAGGGTGAACTAGACAGATGCTCAGACCGGGGCACCATTTTCCTCAGGGCTCCCTCTGCAAGTTTCCGAAGCTACTGGAGAATCTCCAGGTGCATACTCAGGACACTGAGGCAGCTGCTGTAGGGAGCTGGGTGGTTAGGAGACACGCTGGTGGCTAGGAGACACGCTGGCCGGACAGCCAGTGTCTTTAGGGCAAATGGGCAGGCTCTGGTGGTGACTGAGTGGGGAGGGTGGGCCGCATGCTTAGAGGAGTGGAGAGATAGGGGAATAGTGCGTTTCTCTGCAAAGGAGCCTGGGAAAGAGCAGAGGTCCTGGAGCAGGGCTGATGTGGGCGAGTTGCATTGGGAGGGCTGGGGAAGACCATGGGAGCTGTGTGCTGGGCAGGGGTGTTGGGAACTACAAAAGAAGTGTAGGGGTGACCTGGCATCCTCGGGGTGTCAGGGGGAGCCTCACTAATGGGGGAGTGACCCAGGGAAGGCTATGAGGAAGACGTATTGCTACAAGACGTGAACTTTCAAAAGCCAGTTGCCGGGCCTATCTTCTGAGGCGCCTTTTGGTGGGTTTGAACTACCCACTTTTGGTGCAACATTATTATTTTTTTCTTTTAAAAATCATTTTATTGGGGGCTCGTACAACTCTTATCACAATCCATCCGTACATCCATTGTGTCAGGGATATTTGTACATTTGTTGCCATCAGCATTCTCAAAACATTTGCTTTCTACTTGACACCTTGGTATCAGCTCCTCATTTTTCCCCTCCCTCCCCCCACTCAGAACATTTGATAATTTATAAATTATTATTATTTTGTCATGTCTTACACTGTCTGATGTCTCCCTTCACCCACTTTTCTGTTGTCCATCCCCCATGGAGGGGATTATATGTAGATCCTTGTGATCAATTTCCCCTTTCTCCCCCACCTCCCCCTTCCCCTCCTGGTATTGCTACTCTCATCATTGGTCCTGAGGGGTTTACCTGTCCTGGATTCCCTGTGTTTCCAGTTCTTATCTGTACCAGTGTATATGCTCTGGTCTAGCTGGATTTGTAAGGTGAACTACCCACCTTTTTAAGCTAGAAAACAGTTGTGTAACCATTTACCTGAATCATTTTGTCTTCATTCAACCACCATCTCCCAGGAAAGGGCGGAGCTTGGATGGGAGCCCACACCTGGACAGACTTCAGAGTCCTTAGAGCCAGGAGGCTGTGTAGCCTTCCAAGATGACTTCCAGGAGTTATCTGTGGGGAACAATTTGGTGTGTCAGGAAAAGAGGGTTGAGCCCAGGTCTAAACCTGGAGGCACTTCGACTAGAGATGAGGTAGGGGCAGTGGATTCGGCCCGGGGGGCCAAGGAGTACCCTGAGCCCAGGAGGACAGAGAGGTCACCTGTGTCTTGAAAGGAAGAAAAGGAGAGATGGGAGGGGGGACCTGCACCTCCTTTAAGGGGTGCGTAAGTAAAGGTCATTGGCAATCTTGACCAGAGGGCTCTGGGAGGTTGAGGGGAATGCCACTGTAGGGAGGGGTGGGGATGGAGGGGTGGGGTGGGGGTGTGGCTGGAGAGTCCTCACTCCAGAGGCTTCTATGGTGAGCTTAGGAGAGCACTGGAAGGGGTGAAGTGAAGTGTGATTCTGGCTGGTCACACTTCAGGGAGGGGGGACAAGAAAGGGAGGAACAGCCCATCAGGTGAGCCAAGATGGGAGGAAAGGGGGAATTCCTTGGCCAGGGTGAAAGGACATCTGGGGCCATCATGATGTGGGACTGGGGGGGATGGAGTAGCTATAGGCTGTAGACCTTGCCTTCACCTCAAATCTGGGGGGCGGGAACCCCAGACCACCTGCAGGCCTCAAACGGAGAAATCCTTCCACAGGATGTGTGCCTCACGGATGGGGCTTGGGACAGTCCCTCATGCAGCATGAAGGGAGGGCCTGACCAAGTGGCTGGGCACACTCTACTGTTCACCTCAGTGGCCTTCTCAGTGTGGGGTGCCCCAGTGTCTATCCCACAATAAGTAGGTCCCACTCCCTTCTGATAAGGATAGTAGTAGATGGTTTCCCTGAAGGAGAGCCCAGGGAGTCAAGCCCACTCTAGGGTGACCAAGGTTAGGCTGCCATCACGAATCTAGGGTCCGCCCTTCTTGTCACATGTATATGCCTAGTCCCTCCCCTTCCTATCATGTGTACAACCCTAGGTCATCCCCTTCCTGTTACGCCTATACCCATTGTATATCCCCCTCCTATGCTCCTATTGCCTATTGTACAGCCCCTTCCTATGACGTATGTCTTTACCTGTAATCACGCCCCCTAAAAAGATAGATAAGCCTTGGCTAGCAATAAACCTCGCTCTCTCTGGCTCTCTCCACGTGGCCCACCAAGCAGGGCTGGAGTGCGTATGCTACCATGAATGTGTCTGACTCCATTATTTCATTCTCTCTCATATTCTCCATGACTTGATTATAATCTTTACTTATTATCACCATATAATTGTGCCTACCGGACTCGCGATGATTTATTAGGGGCTCTCTCCCCCCACATCCGAGGGCCCTGCGCCTGCCTGATCCATCTCTCCTCGCTCCCAGGTTTCTATTTCCCTCGAGTCCTGACCTTACCCTAGTCTCACCCCTGAGCACTGGCCTGGATGGCTAGACTCAACTCCAAACATACATCGCCCACCTAGAACCCTGCAGACACCCTTCATCTGCCAGACCCCTCCCCCCACCACAGACATGGGCTGGAGACATACACACTGTCCATGGCTCCCCCTGCCCAGCCCCAGAACACTGTCATGCATTCAACAACCGTGAGTGGATGGGGCCACAATTTTTCTTTGAATTTCTCATGTGGTAAAACATGTATACCATGCGAACTGCCATTTTAACTGTTTTTGAGTGTGCAATTCAGTGGCCTTGATACATTCACTCTGTTGTGCGGCTCTCCACTGCCTACTTCTGAAACTTGTCACCCTGGAGACCTTCCCCCCAATGCCTCGAAGTTTCCATTCTACTTTCTGTCTCTACAGAACTGCCTCCTGTGCACACTCCACACAGATGGAAGCGTACAAGATATGACCTTGGCGGAAAGATTAGAGCCTTTCTGGGGTAATGAGTTTGTAACGAGAGGGGTGCAAATGATTGGACAGCTGGAAGAATGTCATTGGTAACCCTAAATTGCACTTGTTTTGATCTCGACAAAAGAAAATTAGAAAACTCTTCCCTTTTTAAAAACAGAAGCAAAAAAAGCTGGGACGTTGGCTGCCGGACTTTTCATTGGACACAGTGTTGCCAACGTCCATCCACACTGGTATCAGGACATCATTTTCCTCATGGTTGACACATTGTACTTATCCATTCCTCTGTTGATGGACACTTGTCACTCGGTTATTGTCAATTATGCTGCAATGAAGGTGTGTACGTATGTCTCTACATACCTACCTTCGAGGCTTGTAAAGAAATGCACAAGCGAGGAATTGCTGGATCCCGTGGTCCTGTGGTCGGTGGGAGCAATCAGACAATAGAGTTTATGGCGCTTACCAGCAGGGTCACCACAGGAGGACAGCTGCCCAGCACCCAGGGAGGTGGGGACCTGGGAAGCCCCAGAGATCTCACGCAGCCTGGTGAAAGTGAGGATCAAGGAAAACAAAATGTGTTCAAATAACACAACGACCACAGGACTTGAAATCGCCTCTTCCCACTTACTTCGGCTGCCACAAATCCATCAATGCCACCGCCAAGGACACTGGAGGTGCCCTACAATGAAAAGCTACTCTCCTCATCGTCGTCACACTCTCCCTTCCACACCTCAGCTGTTAAGAGACTCAGGCCAAGAATCACCTTTACTTCCTTATCTCCTAACTCAATCCACATGGTGGCTGCATCGCCTCTACTGTTGCCACACCCAATGTGGAGAATCTCAAATTTCACTGCTTGGAAGAACCTGTGAAGAGTTTGATTCAATGATGAATGCCAATATTATCTTTGGGGTTTCATGTACAAGATGGCGAGTGAATGGCAACATCCAAAAATTAAGAAGTGAGTTCCTCAAATGTGGACTAAGAAAGAAGGGCCCTTAAAACTCTACCTTTAAAAATATGGCTTTATCTTTTCTCGAGACAAAGGCTGGGACGTGGAACGGAGAGGTTTGTTTGTCCTTTTGTTCATGAAATCTATAAAGCCATAAAAAGGTTAGGTAATATTGAGGAGCTGATACCAAGGGCACAAGCAGAAAGCAAGTGTTATGAGAATGATGATGGCAACAAATGTACAAATGTGCTTGACACAATGGATGGATGAATGGATTGTGATAAGAGTTGTATAAGCCCCTAATAAAATGATTTAAAAAAGAAAAGATTAGGTAATATTAAAGGCTTCCACAGTTCTATTTATATGTACATGAGAAAGGGCTTCCAGATGTTCCTGTAAATCTTCCATGCATTGGTTCTGCAGAACCAGTTTAATGCTGATAGACTCTAGATGAACGTTTTACATTATTAAACTGTGTTAGTCTGGGTAGACTAGAGAAACAAATTCATGGACACTGATAATGTGTATAAGAAAGAGCTTTAGATACAAGAGCAATTGAATATGGAGAAAACATCCCAACCCAGTCTAGATCAAGTCCATAAGTCCGATATCAGCCCATATGTCTGATGCCAATCTATAAAGTCCTCTTCAGACTCATGCAATACATACAATAATGCTGAATGCAGGAAGATCACAGGCCAGTGGTTAGAAAGTCTTGTGGATCCACTGGCGGAAGCATCTCAGTGCTGGCAGGGGTTTCCACGTGGCTCTTTCAGCTCTAGGACTCTAGTGTAGCTCTATATGTCTTCTCAGCAGGAATGTCTCATAGGGTGTGAGCGTGTCCCGCCTCCAGTGAGCTATTTATCTCCGTGGCGCCTTCAAATTAGGTCATCAAGCTGTGACCTGATTGATAGGCTAAACTCCACCCCTTCACTCTTAAGTCTCAAATTGACAACAAATTGTGTAACTACCACATAAACTATCATTGTTCTCTTGGGACTGGAACTCTTACTTTGAGGCTTTGGATTTGACATTGCATTCAACGTTTTATGTAGTTGACATGTGTCAGAAAATGAGGGATGGGGCTGCTGTACCCTAAGTCCAAGCATAATAAGTGAACTTTACTTATACACTTATTATGAAGACAAATGATAAGCATTTCTGATCACCTATTCCCATTCATGGAAGCAGCAGTCGAGAGATCAAAAGACATGTTGCATTAGGTAAATCTGCTGCACAAGACCTCTTTGGAGTGTTTAAGACCAAGGATGTTACTTTGAGGACTGAGGTGTGCCTGACGCAAGCCGTGGTGTTTTCCACTGCATGTAAGAGTGGGTCAGGGGCACTCTAGCCATCCAAGTGACATCTTTGCTTTTGGGGGGTGGTCTTTCATATCAGATTTTCCCAGTACAACATATTGTCTGATTTCTTTACGTTTTGCTCTTCCAGTCATTTATTTTTGTTTACAGTTTGTGTTCAATGCAAAGCAATTCCATAACATGAGAAGTTACTATGAATTAAAGCATAAATATACAAACACATCATGTAATCCAAAACAGGATAGAGCTGTATAAGCACACGTTTGCGTTTCCTACAAATGTATATTGCGTTTGTAAAGACGAAGTCTTTACAAAGTAGACAGCCTCCTCTTTCCCGCTAAAAAGAGAGTGGCTTTGAACTACTGACCTTGTGGTTAGTAGTTCAGTGTGTAGCCCACTGTGCCATCAGAGCTCCAACTCATAGTGACCCCTTTTTTTTTAATCGTTTTATTAGGGGCTCGCACAACTCTTATCACAATCCATACGTACATCAATTGTGTAAAGCACATTTGTACATTCATTGCCCTCATCATTCTCAAAACATCCGCTCTCCACCCAAGCCCCTGGCATCAGCTCCTCATTTTTCCCCTCCCTCCCCGCTCTCCCCTCCCTTATGAACCCTTCATAATTTACAAATTATTATTTTGTCATGTCTTGCACTGCCTGACGTCTCCCTTCACCGACTTTTCTGTTGTCTGTCCCCCAGGGAGGAGGTTATATGTAGATCCCTATAATCGGTTCCCCCTTTCCACCCCACCCTCCCTCCACCCTCCCAGTATTGCCACTCACACCACTGGTCCTGAAGGGATCATCCGTCCTGGATTTCCTGTGTTTCCAGTTCCTATCTGTTCCAGTGTACATCCTCTGGTCTAGTCAGATTTGTAAGGTAGAATTGGGATAGTGGTGGGGGGCGGGGTGGAGGAGGAAGCTTTTAGGAACTAGAGGAAAGTTGTATGTTTCATCATTGCTACATCACATCCTGACTGGCTCATCTCCTCCCCAAGACCCTTCTGTAAGCGGATGCCCAGTGGCCTACAAATGGTCTCCACTCCGCATTCCCCCCCTCATTCACAATGATATGATTTTTTGTTCTAATGATGCCTGATACCTGATCCCTTCGATAGCTCGTGATCACACAGGCTGGTCAGCTTTCTTCACCACATTTGCTTATGCACCCACCTTGTCTTCAGCGATTGTGTCGGAAAGGTGAGCATCATGGAATGCCAGTTAAATAAAACAAAGTATTCTTGCATTGAGGGGGTATTCGAGTGGAGGCCCGATGTCCATCTGCTACCTTAATACTAAACCTATAAATATATGCACATAGATCTGTTTCCCCATCCTCATATATAAATATATTTACATACGTACATGCCTTTATTTAGACCTCTATAAATGCTCTTTGCCTCCTAGCTCTTTACTCTATTTCCCTTGACTTTCCTCCTGTCCCACTACCATGCTCAGTCCCCACCAGGATTTCAGCAATTCCTCTTTGTTACATTCCCCTTTATCATGCCCTACCAAGCCTCCCACACCCACCTCACCACCAATTTGGATCACTTGTTCCCTTGTCCCTGGGTTTGTTAACATCACTACCTTTCTTGACAGATGACTTTTTTTTCCCATTAGTTTCTGGTTGAGCCACCTTCTGTCTTTTTTACCTTTATAATTGAAAGGCGATCTTCACGTTTCTGTGTGCGTCCTTGTCACCCTGCTTTTTCACAAAATATAATTTCATAACCAAGCTTATGGCCACCAAGCCGACTCTGACTCATAACGACCCCATAGGAGACAGTAGAGCTGTCCCTATGGGTTTCCAAGACGATAACAGTTCGTGAGAGTAGAAATCTTCATCTTTCTCATGGTGGTTTTGAATTTCTGAACAATGCCACCAGGGCCCCTTGACAAAATATATCCTGGGATAAATTCCAAATTGGCTTATGTTGTTCTTTGTTTGCATCAAGTGGGGCTCCTTTGTTGTTAGTAGGTGCCGTCGAGTGGGCTCCGACTCATCGCAACCTGAGGTACGACAGCCTAGTACCATCCACACAACTCTTGTTATCTTTGAGCCCATTGTTGAACTCATTCTGGCATCATTCCATAATTCCCACAGTAGCCACTGTGTCCATCCACCTTGTAGAGGGCCTTCCTATTTTTCGCTGCCTCCCTACTTTACCAAGCATGATGTCCTTTTCCAGGGACTGGTCTCTCCTGATAAACATGTCCAAATTCTGTGAGCCAAAGTCTCACCATCCTAGCTTATAGTGAGCAGTCTGGTTGTACTTCTTCCCAGAAAGATTTGTTAATTGTCCATATTCTTCACCAGCATGACAATGCAAAATGCAAAGGCATCCATTCTTCTTTCATCTTCCTTACCCCATGTCTGTGGGGGGAAGTCAGATACTTGCTGCCAGACTGCTGTCTCATCCCACCACGGTGGGG
>NW_022111376.1:2344376-2357625 GCF_000313985.2 Echinops telfairi
CCCTCCTTCCCTTCCCCCTCTCCACGTGGACCACCAAGATGGGCTGAGGTGAGCAATGGTACCATGTAACATGCCTGACTGTATTATCTCTCATGCTCTCGATGACTCTAATATAATACTTATATATCTCAACCGTACAATTGTACTTACTGAATCCGAGTAGTAGTAATAGTAGTAGCAGCGGGTGGGGGCTGGCCCTTCACTCCCCAGCGTCAATTTTTTAATTTAATACTACACCATGTCCAACTGTCACATGCACAGGAGGCCATTGAAAACACCCTGACCTGGGTCAGGTGCGCCTTAGTCCTCACAGGAAACTCCTTGCTTTTCAACGCTTTAAAGAGGTCTTTGTGCAGGAGATTTACTCAGTGCCATGTGTCCTTTGATCTCTGGACTGCTGCTTCCAGGAGCATTGATTGTGGCCCAAAGCAAGATGAAATCCTTGACAACGTCAACCTGTTCTACAGTTTATCATGATTTTACCATTTGGTCCACTTGTGAGGGGTTTTGTTTTCATTAAAATGTAATCCACATAGAAGGCTACAATCCTTGACCTTCACCAGCAAGGGCTTTAAGTCCTCCTCACTTTCAGCAAGCAAGATTGTATCATCTGCATATTGCATGTTGTTAATAAGCCTTCCTCCAATCCTGATACCAAATTCTTCTACGTGTAACCCAGTTTCTTTGGTTATTTGGTCAGCATATGGATTGAACAAGTATGGTGAGAAGATACAATCCTGATGCACACCTTTCCTGATATAAACGCATGCAGTGTTTTCTTGTTCTGTTTGCACAACTGCCTCTTGGTCCATGTACAAGTCCCTTATGAGCACAATGAAGTCTGGAATTCCCACTCTTGTCAAGGTCATCCATAGTTTGTTATGATCCACACAGGCGAATGACTGACTTGGCATAGGCAATAAAACACAAGTAAACGCCTTTCTGATATTCTCTGCTTTGAGCCAAGATCCATCTGACATCAGCAGTGGTATCCCTTGTTTCACATTCTCTTCTGAATCCGGTCTGACTTTCTGGCAGCTCCCTGTCAATGTACTGCTGCAACCATTGTTGAATGATCTTCAGTAAAAATTTACTTGCATGTGATATCAATGATATTGTTCAATAATTTACACATTCTTTGGGGGGGTCACCTTTCTTTGGAATGGGTACACATGGATTTCACAGAGATTCATATTTGTTTTTATTGCTGGATAGGACTATAGTGTAGTTATACCATAGTTTATTTGGCCATTCCTCGGTTGGTGATCATTGAAGCTGTGTCCAATATCCCTCTCTTACCAATTATATTGTAGTGAGTCACCTTCGGTATATGCTATTTAGTGTTTGTGGAGTGGATTCTGGGACTGCTGGGTCAAAAACAGTCACTGAGCTTTATGCTACCTCAGTACTGTTTTCTTCAACAAGTAATCTGTCTGCTTCAGGCCACCCATTGTCCTAAGTGCTACATCAAAAGAGGTACCAGAAAAGATATATGACAATAAAGAAATAAGCAGATAGACAAGAATATCATTTTAGATTATTAGCTAAGCAGTGCCTGGGCTATGGGTAGATTAATGATCAGAAAGCCCTATCCAAGGTGGCAACCTGAGCTAAAGGAGCGCAGTGTCACCAGGGTCTGTTTGTGCAGGAGTCAAACTGCGCCCTAAAGGGTGGGGCTTGGCTTCATCTTCCCTAGACAGGATGGCTTGACAAGGAACCCATCAAACACCTGGAAACTCAAACACTGAACTCACAGTCAGAGTGGATTCAGATCCATAGCAACCGTATATCGGGTTTCCAAGGCTGTAAATCCTTCCCGGAGTAGACAGTCTCATCCTCTTTCTCGTGAGGAGCCCTTGTGGACCACCTGCTGATATTTTTTTCCCATTATTTTATTGGGGGCTAGTACAATTCTCATCAGAATCCATACATACATCCATTGTGTCAAGCACATATGCACATATGTTGCCCTCCTCATTCTCAAAACATTTGCCACCCACTCTAGCCCCTAGTATCAGTTGTTCATTTTCCACCTTCCTCCCTACTCCCCCCCTTCATAGTTCATAAATTATTATAGTTTTGTCATAAGTTACCCTGTCCGATGTTTCCCTCCACCCTCTTCTCTGCTGCCCATCCCCCAGGAAGGAGGCAATATTTAGATTCTTGTAATTGGTTCCCCCTTTCTACCCCACATTCCCTTCACCCTCCAGGCATCGCCCCTCTCACCACTGGTCCTGAAGGAGTCATCTGTCCTGGATTCCCTGTGTTTCCGGTTGCTATCTGCACCAATGTGCATCCTCTGGTCTAGCCATATTTGTAAGGTAGAATTGGGATCATGATAGGGGGTGGGGAGGAAGCATTGAAGAACTAGAGGAAAGTTATATGTTTCATCGTTGCTACCCTGCACCCTGATTGGCTCATCTCCTCCCCACAACCCCTCAGTAAGGGGGTGTTCAGTTGCCCACCGATGGACTTTGAGTCTCCACTCTGCACTCACCCACCTTTACAATGACATGATTTTTTGTTCTTGGATGCTTGATACCTGATCCCTTCGACAGCTCGTGGTCACACATGCTGTTGTGCTTCTTCCATGTGGGCTTTGTTGCATCTGAGCTAGTTGGCCGCTTGTTTATCTTCAAGCCTTTAAGACCCCAGATGCTATATCTTTTGATTTTCAAAAGATATATCTTTTATGCTATATCAAAAGATATAGCATTTGGGCACCATCAGCTTTTTTCACCACCTTTGCTTATGCACACGTTTGTCTTCAGTAATCGTATCAGGAAGGTGGGCACCCACTGATATGATTTTCAGTTCTTTGATGTCTGATAACTGATCCCTTCTACACCTCGTGGTCAGACAGGCTAGTGTGCTTCGTCCATGTGGGCTTTGATGCTTTTCAGCTAGATGGCCGCTTGTTTGTCTTTAAGCCTTTAAGACCCCAGACGCTATATCTTTTGGTAGCTGGGCACCATCAGCTTTCTTCAGCACCCACCTGCTGATCTTCACCGCCCACCTGCAGATCTTGCGGTTAGCAGCCAAAGGCCAAACCCACTAAGTCACCAGGACTCCAGAAGGCTCCCTGGGGGGCCTGCTTTCCAAGGCGCCCTGAGGCAGAATCATGTGCTAAGGGGTGGAGCTTGGTGAGTGTGACCAAGTGGTTTGGCAGCCCATGGGGGGTCTGTAGAACCCAAGCAGGGCCATTAACACAGCAGCTCTGAATCCAGACAGGCAACTAGGAACAGAGCATCCATGGGGGGTGGGGGTGGTGTTGGTCTCGTGGGCCCCAGAGGCCCACAAGGAGTGTGGCGCCCAGACGCTCTGGGAGCCTCACCCCACTGTAAGAAGCACAGCTTAATCGAGGCTCCCACTCTCCACAGCGACAGGGACCCGCGGGAACCTAGCACACGGCTGGGCTCAGGAGGAGCCAGTCTGCACAGGCTCCTGAGGGTGATGTCCAGAGCTAAGGGGCGGGGCTTGGTGAGAGCGCCTCCGCCGCCTGGCGCAGAAGGTCTGGACTTCAAGCAGGGGTCCTCAAACTATGGCACGCGGGCCACATGCGGCCCGTGGATACTTATCCAGGCTGCCAGGTGTTTTTGCCCTGTTTTGTTTTTCACTTCAAAATAAGATATGTGCAGTGTGCATAGGAATTTGTTCATATGTTTTTTTCTTTAAACTATAGTCCGGCCCTCCAACGGGAATGAGAGACAGTGAACTGGCCCCCTGTTTAAAAAGTTTGAGGGCCCCTGTTCGGTTCCAGTGGGCCTGCTTGGCGGAAAGGGGCCACGCACCCGGTCTCTCTCGAGGAGCCAGTGTGCGCAGGCGCGGGGGGTGGTGGAGCCATTATGCGCATGCGCGGGGGTGGGCGTGGAGCCATTATGCGCAAGCACGGGGGGCGGGGCTTGGCTGGGCGCCTCACGGCCTCAGCCTCAGCGGAAGAAGCCCTTCAGACTTGCCGCTCACGGAAGGCGGAGTCGGAGGCGGAGGCAGAGGCGGAGCTGCGGCCATGCAGAACCTAGACGCTGACGCGGGCGACCAGGAAGGCGGCGCATGGGGCCAGGAAGACGGCGTCGAGCGCCTGGAGGACCGCGGCGACCCCGGCGACCCGAACCCTGAGGGCGCCCTGGCCGGCAACATTCCTCAGGTCGTTCGAGTAGTCCACCTCCCCGGGCCCGGCGGAGACGCCGACCCCTTGGGGGCCACCGGGCCCGGGATCCGCCAGCACCAATTGTATCCGACCTGAGCGGACGGGCGGGCCCCGAGGGCGGGGTGGGGGTGGGGCGCTTAGGCTTAGTCACGTGGGCTCCTTAACGACCGTCAGCTCCCTGATGGTACCTTTCCGGACGCGCGATGGTGCAGAAATAGCCCGCGCGTCTTTAGCTCCGGATGAGGAGCCGCAGCGCGGCTTGGTCTACAAGGAGATCGCCTTGAACGGCAACGCCCTGGTGGCGTGAGTCCCCGGGGTGGAGCCCCGCGAGCCGGGGGTGGGGTGGGCGCTTAGGCTTAGTCACGTGGGCTCCTTAACGACCGTCAGCGCCCTGATGGTACCTTTCCGGACGCGCGATGGTGCAGAAATAGCCCGCGCGTCTTTAGCTCGGGATGAGGAGCCGCAGCGCGGCTTGGTCTACAAGGAGATCGCCTTGAACGGCAACGCCCTGGTGGCCCGGTGGGCATCGGAGGACCCCCGCCTCCTGCGTATCTCCATCATCACCTTCCTGGATCAACTGTCTATGGTGGTCCAGACTATGCAGCGATTCGGACCCCAACGCAACCGCTGAGTCTCAGCCAGGAAACGGGCAGCCTCCCCTGGCCTTTGGGTGTTCTTCCCCCACTTGTTCTGACCCCCTGTGGCCCGAGGAGGAGGGGGCGTAATGTTTGTGTCAGCGAAAAATAAAATTGAGAGTCTTCCGCTCCAAGTCTGGGCCCCTTCTCTGGCGTGGGGGTTTGGAGCGCGGCATCCCTGCCCTTAGCCTCTGTTGGGCGGGCTGTAGGGCAAACCTGCAGACATGTAGGTGGATCAGGCCAAAGGAAGACAGCCGGGAAATGGAAGGTGCCACCATTCAGCAGGATGTTTGCTGAGGCTGCGAGTATATTCGTTCATGCATGGGCCGGGATAATAGGGGGCTTCAAAAATACGTGGGAAAACGGAGTTAAAAGATCATGGAATTTTTCCATGAACTTTTTGGAGCTCCCTAGTATATAGCACACAGAGCCCTGGTAGCTTTGCACTACTAACTACAAGGTTGGAGGTTCAAATCCACCAGCCACTCTGCAAGGGAATGATGAGGCTGTCTGCTCCAATAAAGATTTACAAAGTCCCAGGAACCATATGTACAGGTACTGGAAGTCCGAATGAATGGCACCTACTGCATGGTTTTAAAAGTTGAACATTAGATTTTCTCATTTACATTGAATGTTTCTTCTGCAAATTCTTCAAAAAGAGGTGATTAAATGGATGCATATAAAGAAGCATCATCTACAACTCTTCTTGAGATAATGTGGAAGAAGTGCCAATAAAACTAAAAATCACAAAGCATCGTAATGAAATTGCCGAGCATGTAAATTGTCCCCTCCCCCGCTCTTTTTCTCTGTGAATGAGAATGATTCAATGGGATTTTCCTGTATGATTGTTGCAGGAGGCAGACACTAGTCCATTATTTTACACTTGATCTACCACACAAGACAGGTCTCTAGAAAAGGTACTTTTACCCCAGAAGGCGGGTTTCCCCACTTCCTTGTCAGCTCTGGACCCACATACTGACAAAACAAGAGACTTCATTTTCAGGTGAAAAGCAAACAGCCCAGAAACACTCAAACTCACTGCCAGCGCGTGGATGGCGATTCAGCAACCATAGAGAACAGGGTAGAACTGCCCCTGTGGGTTTCTGAGACTCTTAACTCTTTATGGGAATCGAAAGCCTGCAGAGCAGCTGTTGGTTTCAAACTACTTCCCTCTTCATAACCACTACACCAACATGGCTCAAGAATAGAATGTGGAGCCCTGGCGGCATCGTGGGTTACTTGGGGTACTAACTGTAAGGGCAGCATTTCAAAACCTCTGGTTACGATCTTGAAAACCCACAAGGGCAGTTCTACCCTGTTCTATAGGGTCCGTGGCAGTGAGAGTTAAAATACCTTACATACTACAGCCTTGTTAACCTCACTACTTCATTCTAGGCGCTCCTTTGTAGATTCCATCAGATTATGCGGGGGCTGCGGTGCTGCCTACAAATGAAGGCAGCCTTCCATGTTCTTTTCTCATCTTTTCATTGATTGATTTCTCGCCCTCTTACGAGTTGGGTTTTTCTGCTCTGTAGAACTGCCCCCGTGAGTTTTCTGCAGGCCTCCTCTTTCTCCTGCAGACTGGCTGGTGGATTCGAACTGTTGGCCTTGCAGTTAGCAGCCCAATTCTAATCAATTTACCCCTGGGGTTCCTTCTCTGGTTTTGAGAATGTGGCTATTTAAGATTGGATATCTGATATTGATGAATTTGATCTTGGGTACCTGATATTTTTGTCTTGTTTCAGGATTCTGTGAAGATTCTTGGAGCTTATATATTCAAGTCATGCTTGCTGGGAACAGAGCAGCTTTTTAAGGGCAGTGTGAATTCTTCCTGAGTACTAAGTCAAGGCCCAGCTGATGCGACCTTTTCCATTCTGGTGGCCAGGGCAGGTGCAATTCCTATTTCAGCCTGTGTTGCCTGTTGCTGGGGTAGTGATTTATTGAATGTGGTTCTTCTAGCCAATGTCTCTAACTCCTACCAAACCTTCTTTCCCTGCATGGGTCTGGGAAGAAGGTGGGAGAAGATACTAAAAGAATTCACCTGTGAGCAATGTGATCAGGATTCCCAGGAGTGACAGACATCCTGCTGTGTATAAAATAGGCCTTTTGATAAGCAGGAGGAGGGATCTCATTACTAGCAAGAGCCAGGAGTGAGCATGCCCTCTGGATCCGAGATCCCTGCACAGTCAAGCTCTTGGATCCAGAAGGCAGCTATGACAACAGAAGAGCAGCAACAAACCCACCAGCCGGAGCATGCAACAGTGATGTACTTCCCAACCCACAGAGCAAGTAAAGCTGAGTGCTTTGCGGTAAGAGACTGACTTGTGGAGTGGGGTGCCTCTGGGCACTTAATTGGGGAAGATAGACTTGCTGGCTCACGGAAGTGGAGCTGGGTATCTTTGGACTGGGGCTTACTGGAGTGGGGTGCCTCTGGGCACTTGATTCAGGGAGCTGGGTTTGCTGACCCACAGAGCCGGAGCTGAATGCTTGGGTCAAAACTTAACAGCAGAGTGGTATGGCCCTTGGGGCACTTATTAGCAGACCTGAAACTTGTAATATGTCCCTGTACGCAACTACCCTGAGTGTCTCCCACTGGCATTGCCATTTGTTACCTTCCTTCATAAGCCCTCTCATCTCTAATTTTGTCTGTGAGTTTTGGTATCACCATTGCAATGGATATTAGAGACCAAAAAGGTACAATAGTGGGAATTATGTAAGTCAGCATCTCCCTTAACCCTTTCCTCAGTTAGACCCCAGTGTCCCCACAGGCTTTAGTTAATTGGGTGTTTTTCTTTCTCTTTGTTAATAACTTGCAAGAGAAAAGTCTTGTCTATTTGCAAAGACTCAGCATCAGGCCATTTCTTGCCTATGCTACTAATGTGGCCCAGGGACATGGCCCTCAGCCCTTTCAAGAAAGAAATGGAGCCGGCTCCCTGCTGATAACCCACCAAGCAGCAGAAAGAGAGCAGATGAGGCTTCTGTGAGCAGGACCCCAGAGGGAGGACAGGGACTAGAAGAAAAGGCCAAGGGTAGAGGCACGGTTAAGTTTCCCAAATGTGGCCCTGAATCGTGGGGCCAGTTTACTGGGACAGGACTTCAGTCTGACTCTTCCTCCCACTGCAAAGCCCAGCATCAGCCTGAAGCCCTGGCCCCACAGATGGGCCACTGAAGCAGCTGGGCTGTCTTAAAACAAAGTCAGGACTCGGGTCTCATTACTCCTCTGTTCCAGGCCCACCAATAGGTTCCTGTCTTGCCCAGAGACAAAGGTGGAGCCCTTATGTGGCTCACAAAGCCTAAAGGGGCCCTGCCCCTTTCCCCCTCTGGCCTCCCTCCCCCTCACACGTCCCTAGTTCACTCAAATCCAGCCTCACTGGCCCCCAGCCCTTTTCCAAATAACCCAGTCTACTCCGGCCTCAGGGCTTCTGCACAAGCTTCGTGTCTGCAACCGTCTCTCCGGGCTTCATCTGGCTCACTCCCTGACCTCCTTCAGGTCTTTCTCAAAAGTCACTCCCTCAGCCAGGCGCTCTCATCCACACCATTGAAAACTGCACACATGCCTGCCCCTCCAAGGGTCCCCAGCCCCTAGAGCAGTGCTTGCCTGACGCAGAGGAACGCAGACTCTCGCTCCTGAATCAGACCCCACTTTCTCTCCTGGTTGAGACCTGGCATTCACCCGGCTTGCCCCAACACCCCATGGGTGCCCTGATGGAGATACACCTGGAACTGGATGGAGTCACTAGTGCTTAGAGAGTGTGGGTGCAGCTGGAGGGACATAACTTGTCTTTCATCTTTGCATTTCTCATCCTGAGAATAGGTGGAGGGGGCCAGACAGACCGGGAGAGACCACGGGGGGAGGGAGAAGTGAAGAGGTGCCAGAGGGAGAGGGAAGGTGGCCATCATGCTTGGCTGACGGACTGGGCAGGAGCTGGGACTTCCCAAGTCTTCGGAAACCGCCCCCCCCCCACTACCTGCTGCCATTAAGGGGGTCTAGCTCCTGTGGAGTCAAACAGCATTGCTGTCAGACCCACGCTAACCACCCAGCGGCCCCAAGGACAAAACCACAGATGGCCTCCATTTTCCCAACATTTACTTAGCAAAAGGAAACCATTCCACGAACAAAGAAAACATCATGCAACCCGAGAGAAGAAGACTGGGATCTGGGCCACAGACGGTCAGAAGACATGGAGGAGTAAGGCACTGCCGCCTCGTCCCCTCGGGGCGGGCGCAGGACAGGGCAGCCGAGAGGGCCGGGTGTCAGCCAGTGCAGACAACACCCAGGGCGTTTGGCAGCGGGCCAGGAGGAGCAAGCCCCCCTGCGCCCTCAGGCCCAGGTCTGCCAGCACTGGCCTGGTTCTTGCTCTCCTGCCGCTCAGAGAGAACAGGCCCCTCAGAACAGCGTCTGCCTCCTGTCACGCGTGGAGGGGAGCTGGGGCCAGTGGGCCAGGACCCTCAGCACAGCGAGCTTTGGCTAGGGCCGGGACCCCCTTCCAGGGGGTTGGGGCCAGCCATTGCAAAGACAAGTCCCAGGGGCTGGGTCACGGCTGGCAATGTCACAAGAAACCCAGGACAGGTGGAGAGGAAGGTGGGTGAGGTGGGCCATATCCCAGGAGGGGCACATGTTCACAGATGGAAACAGTGAGGAGTTAAATTAAATAAATAGGTGTTTGGGGTATAAATAGGAAGGAGGGCAGGGGCTATTGCCACACCTGGGACCAGGGCAGGAGGGTGGGGGTATTGCTGCTACTGCTGCTGGGATGGGGGGCTTGGTCCTCTTTCCACTGCCCTCCCTCTCCCCCCCAGGGCCCAAAGCAAGGCACTAGTGAAGGGGGCCCAGGTGGCTGGGGGCAGATTAGTCCATTGCATCCCCCATGCACCCGCTGCAGGTGTCAACCTGGGGTCCAGGCATGAGCCCCCACCCCCGCCCCATGGAGAGAGGCTGGCTCAGGACTGGGAAGCCCCCTCCTCACCCGACTTCTGCACCCTCAACTGTTGCTGGACACAAGGTTGATGATCTGTTCCAGCTTCTGGCGCAACTTGTGCTTCCGACAAGCGGCGTCTCGGTCCAGGGCGCTCAGAATCTGGGGAGGCAGGGTCCCCTGGAGTGAGGTTTGGGAGAGGGGAAACCCCCCCCCCTGGGCACAGCTCACACCCCGGGGGATCTCCTCTTTCCCACAAGCTGCACACACCAGAAGGGTTGTAATCTTTCAACCTGCTGTTTCCCAGATCACCCTCCAGCCAGAACACTGTTGCCTCCTCCTCTTCACAGGTAGAGGGCCACTCGTCCCAATGGAAGTCTAGATTCCTGTCACTGCCTTACCTAAAGTGCTCTCACCAAGGCCACCGGCATCTGTACCCAAACCTTCCAGGTGCGTGGTACTAGACTCCAGGCACCAGGGACCTCACATTCCTCCTCATGGTCACACATTACCCTGCCCTCTGACCCTCCGGGGTCCCCAGGACTCCATCTGCAGGCTCAGAGTTTTCTGGGTACTAATTCCATCCCTGGACACCACCACCCCTACCCACTGTGGCTTGTCCTCACCCCACCCTCCCCACTTGGTCCAGCTGGAATCTTGTACCCCAACCAGTGGCAAGCCTCTCCTCCAAGAGACAAGCCCCATGGCCCTGCGTGTCCTCGAGTCTCCTGCAGCACTGCCTTCCCAGCCTGCCTTCTACCTTTGCCTGAGGCTGTGCCCTTGGGCTGCGCACGCACCTCCTGGCGGTACTTGGTGACGTAGAAGTAGAGCTCACTGAGGGCACTCAGGACGTTGAAGTCACTGGCGTGCAGGCGGGACTGCTCCACTAGGTAGGCGTCCATGTCCTGGTCACTGATGGATGCCATCTTGGCAATGTCCCGGTAGTACCTGTTGGGCTCCCCCCACCACCCCCCATAAGTCACATGGGCATCTATGACTCAGCCCAAATCCCGCCACCTGGCGAGACGGGGCCAACCTCAGACAGGCCCCCCCATGGCCCAAGGACCCTCCTGCTCCCACACACCTTTCCACCCAGCTCTTGTAGCTGGGGATGTCCTTGGCGTAGAGCAGCTTGTTGGAGGGCGAGTCCTTGCCCAGCCGGTGCTCGGACGTGGAGCACGAGTCCATGAAGGTCTGCGCCACCACCGAGAGGCAGGCGTCCGTGATGCTGCTCTTGTGGATGTCGAACACGAACTGCGGGTTCTTGATCACGTTCACCCAGAACCTCAGCGGCAGGCTGCGTGGGGCGAGGTGGCAGTTGGTGGGACCCCTCCACACTGAGGCTCACTGGCCTCCTCAGCTGCAACTCCTGCCTCCTCCCTCCTTTGCTCCTCCCCCTGCCCCTCCCCACCAACATGCAACCATCCTGAGGCCACATGCTAGATGGCACACGCGCACGACTGTGCATCCAGCCAGATGCCCCGCGGCACGCACCAGTTGCTCTTCCAGGTGTGCCGCACGTCGGGGTCGCTGATCTGCCGCTGGTCGGCCTGCTCATCCAGGAAGTCGAACATGTACTTGATAGCCAATGGCAGCGCTGAGCCGCGGTGAGCCGTGCTAAACACGGTCTCAAAGAGGTCGTCCACAAACTTCTGCAGTGTGCCCTGGGGTGGGAGGGGAGCAGGCAAGGGCACAGGCGGTCAGGGGCGGGCAGGCTGTGGTGCCCTGAACAGGGCCAGCGTGTGCAGGGCCCGGCAGTGTGGGCAGGCCCACCTTGGTGGCCAGCAGCCGCGTCAGGTAAATCTCAGAGACCATCTTGCTTCCACGGTCGCCCTCACGCTGGTCCAGGTGATCGTGGTTCTTCACCAGGTGCCACAGCTTGGTGCCTGTCTCCTGGTCGGGCGTGATCATGGGCGCCCGAGAGCGCAGGCTGTCGGGGCTGCTGGCTGTGCGCAGCAGGCTCTCTGGGCAGAGGGTGGCACCATCCTTAGTGGTCACAGGCTGTGGCAGGGCCTAGGCCTCCGTTCCCTCAGACCCACCCCACTTCTACGGGTTCTGAAGTCGGTAGCCCATGACCACCTGCCCAGCCTCCAAGAGTCCAGCATGGCAAAGGCCACACCGAAGGACCTACCGTAGCGGCTGAGGGAGCGAGTGAAGGTAAAAGAGTTGGCCATGTTGTAGGCAGATACTTGTTTGGGCACCAGTGCCACCAAGGAGCCATCTGTCACCTAGAGACCCAGAGACAGAGAGGGGACGGGTGGGGACCGAGGAGTCAGAGTCACCAGCTGCTACCACCACTATCTCTACGTGTGGGCACCGGGCGCCACTCCCCCAAACTAACCTGGTAGTGGGCCAGTGAGTTGACTCTCTTCCAATCACATTCGATCTTGGTGGTGACATCCTCGTCCTGGAGAATGATGCGGGCCATTCGGCCCTGGCGCCATTCTGTGGGCAGCAAATGGCCGTAAGATGCCCCCTAAGCCCACACTGAGCTGTTCCCCTGATGGTGACAGAGTGTAACCCAGGGGCTGAGAGGCCTCGAGAGCACAAGCCTCACCCAGGTCCATGTCCTCGGCTTTGGGGCGCTGAGAGTAGGGGACGCCCTTATATACGGTATCCAGCAGCTTGTCTTTGGCCTGGGTGATGCTGTCGCAGTTGAGAACCTTCACAGGAACTTGGGTGCTGCCCTCACTCTCTGGGCACACACAGTGCAGGGTCTGCAGGTGAGGCGACCCAAGGTTGGTGATGAGCGAAGCTGTCTCCCACCCTGCCCACCTCCAGCCCGCGCCCCTCACCAGCGTTTTGTAGTCGATTTGCTGCCGAATGAGCTTGTCCTCACTCAGTGAGTAGCGCGCCTCCCCGGTGATGGCATCGATGGGGCCCTTCTCCATCTGCTGCTTGATGGCACAGTAGAGCAGGAAGAGGGGCTCCCCGGCACATTCCTGCAGTGGCCGCCACAGAGCTCGCCCACTGCCGGATGCCCCCCCACCCCTTACCCCCAGCCACCACCGGCCCTCCCATCTACCACAAACCTTCAGGAACTTGTGCAGCAGGAACGTGAACCAGTTAGTGAGCATCTTCTCGGCCACTGACTCCGTCCTAGGATGAAAGCAGCCGGGAGTGCTCAGGCCCGTGCCCTGCAGAAGCGGGCCTGCTCTGGGAAGTGGGGGGAGGGGGGCGGTAGTTTAAGGGAAGAAAGGACGGGCAGGAATGAAGCCAGAACAGGTGCAGCCAACACAGAGGCGGGTCTTGGTCTGGCAGGGGCGTAGTGGCCACAATCGGATAAGGTCAGCAACGGGCAGGACTACTAGGGGAAGGGCCAGAATAGGTGTAGTCATGTAGACTCCGGGCCTAGCCAGACAAGGGGTGGGACCTGGCAGAGGTGGGGCCCAAACTGGGGTTAAGCCAGCAGAGGGTGGAACTAACTGGGAGTAGGGCCAGGACAGGTGCAGACATGCAGGGGTGGGGCTTGGTTAGCAGCGGGTGGGACTAACCATGGGGTTGGACTAGCCAGAGGACAGGCCAGAACTGGTACAACTATGCAGGGGCAG
>NW_022111376.1:2358858-2366356 GCF_000313985.2 Echinops telfairi
CAGGAGCCCGCCCCCTACCGCCAGACCCACCACGGCTGGCAGGGGCAGTGCGCGCTCGGCCGTGATGTGCAGCGTGCCCAGCCAGAATTCCAGGCCGCCCACCAGCACCTGCGGGGCAGGCCCCGGGTAAGTAGCGCCAGGCCTCCCAGCTGCCCTCCACCCCCGCCCACCGCCGCCCACCGCGCCCACCATGACAGGCTGCCGGCCCAGCTGGCTGGGTGAGTCGCACAGGAGCTGCGTGTCCGAGACGGTCAGCGCGCACGGCTGGCCACCAATCAGCACCGTGTAGTTGAGGCGGGAGCTGCCTGCTGCAGCGGGAATCAAGTTCTTGCCCTGGAGGAGGAGCTGTGCATCGACCCAGGCCCGGTCCTTGGCCCTCCCAGCCACACCCACGCATCTCCCAGCTACACCCCTCAGGCCCTGTACCTTCAGCACCACATGGGAGCCAGGTTTGACGTCCAAGACACCGGAGGGCCCTAGGGGCTCGAAGCTAGGGTCGGGGTAGTAGGTGAAGGCAGAGCGGTTGAGGGAGCGTGCCGTCTGCACGTGGTCCAGCAGGAAGCCGAACTCGTCAGGGTGCTCTCCTTGGGCCCTCGGCTGTGGCCGCCCCAGAAAAATGCCAGGCGCCTTGCACAGCATGGCTGTGTCATTGATCACCTGGCACGTCTGTGGGGACAAGGGTGGGCAGCCCAGCAGCCTGGGAGACTCCCAAGTGCAGGGCAGCAGGGGTGGGGTGGGGGCGGGGCAGGAACCTATACTCACATTGGTGGTCTCAATGCCCCGGTACTTGGCACGGACCCGGGGCTCCTGGACTGTCAGCAGATGAGTCCCACTTACGGTGATGGCAGTGCTGCCACTGGGGGCAGGGGACAGGGTGTCACACTCCCCTTCAAGTCCTTTGGCTCCCTCATTCTCCAGGAATAGCTCTGACCTGGGGACTGGGGGCCTTGGGCACCAAGTCCCATCCCTACTTCCAGCCTCCAGCCTCCCACCTCCCACCCCCAGGCCCCAGGCCAGAGCTAGGCTTCCCAGGGCCTTACTTGATGATACTCCAAGTTGGCTCAAGGCGTGTGACTGTGGGGTCTTGGGTGTAGGTGTAGATGACGCCGGGACTAGAGATGCTGGCACGGTCGATGGCGAGGGTGATGAGGGCCTGGCTGGGGCCTTGGGTGGAGAGCGGCGAGAGGCAGATGATGGACTTGGCGTCTCTCCTGCGGCAGCAATGGGGGTGCGTGCTGGGAAGAGGGCCTGGGCCCAGTCCTAGCCTAGGCCCTGCAGCCCAGGGACCTCTCACCTCACAAACTGGCACTCGCCGTCTCGCACAGTCACTGTGACCTGGCTGCCGGCATCTAGAGAGCTGCCTGTGATGGTGAGCCGTGTACCCCCCGCCGCTGGGCCCCGGCCTGGGCTCACGCCATGGAAGGTGGGGGTCTGGGGAGAAACCATCCTGAGGGGAGGGTAGAGCCAGACGGGACTGGGGCCACACCGCCTCCCCCCATGGCCAACCCGGGACAGGGCATGTGACCCACGTACCACGAAGGTGTAGAGCTGCTCCGACAGTGTGCGGAAGTCGGCTGAGCACTCGCCAACACACAGCTCCACAGGCCCTGGCGGTGGGCTGGGCACCAGCGACTCTTCCATTTCACACACGACCCTGAGGGGCAGAGAAGGTGAGCGAGGAGAGGGAGGAGGCTGGGGGTGGGGGGCTGCTCCCAAATGGTCCAGGCCACGCGCTACACTCACCTCTCGGCACGGACATATTCGGTGGCCACAGCATTGCAGCGCACGCCAGCCACCCACAGGTCTAGCTCCCGAGAGCTGAGGCCCAGGTTCTCACCCACGATGGTGACCCGAGTGCCCCCCTCCTTGGGGCCCATGAGTGGGTGGACCTGCAGGGTATGATGGGGGTGGGGGCAGAGGTCAGTGCAGACCATCAGCAGCCCGAGGGCAGCACGTTGGCAGTGGTGGCACAGACCTGCGTGATCCGAGGGTGACTGCAGCGAGGGCTCTTCTGGCTCGGGTGCATCCAATTAGCTTTGGGGGCCGGGCAGTGGGCACGCAGCTGGCACTTGTGTTCTGAGATGCACCAGCCACAGTTGAAGCGGGGATCGGCCTTGAGGCAGAGGCCGCAGCTTGAGCGCTGCGCCCAGCACTTGTACAGGAGGGCTGTGGGCACAGGGTCACTGCTGGGGGAGCCAGGGAGCGCCAACCCAGTAGGGAGTCATGGGGGTGAACCCTCTCTCTCCAGGGTGGATTGTGCACTCCCCATCCCGCCCTTACCTCGGAAGCTGGAAGGTTTGTCAATGGGAAAATCTCCATCCCAGACCACAGAGAAGTCCAGCTCTGTGTCCCCATACTCATCACCGTCGTATGAATACTGGAGAGAGAGAGACCCATGTTAGCCGCTAGGCGTGTGCCCCTCCACCCGGCGCCAGGGACCCCGGGTCTCACCGACGCGTTCTGACACTGCACGCTGCTGCTGTTGAAGCGCACGGCGGGCACACGCTGCTGCCGGCCCTGCACGCGGACCACACACTCGTAGTTCTTCTGGCCTGACTGAGGCTGCGGCAGGTTCTTGGCCCGCAGAGTGAGCGGCTGCACAACGCCAACAGGGATCAGGAGGTCCCCGCCAGGCAGGATCTCAGGGCAGCCCTGAGGAGGGCACCAGTCACTCACGAGCCGGCCTGGGACTGGGGCCTTGCAGAGCCCAAGGAGACAGAAGGCAGCCAGGCCCCAAGCAAGCCCCCAGTGCCCACCCCTGAGCCCGCCTCACCTCCGGGCTGTGGACCCTGCCCTCCTGGAAAGAGCACTCGTGGGGGTGGTTGGTGCACATGTGGTTGTACTTACACCAGTGGCAAGGGTAAGGGCTGCCGACGCAGGACATGCACCTGGGGGACGGTGGAGGGGGTTGGTGTCAGTAAAAAGCTAGACTGTTGGGAAAACACAGCTGGCCTGGGGTAGTGACACTCACGACTGGAGGCTGCTGCAGTTGTAAAAGACGAGGTCGGCCCCGGCGAAGCGTACACCCGTCTCCAGGGAGAGCAACTGCAGCCGCACGGTGCGGGCAGCCCCTGCAACAAGCCGGGCTGTGAGGGAAGGGTGCTCAGAGGGGCCTCCTACCACCCCCACCCCAGTCCACTCACCATGCCCCCTGGTGAGCACCCAGAGCTCCTGGAAGGAGGGTGAGGGACAGCGCAGCTCGCCCGAGGGCAGCAGGACAGCTTCGCTTGTGGTCACCTCTTCGAAGGCACAGCTAACGCCCGCACTCAGGTCAGGCACATTGTGCACAGCGACCGTCAGCTGTGGAGTCAGATGGTCAGGCAGAGGGAACGAATGCGGGGGCAGGTGCTCCCACCCCACCACTCACCTGCACCCCCAGCGACGTCACCGACACATTGTTGGGCCGAACCCGCACCTGGACACACTTGCTCAACTCCTGAGCAAAGCCATGAGGGGCAGAGGCACCCGGGCAGGCCCCTTCTCGGCAGCACCTGTGGGGGGGTAGGGCCGGGGGCGTAGACCAGAACCATCTCACAGCTGTTCCAGGAGGGCCTGGAGCCTGGGACACGGGTGGGGTAGGCCAGGGGCCAGCTCACCCCACCCTCTAGCCTCAGGCTGCAAGGCAACAACACCAGACCTCTGCCCCTGGAGGTGGAGGTTCCTCTCATTAGTTAGAGGTTGGGGAGGGGGGGCAGAATGGGCACAGGGGTACAACTGGGACAAGTGGGCTCTCCTGGGTCCCCTAACTGCTCAAAGCAGACCTCCTGCCCCCAGCCCAGGCCCTCACCTGTGCTGCAGCACACACCAGCCACAGTGTGGGTCCCGGGAGCCCAGGCAAGCGGCACAGCTCAGGTACTGCTCACAGGTCTCCACTGGGAGCTGGCTTACCTGGGGACAACCTCATGTCAGCACCTGGCTAGGCCTGCCCACCCCCACCGCTTCCCGCCCCCAGCACAGCCACCCACCTGCTTCTCACTCAGGAGGTAGATGTACTGGTGGTCAGGGCTGAAGAGCAGATCTCGAAGGATGGGGCTGCCGTCAACCACAGGGACTGTCTCATAGAGGTGGGCATCCTGGGAGCCATCAACCCGCACCTGGGTCCCAAGACCAGACCTAATACCACTGCAGCCCCTGGCAGTCAGTACCTCTCCCACCAGGTACCCAATGTCCTTCCCGTGGCCAGGGGAGAAGGCACCAAGGCCACCATGGTCAAAAGTAAACTGTCAGGCAGTTGGCCAGTTTCCTTTTAGAAATCAATAGTGATGACTATACCATTCCAAGAACATTCTAGAAATGTACTGGGAGCCACTCTTTAAATAGGTTAATTGTATGATATGTGAATTTTATCTTCCAAACTTTGCAGACTGGTCCCCAGGGCTTGGTGGCTCCTGCCAGGCACCACCCCGTCTGACTCTCCAGACAGACTGGACCTTATGAGTGGACCTTGTGGGATGGAGCTGGGTACTGGGCATGAGGAAAGCCCTCTCTAGAAGAGGATGTTTGGGTTGGAGGAAGGGGTGGAGCTAGGGAAAGAGCCCAGACCAAGGGTGAGGGCAAGGAGGGGCATGGGTGGCTGCATCCACATCTGTACCAACATCATAAACCCAGAGCCCTGGCCTGCTCAACAGGTCTGGCCATGGCCCCCAGAGCCACCCAAACAGCAGAGCTGGCAAGGGATTGGCTGTGGGGCAACCCTTGGTGCTCTCCCTCTGCCACCAGCCAGGCCCTGTCCAGCCTTCCTAGGCTCCTCTTCTCACTGTTACCCCAGGGCCCCCTGGTCCCACAGGCCAAGAGGCTGCCTGTCCCACCTTCTTCAGACTGCCGCTGCGTGTGCCAATGAAGACCACTGAGTGCTGGTGGTAGGTGTAGGCAGCCACACTGGCCATGCCCTCGGTGTTGTCGGCCAGCAGCGGCAGCCCCTCAATCACATGCAGGCCTCCCAGGGGCTGGTTCAACACCAGCCCACAGAAGTTTCCATTGATCTGCATGGGCTGGGGGGAGGAGAAGGTCTACATGAGCCCAGACAGTGGGAGGTACCTGCCAGCTGGCTTGGGCCCCATCCGCTCCCATGTAGGAGACCTGACTGCCTTCCCTAGAGCCCCATGGGGACTCAGGGACTAAAGAAGGCGCTAAAGGAGGGAGAGCAGGCATGAGGACCTGGGAGGACAGCTAGGCCCCAGGGGCGGAGAGTGAGCTAGAAATGGCGAGGTGGGACGGGCATGGGAGAAGGGCAAGGGCGGCAGGCTGGGCTCACGGTGTTGATGCAGGGGAGCTCCTTGTTGAGGAGCCAGGGCAGGGCCAACGTGCCCTCCCCGCGGTAGCAGGACTGGATGCGGCGGCGGATGTGGGCGTTGATGCTGCGGAGGGTGAAGAGACAGAGGAGCGTCTGCCGTGGTGGGCTGGCACGGTTCTTCTGGCCCTGGGAGAAGACGGTGAACAGGACATCCTCGTCGGCCGGCACGCCCAGCGCCTGCGCCAGCAGCAGGCCCGGCTTGGCCAGGTGGGCGCTCTGTACCAGGCGGTACTCCACGCCGTGCCAGGAGCAGCCGATGGGGAACTCGACGTACGAGTAGAACTCTGAGTCCCCGGCGCACATGCGCACAATCTTGGAGGTGAAGAACTTCTCGCCAGCCGTGTCCAGGAGCGTCTGCTGAGTGTCCAGCTGCAGGGTCAGGAAGTACACGAAGGAAGCGCTGACAAAGCCATAGATGTAGTAGATGTCGAAGGCAGGGTACAGGGAGAGTGTGTCTGAGGGGATCTTGATCTGGGAGGAGACGAACTCATCCTGGTAGACCTGGGGGGGAGAGGCCAGGTTCAGCTACATTGCTGCCCAACCGCCTACCCCTCCTGGCCTCCAGCCGCCAGCACTCGGCTCACGCACCAGACTGAACATGTCGACATTGTCCTCGTCGCCCAGCAGCTTGCGGGAGCTCAGGGTGGGGAAGTACTCGGACTTGCCATCCACGGCGGTGCCCACAAAGAGTTTGCTGGGCCCCTGGCCCTGCTCCACAATGACACCTGCCATGGCGTCGGGCTCCGGGGCCCCTGATAAGTAATGCTCCTTTCGGCGGTGCGGCTCACCCAGCTTGGACAGGTCGTCCAGCCGCAGGAACTGGCAGACGCCTTGCCAGATGCTGCCACAGGCCACCAGGCGCCGGGCTGCGTAGTCGATGAGCAGCAGCTTGTTGACATTGTCCGCAGGGGCCAGGCTATGGGCGCAGACCCGCATGCTGGGGGGTGGGTAGCAGCGGGCATTGTCCTCGACGGGGCCCGTGACGTGGGCACGCAGCTCAGTCAGGTTGGGGGCCAACTTGAAGACACGGTTCACTGCACCCACGAACACCTCACCGGTCACCCGGTGCATAGCCAGGTGGGTGAGGGTGGTGTCAGTCACCGTGAAGGCACGGAAAGGCCTGCCGCTGCCCCCGACCCCCTCCAGGGCGAGGAGGAGCAGCAAGAGGAGGTCGACCAGGAGCATGGTCTGCAGCTGCTCCCAGGAGGCCTGTGGAGTCGAGCAGGAGTCAGAGGCCACTCGTGGGGGCCACTCAGCCACCTCCTGCCCAGAGCCCCAGCTGGTGACCACAGCTGGGAGGAGGGGGTTCCACCAGAGGCAAGTGCCACTCGCCCCAAGGCCATCAATCATCCCCTCCCCTGGGCGCTGGAAGGGAGCCAGGGTGGCCTCGCCTCAGCTGGGCCACACCCAAGGGGGCAGCTCAGCCAGATGCTTTGAAAGGCAGGCAGGAGGCCCTCCTGGAACTCAGATCCCCTCGATGGCGACCCCCAGGCAAGAGACTCTCACCCAAGTGGGGAAAGGGGCAAAGCAGGGAGGGAACCATCACAAGGGGTGTGCCCCAATGCCCCTGCCACCAGAAGCTCTGGGCTAGCGGCTCTGGAGAGTCAAGGCCCCACCTGGGCCCCTGGGCCTGTCTGGCTGGCAGTCCCAAACACAAAGCCCAGCCGCGCCTGCACGTCCCGCCCCCCCCCCAGCCACGCACCCAGACAGACATCCATCAAGCACCCCTCTGGCACAGCCGGGCGGATGCCCAGTGGCCCTGTCCAACTCTCACTCCAGATGCAGGAGCCTGACCCACCCTTGGGTCCTAAGAAGCTTCTGGAGGGGGAGCCCGAACCCCAAATACAGCTGCAGCCTTAGGGAGAGGGGTGGGGGCACCAGGGACAGTCTCACGCTAGCCCCAGGCCGCAAGGACAGCAGAGCAGTGTCGTTGCAGCCTCTGCGCTCAGGGGGCCCTGGCCCTGGCCAAGCCCTGAAACGGGGTGCGTGGCTTGGGGGTGGGGAACAGACCGTGGAGGCACAGAAGAGGTGAGGCAGGCAGCGGGGCCAGAGAAAGGGGCAGGCCCATGGGAAGTGCAAACTTGGGGCTCAGCTTGAGCCCCTGTCCGCGACTCTTTTGTCCTGTCCGAATCCCGGACCCGTCAAGCAACATCCCGAGAAGAAAGGACACGCCGCTGGGCAGCCCGCGCCCTCCGCCCGCAGCGC
>NW_022111376.1:2367018-2371586 GCF_000313985.2 Echinops telfairi
GGTCGGGGCGGCGGCGCGTTCCCGAGCGCGCGTACATGCAGGCCCCACCTCGCCGCCTGGCCGCTGGAAGGCTCGGCAGCCTGGGACACCTGCCACCAGCCTGGGCCTTTAGTCTCGACGGCCTCACATGTGCCTAGCGGGAGCGGTGGCGCTGCCCGTTCCTGACCCACTGCTCGCACTGGCCTCTAACCCAGGAGGGCCTGCTGCCAGTGGCCGGCAGCTACCTAAACCGTCATTGACACCTGTCATTGCATCTGCCCTGGCTGGTCCACAGCCTTTCTCATCCTCTGGCTTCTTTCAAAAGAAAACAAAACACAAAACAGGCTTCCTGACATATAATTCACATACGATTGACTTTGCCTGTTAACGTAGACAGGGACACACCAAGGCCTTTTCCACCCATCACAGCCTACTCCAGAAAGTTTCTCAGCTTCTCAAAGAGAAGCCGTTTTCCCTTTAGCCAGATCCCCAAACGAATCGACTTTGTGTCTCCATGAATTTACCTATGTCGGCAGCCTTGGTGATGTAGTTCTTAATAGTTTGGCTTCTCACTGCAAGGTCAGCAGTTCAAAACCACCAGCCATGGGCAGGAGAAAGATTAGGCTTTCTACTCTGTTAAAGAGTTACCACCTCAGAAACACAGAAGGGCAGTAAGGTCTCGGTGAGTAAGCCTTGACTCGAAGGCGCTGAAGTTGGGTTTGGGTTTGGGGGAGCCCTGTAAGTCCAAAACCAACAGCCACTTTTCAGAAGAAAGATGAAGCATCTGCTCCCCTCAAAATTTACAGTCTTGGCGTTGCATTCATTAACAAAAAAGGACATTTCAAGACATACCCTGAAGTACAATGCTGTCTGTGATAGTATTGTAACTGTCCATATTTGAGAAAATCCCATCAATGCCATTTTTATTCAGATTTATACACCAACCAAAAAAGCTACTGATTAAAAAATTGCAGAATTATGCAAACATCTTCAGTCTGAAATTGATCTAACATGCAATAAAAAGACATTGATATTTATTGGCAATTGGAATGCTAAGGTTGGAAACAAAGATGAAGGAACAGAAGTTGGAAACTATGATCTTGGTGATAGAAATGATGGTGATCAACCTGGTGTGCCAAGCCTTGGGGGCACGATACCACACCAACATGAAACAGCAAACTAACAGGTCTCCAGGCCAGCCCCAATCCCAGCTACATTGGCCCCCTCCACAGAAGAATGAACTACAGAGAACAGCACTGTAGATACAGCCTGGGGGGCGGGGGGAGCCTGTCCAGACCACACAAAGAGGGAAAGAGAGAGAGAGAAAGAGAGAGGACCGCATCCTGGCCCACCCAAGCCTCAAGGACAGCACTCCTCCTTTGGAGCAGCCAAGGCACAGAGAGGACCTTAGGGCTGGCCCCACCATAAGATACGATGTCCCCTCACTGACCCACAGTGCTGCAGGGGACAGCACTGGAGACACAGTGCTGGAATTGTACCCAGTCTATCTCCCCACACCAGGGCAAAAACATGAAGGGAGCACAACAGAGCAGCAAGGGGAGCAAAGCAACGAAGTCCCCCAAGGAACCCCGAAAATAGACTTTAGATTCAGGGGACAGGGCTTGGCACCTCATCAAACTCGATTGGAAAATATACATAAAGGTCAACAGACAGACCTGGAACTATTTAGAGGCCCCCTTTCTCCTTCTCCTTCTCCTCCTCCCCCTTCTTCTTTCCTATGTCTATCTATACAAGATAGGCAAGACACACAATCCTGAGGCGAAAACAATGGGACAGATGGTTGGGGCGACAGGGGAGAGGGGGAGGTGGGTAAAGGGAGAGGGGAGCCAACAACCCCAGGGACAAGGGAACAAGTGATCTAAAATTGATGGCGAGCAGGGCGTAGAATACCTGGTAGGGTTTGATCAAGTACAATGTAGCCGAGAGGAAGTACAGAGTCAAATGAAGGTCAAACATGATAGTGGGACAGGAGGAAAGTAAAAGGAAATTGAGGAAAGAATCTGGAGACAAAAGACATCTATAGAAGTATCAATATAGGCATGTATATATGTAAATATATTAGTATATAATGATAGAGATATAGGTCTATGTACATATGTTTATATGTTATGTATCAAGGTAGCAGATGGACATTGGGCCTCTACTCAAGTCCTACCTCCATATAAGAACATTTTGCTCTAGTAACCCGGCATTCTGTGATACTCACTTTCCCGATAAGGTCGCTGAAGACAAAATGGGTGCATAAGCAAATGTGGTGAAGAAAGCTCATGATGCCTGGCTATTAAAAGATATAGCACCAGGGGTCTTAAAGACTTGAAGGTAAACAAATGGCCATTTAGCAGGGAAGCAACAAAGCCCACATGGAAGAAGCACACCAGCCTGTGTGACCACAAGGTGTTGACTGGATCAGGTATCAGGCATCAGAAGACCCCCCCAAAAAACAATCATGTCCATGTGAATGAGGGTGCTGGAGTGGAGACCCAAAGCCCATCTGTAGACAACTGGACATCCCTCAAAGAAGGGTCACAAGGAAGAGATGAACCAACGAGGGTGTAGTATAGCACCGATGAAACACAACATTCCTCTAGTTCTTTAATGCTTCCCCCCACCCCCAATCATGAACCCAGTTCTACCATACATATCCTGCTAGACTGGAGCATGTACACTGGTACAGATATGCGCTCTTGACACTGGGAATCCAGGACAGATAAACCCTTCAGGAACAGTAATGGGAATAGCGATACCATGAGCGTAGGGGCAAGGTGGAGGGAGAATGGGGGGTTTACACCCTACTGATAATGGTTCCTATAGAGACCCAGAGACCACCCTCTCATTACTGTGTTACCCTATAGTGTAACCCCTCCCTGTGATGTATGTCTCTACCTATAATTAGTGGGCTGGCTTGCCCCCAAAAGGTATATAGGCGTGGGTCAGCAATATAGAGCTCTCGGACTCAGACCTCTCTGACTCTGACCTCCTTGCAGCTCACTCCCTGGTCACTCCCCTCTCCCTTGTTCCCTAACCCTCCTTCCCTTCCCCCTCTCTCCACGTGGACCACCAAGCTGGGCTGAGGTGAGCAATGTTGCCATGTAACGTGTCTGACTGTATTATTGTAATATCTCTCATGCTCTCGATGACTCTAATATGATACTTATACATCTCAACCGTACAATTGTGCATTATTGAACCCATAAGTAGTATTACTGAATCCGAGTAGAAGTAATAGGAGTATTTGTGGTGGGGGCTGGCCCCCCACCCTCCCTCGGCGTCATTTTTTAAATTTAATACTACAAGAAGAGACTCTGAAACTTGTCCTTAATCATAGAGCAGCTAAAGCAAATGGAAGAAAGGGTGAAGGCAAGGTGCTGAATAGAACATTTCAAAGGGCAGCTCGAGAAGACAAAGGTAAATATTATAATGAAATGTGCACAGATCTAAACTTAGAAAACCAAAAGGGAAGAACACGCTCAGCAGATCTGAAACTGAAAGAACTCAAGAGAAAAATCAAGCCTCGAGTTGCAATTTTGAAAGGTTCTATGAGCAAAGTACTGCAAGATGCAGAAAGTATCAAAAGAAAATGGAAAGAATACATAGTCACTGTACCAAATGAACTGGTCAACATTCCACAATATTCTAGAAGGTAGAATATGAGCAAGAGCCTATGGTACTAAAGGAAGAAGTTCAAATTGCAATGAAAGCATTGATGGAATACCAATTGAAATGTTTCAACAACTGAAGAAGTACTGGAAGCACTCACTTGTCTATGCCAGGAAATTTGGAAGACAGTTACTTGGCCAACTGACTGGAAGAGATCCATATCTGTACCCGTTCCAAAGAAAGGTGACCCAACAGAATGCTCACACTACAAAACAGTATCATTGATATCACATGCAAGTACATTGTTGCTAAAGATTATGCAACAATGGTTGCAGCAGAACATTGACAGAGGATCAGGCCGGATTCAGAAGAGGATGTGAAACAAGGGATATCATTGCTGATGTCAGAGGGAACTCGGCTGAAGGCAGAAAATATCTATCTGAATGCTGAGCAAATCATCAGAGGAGCTGGACTACAGGGGGGAGAAGAATGCGGGTTCTGGATAGGGGGAAGGCTTATTAACAACCTGAAGTATGCAGATGACTCAATCTTGCTTGCTGAAAGTGAAGAGGACTCAAGGCACTTGCTGATGAGGATCAAGGATTTCAGCTTTCAGCATGGATTACGACTCCATAAAAGAAAGCCGAAATCTTTACAACTGGACTCATAAGGTCCACTCATGATAAATGAAAAAGATTACAGTAGTCAAGGCTTTTTGACTTGCGTGGATCCATAATCAGTGTTCATGGAAGCAGTAGTCAAGAGCTCAAAGGACACATTGCTTTGGATAAATCTTCTGAACAAGGCCCCTTTAGAGTATTGACAAGCAAGGAGTTTACTTTGAGGACGAAGGTACACCTGACCCAAACCAAGGCATTTTCTTTTTTTTTTTTTTAAACATTTTATTAGGGGCTCATACAACTGTTATCGCAATCCATACACACATCAATTGTGTAAAGCGCATTTGTACT
>NW_022111376.1:2373668-2396721 GCF_000313985.2 Echinops telfairi
CACTGGGTTGAAGTTTGGTCCCTCTTTTCCTGTGGAGATATAAAAAATACCCTCCCTTTGGGTGGGTTAGCGAACAAGGGCATTTTCAATGGCCTCCTGTGAATGTGACAGTTGGACATGGACTGAGGAAGACGGAAGAAGAATGGATGTCTTTGCATTATGGTGTTGGAGGAGAATATGAAATGTACTACAAATTGCTAAAAGGACAAACCAATTTGTCTTGAAAGAAGTATGGCCCAGGTGCTTCTTAGACGCAAGGGTGGTGAAATTTCCTCGCATACTTTGGACATGTGGTCAGGAAAGACCAGGCCCTGCAGAAGCACATCCCCCTTGGCAAAGTCGAGGGGCAGCAAAAGAGAGGAAGACCCTCAACGAGATGGACGGACAGAGTGGCTGCAGCAATGGGCTCTGACATAAGGACAATTGTGAAGATGGCGCGGGGCCAGGCTCAGCAGCATGGGTTCCTGAAATGGTGGAATGTCAACTAGTTCTTTTTGGTACGGTGACTCTGTGTATTCTTTCCATCTTCTTCTGATGCTTCCTTCATTGTTCAATGTTTTGTCCAAAGAATCTTTCCATATTTCAACTTGAGGCTTGAATTTTTTCTTGAATGCTTTCGGTTTCAAATATGCTGCGTGCATTCTTTCTTTTTTGGCTTCCTAATTCTAGGGGTTTGCACTTTTTGTTACAGTAGTTTAATGATAATATTTGGCTCTTGTCTTCTCGAGCTGCCCTTTGGATTTTTCTATTCAGCTCTTTGACTTCATCATTTCTTCCATGTGCCTTAGCTTCTCTACAATTAAGAACAATTTTCAGAGTCTCTTTGGACATCCACTTTGATCTTTCTTTCTTGTCCTTTTAAGGACTTTTTGGTTTCTTCATGAATGATGGTCTTGATGCCCTCCTGCCGCTCATCGGGTCTGCTGTCACTTGTGTTCAATCTGTTCTTGAGATCTTCGGGAAAGTGGGATAGACTTAAGGTCACATTTTGACTCTCAGAGACTTGTTTTCATTTTCTTCAACTTCAACCTAAATTTACATCTGAGCATTTGATGGTCTGCCCCACAGTTGGCCCCTGGCCTCATTTTACCTGCTGATATTGAGCTTCTCCATCATCTCTTCCCACAGGTGTTGTCAATTTGATTTCTGTGTTGTGTTAGACAGGGTTCTTTAGAGAGATAAAACCAAATTGCTGATAATTTAATATATTTATTTATAAAGATAATTAGATCTATAACACAAGAAATGAACTGTTACATTATATACAGATAGCTATATAAGACAAGAAATGAACAGTTAAAATATAAAGCACTACAAGTGGCTCAGTGTAACTCACTCCCGTGAGAGAGAATTGTGAGAGACTAGCAGTCCTTCAAGACTAGTCTACTGCCAGGTCTTCCTCTATATATAGAGAGAGCTAGGCTATCTCAGCACAGCAGCCAATCACAAGGCAGGTCACCAACTGCCAGCCAGGTCACCAACCGCCAGTCCCTAGCTCCAGAGATGTCTTAAAGGGACCTCAACTTACAGCAACACAGTTCACAGGCTAGGCGTCCCACAGGTAGTGTAGCCTGTAAATTGAGGCACAGAACAAGCAAGGCAGCCACACACTGGTCCAATGATCAAAGAGCGAGAGACAAGAAAGGTGAGGCTCACCGAGCCATTTATCTCTCTGCCCTTCAGTTAACCCCACTTGTGTTTATCGGCCAGGCTGGCACAATAAACTATCTCATGTGTATTCCACTTAGAGAAATCCATGTGTATAGTTGCTTTTTGTGTTCATGAAAAAAGTTCATATTTTCCAACTATTTTTTCTTTCTTTGTTTCCAACTTTTGTATTCCAATTGCTAATAATCATCAATTCATCTTGATTGCATGTAAAATCAATCTCCGACTGAAGACATTGGTACAATTCTTCAATTTCTGCATCAGTAGCTTTACTGGTTTGTGTATAAGTTTAAACAGTAGTTGTATTGTTTGAATTTCTTTAGGGGTTATGCATTGGGCTGCTAACTACAAGATCACCAGTTTGAAACTCCCAGCCACTGCAAAAGAGAACGAAGAGGCTTTCTACTCCAATAAAGAGTTACAGTCTTGTAAACTCACAAGAGTAGTTTTACCCTGCTCTAGACAGTCATTTTGAGTCAGCATCAATTTGATGGCAGTGAGATTTTGTTTTGTTGAATTCTGTGAAAGTAGACAGCTTATTCCTCTTTCGTTGTCTGTTCTTAGTCTGGAGGCTCTGCTGATACCTGGTCACTTTAGGTGACCCTGCTGGCATTTGAAATACCAGTGACATAGCTTCCATCATCACAGCATCACACAAGCCACCACAGTACAACAAACTGACAGATGAGTGGTGGTCAAGTTAGAGAATTCCTTTTTATTGCTAATTTACTAAGAGGGTTTCATTTTTGTGTTAATCATGAATGATTGTTGGCTTTCATTAAAATGCTTTGTCTGTGGGTATTGAAATGATGGCTTGGTTTTTCTTTTGCAGTCTGTTAATATGATAAATTACATTTTTCTTTACTTTTTCAGTCTTTTTCCTCTCTGTGCTTCAGTTTGTATAGTTTCTACTGATTCAGATATTTATTGATCTTATTTTCTATTCAGTGAATTTTAGCTCTAGACATTCACTCATCAACCTTCCCCCTGTTGCCCCCTCCACAGTACTCTACCCCACCCTTGCCTTTCATTTCTCTTTTCCTATCTGTGACTCTCTAGCCTCCCTTTCACTAAAGCCAACACCTGTTGGCTCTCTGGTCCATTTATTTTAACTATTTATTATATCTGTGTTTAAGATTCTTCTCTGTTCATTCCTTTATCTCTGGTATTTCTATATCTCCTTCCTTTAACTGATCTTCTCCTGGTTCAGAATCACAGTTCCCTGCTTCTTTGCAGATGTAGTGATTTTTTAATTGGATGCTGGACACTCTATTATGTTATTAATGAATTTTTTTCTTGTGAATTAGCTGGGAGGGGTCACATTTCCGATCATCTCCTCTATAATCAACAGATTTAAAAAACCCAGTTACTTCGTAGTTTCCTCGCTGTTTTTCAGGGATGAATAATAATTCATTATGTGTATGTACAAGAATTATTTGATCCATTCTTGTGAACAATGCCAAGATGAACATGGGAGAGCATGTCTGTTTCTGACATGACTCTTACTTCTTACTTCCAGAGGGATTGCTGGATCACATGGAATTTCTATGCCCAGTTGTTTGAGGTTGCGTCATATAGCTTTCCATAGTGGTTGTACATTTTTACAGACCTACCTGCAGTGTATGAGGGTTCTAATCTCTCCGCAGACGCGCCAGCATTTTTTTTTAACTTGAGCATCATTGTGGTACCTCATCGTTGCTTTAATTTGCATCTCCCTGATGACCAGTGATCGTGTTTCTTATGTTTGTTGGCCATTTGGATGTTATCTTTCAACTGTTTGTTTATGCCCTTTGCCCACCTTTTAATGGGGTTACTCATCTTTTTATAATTGAGTGTTGTGGTTTTCTATAGCTTTTAGAGATTAATCCCTTGTCTGTTGTGTCCTTGTCAAAAACTTGGCATTCTTTTTCATTCTTTTAATAAGATCTTTTGCTGTACGTTTGTTTTATTTTTAGTAGACCCAAGCCACCTATTTCATCATTGACTACATGTGTTTCCTTCATTACATTTTATACTACCCTGCAGTAGGACCCTTAAGCTATTCCCTATTTTCTCATTGATGACCTTTATCATTCTAGGATTTCCAGTTAGGTCTCTGATCCATCTTGAATTTGTTTTTGTACATGGGTGTATGTGGGGGTGGGGCAGGTCTTGTTTCCTTCTTCAGATGGAAACCCAGTTTTGCCAGCACCATTTGTTGAACAGACTAGCGTTGTCATATTTCATGGTTTTTGGCCCTTTGTTGAAGAGCAGTTGTTTGTAGGTGGATGAGTTTGGTTTGGGGTTCTCTATTCTATCCTGTTTTTCTCTGTATCTATATTCACTACTGCTCTTCTTGAGAAGTTCCTTGCTTATCCTGGACCTCTTTCCTCTTGGTATAAAGTTAAGTAATTCGTTTTTACTTCCCTTTAAAGAATGAAGTTGGGATCAGGATTGTGTTGTATTTATAGATTGCTTTGGGTAGAATTGGCATGTTCACAATCCATGTGAACATGGATCTCCTATCCATGAGCATGGAATATTCTTCTGTTTATGCAGGTCTCTTTTGATTTCGTCTAGTAGTGTTTTGTAATTTTCTTTGTATCAGTCTTTTGTTTCTCTGGCTAGGCTTATTCCTAAATATTTTATTTTTTAATGTGATTATGATAAATGGTACTGTTTTCTTGATTTCTACTGTAGTACTCTCTTCATTAGCATACAGGAACCTGATTGCTTTGTGTTTGTGCATCTTGTATCTTTCCATGTTGCTGACTCTTTCTATTGCTTCCAACAACAACAATTTGTTTGGTCAAGTCTGGGATTTTCTGGCATAAAATCCTATCATCTGCAAATAGTGAGGATTTCCCTTCTTTTTACCAATCTGAAGTCCATGGATTGTGTTTGGCAGGGATTTGTGGATCAGCTTGATCCTTTCAAGCCTGTTTCTTGTTGGCTTTTCATTTTCTAGTCAGTGAGAATAAACATAGCAAAGCGTACCCATTCCATTCCGGTTTCTAGACACAATGACCGATGGTGATGGGGGCATTCTTCACATTGCGTCAACATTCTCATGGTTCTGTTTCACTTCCATTGAAGACCCCTGCCCTCTAACGGTCTATCCTTTCGAATAGCTGCTGACCCCATGGTCTTACATTAAAAACCAAGAAACCAACCAACTCCCTGCCACGGAGTCCATGCCGACTCACAGCGACCCTCTTGGACAAGGTAGAACTGCCCCTGTGAGTTTCTGAGCCTGTAACTTTTCACCATCTTTCTATAGTTTTATATAGATTATTTTATTTGTATATAGATTATTTTAAAAACACACATAATACTCAAGTATGGCAAGCTGTACTTTGAGAGCTAAATTGTTACTGAGTTTAAAGTTGACCTCAAGGGATTGTTTCTATTCAAGGTTTGAAGAGCAACTCAGGGTCACTGGTTCTGAGACTCCTCCAGCCTCAATCAGTTGAGGAAGTCTGGATTCCTTAAGAACTTTAAGTTTGGCTCCACATTTTTCTCCCTTCCTATTGCCTGGCTCTATTGTGTGCCAAAAGATTAGTAGTGGTAATTGGGGACTGTCTAGCTCTGGTCTCAAGGTGGAGGAAGCTGCAGTTCATGTCGACCAGTAGTCCTGTCCCAGACCGGGATTGATGGATTATTTCAAAGCTAGTTTAGCCCTACTGTGGAGGTCTGACCCTTTGGGGCTTTCAGTTATCAACTTCCTAGTGTTGCACCCTATGCATATGCCATTTAGTATTCAGCCAAAACCTCAAGACATTTATTTAAAATATACAGGAGTTACTCTTGGGAAATTAACATAGGAGTGGAATGACTGGGCTAGAGGATACAGCTTCGTGTAACTAATGTGTAAACCCACTTCCATCGAGTGCATCCCCACTCACATCAACCCTGCGGAGCTGCTGGTGAGTTTAAACTGCTGACCTTGTGACTAGCAGCTCAACGCATACCCCTCACACCACTGGGGCTCCGCCTATCACAGAAGTACCTCAAAATCCAAATATCCAAGGTCAATATAATGATACTCACCCCTTTTTTCTAGGTCTCATCTTTCCCAGATCACGAAGTGATACAACCACTCACGCACTTGCTCAACACGGAAGTTGAGACAGCATCCTTTGGTTCCCTTGGCCATGTCATCTCATCCCAGAGCATCAGCCTATCTGTTTTGACGGCCTTCGGTGGGAAACAGGATTTCTCCCAAGCTGTCTTCCCCAAATATATACCAGACCTAGCTGCTTGAGAATGACTGTACACTTGGAGGTCATCAGGAGTGGATTGGGGGTCATTCTCCCTGAGAGTTATCAGCTGTCTAGACCAAGCAGATACCACTGTTTATCCCACAAGTAGGGCCCACTCCCTTCTGATAAGGATAATAGTTGTCTGTTTCCTTGTAGGAGACACCAGAGAGGTCAAACCCACCCAAGGATGACCAAGATTAGACTGCCATCATGAATCTAGGGTCCGCCCATCTTGTCACATGTATACCCCTAGACCTTCCCATTCCTATAGGCACACCCCTAGCTCATCCCTTCCTGTTACGCTTATTATACTTATCATAGATCCCCTTCCTACAATGTGTATGCCTATTGTACTGCCCCTTCCTGTGATGTGTGATTCTGTAATCATGTCCCCCTAAAGTGATATAATGGTTGGTTAGCAATAAAGAAAGAAGCTCTCCCTGGTCCTCGGCCGAAGACTCTCCCCAGCTCTGGGGCTGAAGGCTCTCCCCAATTCCTGGGGCCCTCTCTGGCTCTCAGGCCAAGAGAGGCTCCTCCGTTCTCGGTCCCCAAGGCTGCCCCTTTCTCGTAGCCAGGTTCCCCCTACGAGGACCACCAAGCGGGGCGGAGGTGAGCAATGCTACCATGTAATGTGTCTGACTACATCATTGTAATATCTCTTTTATCTCTCATGCTCTCAATGACTTTAATAAATATATATATCAACCATACAATTGTGCTTACTGAACCCGTGGGTAGTAGTACTAGCAGTGGGTGGGGCTGGCCCCCCACCCCAACAAATTTAATTTAATACTACAGCCTTCCAGTGTCTGCCTCCAGCCTCCCAAGCTCCCTCCACTTGGCAGCCCCTATTGGACATCTAATAGAATCTCCACACAGCATGCTTGGATACAAATTTACTTTTTTTATTGTTGTAAAATATAGATCTGTAACACAGCATATGCCAATCCAATCATTTTTACATGATCAATTCAGTAACCCTGATTCATCATGCTACCAGCAGCAGCAGCTGGCAGGTACCCAATGCTTCATAAGCAATAAGCACACTCTCGCCCCTTTCCTTCTACCCCTTAAAGACACAACAGACATTATTCACTGCTATTGAGTTGATTTCAACTCTTAGTGGCCTTACAGTAGAACTGCCCCCTGGATATAGTTTCTGAGGCTGTAACCTTTACAGAAGCCAAAAACCGCATCTGTCTCCTAAGCAGTAGCTGGTGGGTTCGAACTGCTGACCTGGCAGATAGCAGCCCAACTCATAACCCACTGTGCTACCTGGACTCATCTACTGCCTCTCAAAACTCAAACTCACTGCCATGAAGTTGATTCTGACTCATAGCCACCTTTTAGACAGAGCCGAATTGCCCCTTGGGGATTCTGAGACTGTAAATCTTTACAGGCGCACCCAGACACATCTTTCGCTCTCAGAGTAGCTGGTGGATTTGAACTACTGACCTTGTGGTTCACAACTCAGTGTTTAACCCACTATGCCATCAGAGCTCTCTCTTCTGCCTCTAGTAACCACTAATCAGCTTTGGCCTTGGTACATTTGCCAAATGTTGTTGTTTTCCTATGCTACTGAGTCACTTTCTACTCATAGTGACCCGATAGGACAAAATAGACCTGCTCCTTAGGAGTACAAAAACTGTCCATCTTTCTGAGATCTAACTGACCGCCACCTCTCTCTCGTGGGGCAGCGACTGTCTAAACAATGCACCACCAAGGGGTCTTTAGCCCCAAATATGAACCCTTCATTGGCTCCCCCAATTCTGTTTCTCTTCAAGCATTGCCAGGCCCCAATCCTGGCAATTTCCTGGACTCTTCCTTCTCTCGTCCCCCACCCCGTATGGGGATGTCAGCAAGTCCTAATGGCTTTCCTTCAAAGTCTATTATCCACCTTTGTCCAGGCCATGACCTCTAGCATCAGAATGACCACCAATAAACCAAAACAAAGCGAACTCGCTGCCACCGAGTCCATGCCAACTCATAGCGACCCGAGAGGACAGGGTCAAAGTGCTGCCCGTGTGGGTTTCTGACACAGTCCCTCTTTCGGAAGGAGAAAAACTCATGTTTCTTGTAATGGCCTTCCCCCACCCTTTCCCCTGCAAGAGCCTGCCCACCTCCTGGTCGATCCTCTCTCGTTTCTTGGAAGAAATCCCTCCTGGAAGAAAGCATGTGAATCCCTTCCACAGTAGATCACAGATTTTTCTAACCTGGACTGAAAACCCAGAAGTCATAAAAGATGGAAAAGTCCCGCTACCTAAGAAGGACCTTTTCCCGGCGAAGAGCGGAGGCATTCGCAAGCTCTAGCACCAAGGGCTCATCTCCTTCATGTCTGAAACGTGCCCAGAATCCCAGGAGGGCCAAAGAGCAGGCCACACAGTTGGCCAAAGGGCGTGTGAGTTACAGACCTGGGAAAAGAGAATTGTCCAGAACCACCAAAGACACAGGGACAGAAAATCACGCAGAGGTTGCTAAGATGGAGGCAGGGGGCAGAGGGTTCACGCGTTCCTTTTGGGGCAATGAAGAGGTCACAAGTTGCGGCACAGCAATTTAGCAAGTACATTGTGAAAGTACAAAACTCCGTGGACGTGAACACTTGAAAATAGACAGTCCTCTGTTACGTGAACTTCACTTCAGTCAAAAGAAGACAACTGTCAAGCTCCTCTGGCAGACTGGCCTACGTCCCTGCATGTGGAGGGACAGTACCCTGGGAGGGATGCTAGGTGTTACCTCCACTCCCTCCCAGAGCTGGGGAGGCTGCGAAAGGGGCCAGGCCCCAGGGAAGGGAGCTTGCCAACCTCTGAGGCTGTTCTCTCAGTCACTTAAAATAGAAAGAATGGGCCGGCTCTGTGGCCAGATATGGAAAGACCCAGGGCTATTGCAGCTCCATTCTAGGTGCCAACAGCGAGGTGCAGAGCAGTAGGAGGTGCAAGGAAGGCGTTTTCTCATCCCGGCTAGGCTCGCAGACGCAGGCGTCTCCAACTGAGGTGTGACTGCAGGCACACAAGCCTGACGCGGTGTGATCAAAAGTCAGAGAAACAGCAGCCCCCCTCCCAGGCCCTCCAGAAGGCACTCTGCCGCCCTCTCCTGGAGCCTCTGTCCTCTGAACTCCTGATTCTACAGCTCCAAGTCTCCACAGGAAGGGCCCCAGGTGGCCCCTGGTCTCTCACCTGCACTGGCCTCCAATCCTTTCACATTTGCCCCTCTGGGGACCAGAAGCCACCCCCCCCACCTCTGGGTCCACCCATAGGGCCACAAAAGGGGTCTTCTCGGAAGGCCCCTCTCCCCACTTGATCTTGACCCTAACAAAGCAGAACATCTCAGGCCCTCCTCACCCCCTTGGCCCTGAGGAAAGGGTCCTTCCTTGCCTCTCCCCCTGGCTTCTGGTGATGCTGGGCATTCCTTGGCTTGTGGTTGCATCACCCCGGTCTCCAGCCTTCCTGCCATGTCTGCCAGTCATAGACCGCCCCTCACGTTAACTCTTCCCCTTTGTTGTCACAGATGTTTTGCACAAGGTCCACTCAGAGGGCCAGCGGTCAGGGCTTCAAGCCAGAACAGTCCTCAAGAGCTTGTTTCCCAGAAGCCACAGCGCTGGGTGAGAGAAGGCTGCTCTTCTAGTGGCTGCTCAAAGGGCAGAAGTTGGGGGGAGGGAGGCGCGGAGGGAGGCCAGTGATCTGATCCCCCCGCCCCAGTCCTCCTGAGAGCCCAACAAAAGGCCTCATTCAGGTCCTCAGATTTCACTCTCACCACCAGTAGCTAGGGTCAGGCCTCATCACCCTGCGCCCCTACTGGGTCCTGAGGCCCCCTCGCCTCTGCTGCCTTTTCTGTCTCCCAGCTGACCCCAATGGCCCCTCAGCAGACACAGAGCAGGAGCCCAAGCTGCCACTCAGTCAGCAAATGAAGGCATGCCAGCAAAGACCTCTGGGCATACCACCTGCAAGGTCTACCCCTCAGCTAAGCTTCTCAATGCAGAGCCCCGTGGAAGCCCCACCAGGGGCTTTCTTCCCTGCCCTCCCACAAGGCATGAGGAAGCCAAGGGCCCAGCATTGCTTGCCAGCTTCCTGTGGAGCCCATAGGCCTGCCTCAGCTTACCCTAGGGAAAAATCCAACTCAATGTAAAGAAAGCAGAATCCTCCCAACTGGACCAATAGGTGAAATAAATGAAGAAGAGGCTGACATTCTTAAGGATTTCGTCTTGCTTGAATCCACAATCAATGTTCATAGAAGCAGCAGTCAAGAGATCAAAAGACAGTGCATTAGGTAAATCTGCTGCACGAGACTTCTTCAGAGTATTTGAAAGCAAGGATGTTCCTTTGAGGACTAAGGTGTGCCTGACCCAAGTCATGGTATTTTCTCAATCACCCCACATGCGTGTGAAAGGTGGGTAGTGAAAAAAGAAGACCGAAGAAAAATCGATGTATTTGAATCCTGGTGCTGGAGAGGAAACTGGAAAGTACCGTGCCAAAAGAACCAATCGATTGGTCTTGGAAGAAGTCTGGCCAGAGTGCTCCTTAGAAGTGAGACTGGTGAGTCTTTGTCTCTGCTACTTTGGACACGTCGTCAGGAGAGACCAGTCCCTGGAGAAGGACATCCTGCTTGAGAAAGTGGAGGGCAGTGAAACAGAGGCAGGCCCTCAAGGAGATGGACAGACGGAGAGGCTACATCCGTGGGCTCAGGCATAAGAGCAATGGTGAGGGTGGCGCCGGGCTGGTTGGTGTTTCCTTCTGTGTACCCACGCGATGGCACCTCCTAACAACTCCCTTTGGGGTGGCAACTGCACTAAATCCCACTGGTCTCAAAAGAGGACTTTAATGCCATACAAATTGGAGCTCAACAATAAAATCTGAAAACAAAACAAAGCATACACTTCACACTTGTTTACAACACAAGCCCCAGCTCTGAAAGGGGCACTTTTTATTGTCAATAACAAAGCAGCCCCAACGGACTTCGGGGAAGGAGGGCGCCAGAAAAGGCCAGGCCTCACCGTCTCCCGCGGGTGTTCACCGGATCTGGAGGAGCAAAGGCGAGGATGAGGCAGAGGAGGAAACAGAGAGGCCAGTGGCTGGCAGGGCCACAGCTACTTCTTGGACAGGGCCAGCCAGTCCACACCCGCGCCAGCCTCCTGGCCACCCTGGGCAGCTGCTCACCGTGTATTTGTCCCACTTCTTCTCAGGGTCATAGGGCTCCCAGCGGCTGGCCGGGAAAATGTGCTTGTTCTTCTCGTACCAGCTCCGCAGAACCACCTTGCCTGCGTGCGACTGTGGACCGAGGGGGGTGGAGGGGCCGGAGGGGTGTGTGTGTGTGTGCGCGTGCGCGCGCCTGCTGCTCACAACCAGCCCCTGGGCTCACCCACTTGACTCTCCCCCCAGGAAGACCCCGCCTGTACCTCGTCCTTCTCCACAGTGGCATCGCTCAGCAGCCGCACGTCATCGTGAACATCAAAATTAAAGAGCGGCCCTGCAGGAGGAAGGGCCACCGGTCACCTAATGCACCTTGTGCTCGCATTGGGGGATGGGGGAGGGGGCAGCAGGGCCCACTCACCACTCTTCCCTCTGGCCTTGGTGACAATGAAGTCATAGAAGCTGTGATGCTAAAGGACAGGAAAGTGACAGTGGCAGTGTGACCACCCACCCCGGCTGGCCACCTCCAGGCTACCCACCAACCCAAGCTCAGGGAAGGGCCTCACGTGTGGGATAATGAGGTCCTCCTTGATGTACATCAGCTGCTCCACACCAGCTGACCTGCACAGAGAAGTGGACTGCAGGGAAGCCCAAGGGAGGGAGCCAGCCTGTGCCCCAACCCTGCCAGTGCCCCCAGCCAGGGCTCCAGCCCCACTTGGCCCCAACCAAGTCCCACCTCAGCTCGCTGAAGTCTTTACGCAGAATCTCCAGTGCCTTCTGCAGGAACTGCTGCATGGTGTTGCCTTTCTTCATCTGCGAGGTGGGCAGGGCCAGAACAGCTCACACCAGGGACACAATCGAGCTACCCACCACTCTGGGACCAAGGGGCCTGGGCCAAGCAGCCTACCTTGACTGTCCGCCGGTGCCCAGAGCCATCCCAGTAGCTGAAGGTGATTTCGATCTCCTCACCTGTGAGGCAGAATTGGCTCCTGGTTCCAGACCTGCTGCTGCATCTCCAACCCCCACCTAGGGCTTGCTCTCAGCTGCGCCCCCCAACTCACTCTTGATCTTCTCTTGCTTGGCTTCCCACTCCTGCCGCAGCTCTTCCCGCAGCCGGTTCTCCTCCTCCTATGGCAAGAAAGGGGCACAGGACTGAGCCCAGGGCTGCACAGTGCCAGTGCCTGCCGGACCCTTCTCCCTGAGCAAGCCTCAGGCCAAGGTGGCTGTCAGTGCCAGGTCTAGAATGGCAAGATGGCTTTACCTCACGGTCTCGGTCAGGCAGGAAGCTGGTGTCCACATCCGGGTTCTTCCCCAGCTTCCTCTTCTTCGTAACCACCTCTGGAGGGAAAGAATCCCAGGAGGCCCCCAGCTCACACAACTGGCCACAGCCCCAGTACCTAGCAGCCCCTGCCAACTCAGACCTCAGCTTTGCGCCCCCTCCTCAGTGACCCCAGGACCAGCCTGACTGGGAAGTACCCGCCTCTCTTCCTAGTCTTGCTCCATCATGTTGGCCAAAGGTTATTTTGTGTACAGCCCCTAAGAAGTATCCTTGCCCAGGGTCATGAGGGCCACAAACTCAAGGTCAGCTCCACCTTGGGTCACTGTTTCCAGTAGCTGACCAGACACCTGGAGACTCTGCTGATGCCTGAAGGGGTATAGAGGGCCCCTGTGTCAGAAGCTGTGCTCAGGGTGACACACCTGCTCTGCCATCTGACCCTCCTAATAGCTGAAGAGAGGGTTTGGGCACCCCTTTTCCCAGGTGAGGTCCCTGAACCGGGGAGGGGGGTACAGGGGGAGGCCAGGACCTGCCAATGTCCTGGGCTCTGGGACTAGGTTTCCTCAATGAACACACAACTGAACCAGAATAGTTGGCTCTTCGAGTTGAGATCAGGCTACCTGAACACTCTGTTAGTCTCTTTTTTGTAGAAATGGACAAGCCGATACTCAAATCCATATGAAAAGACATGAGGCCCAAAAGAGTCTTTAAAAAAGTAATAAAGACTCATATTTCCTGATTCCCAAACATACTATAAAGCTACAATACTCAAAACAGTACAGAATAAGGACGCACATGAGGGGACTTCAAAGAATTCATGAAAAAAAGCTCATGACCTTTTAATTCTATTTCCCCACAAATTTTCTGAAGCCCCTTAGCATATGCCAATACAGTAGAATTGAAAGTTCAGAAAAGAAACCATACCCCTCTGACCAAAGAAGTTTCAACAAGGATGTCACATCACTCAATGAAAAAATATCAGTCTATTCAACAAGTAGCATTGGGACAACTGGATCGAGTTAGACTAGTATCTCATGCTACATGCACAAATGAACTCAAAATGGATCTATAATTTAAATAAAACAATGAAAACGTTTGAACTCTCAGGAAAAAAACTAGGAGAAAATCTTCAGGACCTTGGACTTGACAATGGATTCTTAGAGATAAATCTAAAACCGTGGACAACCAAAAGAACAATAGATACATGGAATACTTGTACGCAACAAGGAACTCTGTCAACCAAATGGGGAGAGCTTCTGCTATAGACTGGGGGGAAATGGTAGGGAAGCATCTATCAGATAAACATTTAAAATCCAGAATATGTCAAGGACTCTTACACAACTTCAACACCAACAACAAAGATATGGCCAATAAGCACATAAAAAGATGTCTGACCTTTGGGGTCAGGGCGTGGCACCCCATCAGACTCGACCCCCAAACACTCCTAAAGGTCCACAAACAGACCTTGAACTATTTACAGGCTTTTCCCTTTTTTGGCATTGGTTTTTTTGTTTTCTTTTGTTGCTTTGTTTTTCTGTCTTGTTCTAGATAAGATAGGCTGGATAAACAATCTGGAGGAGAAAACAGCGGGACCTACGGTTCCGGGGGGACATGGGAAAGGAGGAGGTGGTAGAAAGGAAGTGGTGTTAACCAACCCAGGGACAAGGGAACAACAAGTGATCCAAATTAGTGGTGAGGTAGGTGTGGGAGGCCTGGTAGGGCTTGATCAAGGGCAATGTAACCGAGCAGAATCACTGAAACCCAAGTGAAGGCTGAGCATGACAGTGGGACAAGAGGAAAGTAAAAGGAAATAGAAGAAAGAACTAGGAGGCAAAGGGCATTTATAGAGGTCTAAATAAATTTATATATGAGGATGGGGAAATAGATCTATGTGCATATATTTATAGGTTTAGTATTAAGGTAGCAGATGGACATTGGGCCTCCACTCAAGTACTCCCTCAATGCAAGAATTATTAAACGGTCATTCCATGATGTTCACCTTGCCGACACGATCGCTGAAGACAAATGGATGCATAAGCAAATGTGGTGAAGAAAGCTGATATTGCCTGGCTATCAAAAGATACAGCGTCTCATCCCTAAAAAGCAGTGATGGACGCATGAAGCACATTGCCGCATGGCAAGAACTGGAGGAAACCATGCTAAGTGTGAAGTATGTCAAGCACAAAAGGACAAGTACAACATGAGTCCACTGAGGTAAGCTTTTAAAAAAATGGAGCATAGGGGAAAAGCTACTATATACATACATCCCTGGGGTGAGGTCCAGCAACTATGGCAGGGGCCAAACCCAATCCAGGGATACATATGACAGTCAACTAAATAAGAGGGGGAAAGAGAGGGGGAAAAAAGACATAGATATAGGGGGAGCAGGGCACTAATCCACCTAAGGGGAGGGTATTGTTTATATCTCCACAGAAGGAGAAGAGACCAGGTTTCAATCCGATGCGCTAAGACGTGAATACAACATACCAGCATGTACCAGAGAACCAATAGAGAGGTCCGCGGGGCCGGCCCCAATCCCGACTATGTGGACACACACACACACTCGAAGAATGCACTTCAGAGGACAGCACTGGGGCCACAGCTTGGGGAGAGGGGCTCATCGGATTAGAGCACATGGGAGAAACGCAAAGGGATGGAGAGGGAGGAGAGGACATCCTGGCTCAACAAGCCTGAGGACGATGTTCCTGCTCAGAGCAGACAACGCATGGGGAGGACCATAGGGCCGGCCCCACCACGGGACACATTGTCCCTCACTGAACCATGGCGCTGCGGGGGACAGCACTGGAGACACAGTGCAGGAATAGTGCGAGGTCTGGCCCCATCACGCTGTGGCAAGGCACTGAGGGCATGCAACAGAGCAGCAGGGGGAGCCGAGTGCTGAAACACCCAGGGAATTCCAAAAATAGACTTTGGAGACAGAGTGTGGCACCCCATCAGACTCGACTGGAAAACACTCATAAAGACCAACAAACAGACCTTGACCTATTTGTAGGTTTTTCTACTTTTGTCAGTGGCTTTCTTTTTGTTATTGTTATTTGGTTCTTGCTTTCTGCTGTTGTTGTATTGTTTTGTTGTTGACTTCCTTTGCTGTTTTATTTGGCTTTGCCTGGTTTTTGCATTTATTAATGTATCTGCATGTCAATCTAGATAAGATAGGCGGGATAAATAATTTGGAGATGAAAAGAACGGGACCAATGGTTCCTGGGGGATACGGGAGAAAGGAAATGGAAGGTGGGGGGAACCAACCTAGAGACAAGGGAACAAGTGAACTAAAATCAATGAAAGGAAGGTCGTAGAATGTCTAGTGGGGCTCAATCAATGGCAATGTAGCAGCGAGGAATTACTAAACCTGAATGAAGGCCAAATGTGACGGTGGAACAAGAGGGAAGTAAAAAGGAACTAGAGGAAGTAACCAGGAGGCAAAGGACATTTATAGAGGCCTAAATATAGGCATGTACATATGTGAATATATATAATGAGAGCAGTATAGAACTATGTATTCAGATCTATAGGTTAAGAATTAAGGTTGCAGATGGACATTGGGCCTCCACTCAAGTACTCCCCCAACACAAGAACACTTTGTTCTAACAATCCAGCATTCTGTGATGCTCACCTTCCCGACACGATTGCTGAAGACAAAATGGGTGCATAAGCAAATGTGAAGAAAGCTTATGGTGCCTGGCTATCAAAAGATATAGCATCTGGGGTCTTAAAGGCTTGAAGATAAACAAGCGGCCATCAAGCCCAGAAGCAACAAAGCCCACATGGAAGAAGCACACCAGCCTGTGTGACCATGAGGTACAGACGGGATCTGCTCTCACCAGCCTGTGTGACCATGAGGTACAGACGGGATCTGCTCTCACCAGCCTGTGTGACCATGAGGTACAGACGGGATCTGCTCTCACACATCTATGACCCAGAATAAAACCATACCCAATGTGAATGAGGGGGGGCATGGAGTGGAGACCCAATGCCCATCTGTAGACATCCGCTCAGAGGGGTCACAGGAAAGAGATGAGGTCAGGGTACAGCATAGCATCGATGAAACACACAATTTTCCTCTAGCTCTCTGGTGCTTCCTTTACCCCACTATCATGACCTCAATTCTACCTTACAAATCAGATTAGACCAGAGAGCATGCACACTGCTACAGATAAAAGCCGGCAACACACAGAACCCAGGATAGATAAACCCCTCAGGGCCAACAAGGAGACTAGAGATACCAGGAAGATTAGGGGAGGGTGGAGGGAGAAAGGGGGAATCGATCACAAGGATCAACCTAGAGCCCCCTCCCAGGGGGACAAATAATGGAAAAGTGGGTGGGGTGCAATGGAGGATGATGTAAGATATGGAAAAAATAATCTATAACTTATCAAGGGTTTGTGAGGGAGGACGGGCTGGGGAGTCAGGGGAAATGGGGAGCTGATATCAGGGGCTCAAGTGGGAAGAGAATGATTTGAAAATGATGATGGCGGCATATGTGCCAATGTGCTTGACACACTGGAGGAATGTATGGATTGTGATGAGAGATGTAGGAGCCCCCAATAAAAGTATTAAAAATATCTTTTAGATAAATAGAAAAAAAGAGATATAGTGTCTGGGGTCTTAAAGGCTTGAAGATAAACAAGCGGCCATCTAGCTGAGAAACAACAAAGCCCACATGGAAGAAGCACACCAGCCTGTGAGATCATGAGGTGTCGAAGAGATCAGGTATCAGAGAACAAAAAATCATATCATTGTGAGTGAGGGGCAGTGCATAGTGGGGACCTAACGCCCATCTGTAGGCAAATGGACATCCTCTTACAGAGGGGTTGCGGGGAGGATATGAGCCAGTCAGGGTGCAATGTAGCAACAATGAAACATACAACTTTACTCTAGTTCTTAAATGCTTCCTCTCCTCCACTATCATGATCCCAATGCTACCGTACAAATTCGGCTAGACCAGAGGATGTACACTGGTACAGACAGATAGGAACTGGAAACACAGAGAATCCAGGACAGATGAACCCCTCAGGACCAGTGGTGACAGTGGCGATACCAGGAGTGTGGAGAGAAGGTGGGGTGGAAAGGGGGAACTGATGACAAGGATCTTCATATAACCCCCTCCCTGGGGGACGATCAACAGAAAAGTGAATGAAGGGAGACGTCAGACAGTGTAAGACATGACAAAATAATAATAATATATAAAGTATCAAGGGTTCATGAGGAAGAGGGGGCGGTGAGGGAGGGGAAAAATGAGTTGATACCAAGGTGTCAAGTAGAAAGCAAATGTTTTTAGAATGATGATGACAACAAATGTACAAATGTGCTGGACACAATGGATGGATGGATTGTGATGAGTTGTACATGCCCCCAATAAAATGATATTTTTAAAAGTCTGACATCATTAACCACAAAGGAAATAGTGATCAAACCTGAGGTACCACTGCGCCCCATCAACAGCCATGCTCAGAAAACGACAATCACAAGTGCTGGGGAGGATGTGAGCTAGTTTGGATCTGTGTGCCTTGCTAGTGAGTGTCAGCTGGAGCAGCTGCTGTGGAAAACCAGGGAAAGGGACTTGCACTTCAGAGCGCAGGTACTTGCTTGGTTTTGTTTGTTTGCAGATAGGTAAAGTGGCCCTGAATGTGGCACAACCAACTTTAAAATGAGTGCTAAGTCCCTACCAGGAGATATGAGCATATTGGGATGCTGGGAGGTACAGGGCTGTACATAAGGAAGAGGAGAGCCACGTCAAGATGAATGCCCTATTGCCATCAAGTCAAGTTCAACTCACAGGAACATTACACGATATGGGGTAACTGTCCCCTAAGATTCCCCCAGGCTGTCATCTTTGCTCAGGCTGCCACATCTTTCTCCCATGGAGTAGGTTGGTGGGTTTCAACCACCAAACTTTTATTTAGCAGCTGAGTATTTAAACCACGTCATCATCGGGTCCCTTCAAAGTATGTGTATGTGTGTGTGTTTACATAAACACATAAACTCATGCCATGGAGTCAGCTCCAACTCATATAGGAGAGAATAGAACTGGCTTCCAAGGCTGTTAAAGCTTTACAGCAGCACTGTTAACCAAGTTCACATTGAAGAAGCATATTAGCCTGTGTGATCCAAGCATTCAGATAAAATCCAAATCCAAAGGAGGGAATGATATCAGAATGTAATTTTTGAATACCCGGTTTGCAGAAGGCTGTGGATGAAAGTAGAAGTCCAAAATCCATTTTCAGAGTCCCCACATGGACTAAGCGTCCAATAAATTCCCTCTGGGCATAGTCCAGTTATGTAAATAGCCTTGCTGTTAGACAGAGAGCACTGTAAATTTGATTATGGCAGATGTAGTTAGATTAAAATGTAATACCTTATTATTTGATCTCCTTTGACCCATTTTAAAGTTGATTTTAATATTTTCTGTTTTCTTTTTTATTGAGGTTTTTCTATGTTTTATATAATCACTGTTGTTGGTTTTGTTTGCTTGCTTGCTTGGTGTTTTTGTTTTGTATGCTTTTCAGTATATGAAGTCCAGGATAGGGACATTTTATGGGGCCAGTAAATGGGTTAATAATTATCTAGGGGCATAGTAGGGGAGGATGGAGGGAAATGGGAAGCTCACGACCATGAGCATGAGAAGAAAATGTTCTGAAGCTGATTGTGGGGATGACTGCAAAAATCTTAATATGATTGAATGGTTACATTGTATGGTAAGTCAAGTGTCTGCCAATATTATTCTCTTAAAAGAAACCCAACAAACTTGACAGCCACAGACTGTCACATCTTTCTCCCGCAGACCTTTTGATTAACAGTCAAGCACTTTAACCACTGCACCACCCACCGGGGATCCTTGGAGAAGTAGGAGTGAACACAAGACTTACTGATGCTCCATGGTCCTAACCAAGATTGGTTTGCTGAGTTTGAAAGCTGGGACAATTCAGCTAACTGGCATAATGGCTGCCCAAAATCATGTTCTCCATCCTAGTAAAGTGAGTACTCTCTTTAAAGTACACTTTAAAGTGGCTACTCACCTCTGAGGTCTGAAAAGCCTGCACGCAGCTAAGACACAACTAGAGGTCTCTACTCACCAGGAGCAAGAGAGTAAGATCATCAACCTCATTCAGCCTCAGCCCAGAAGAGACTACCAGCCCTGCCCGTGCTGATCAGAGCCATGACAGATGGTACTGAATAGAATGAGGGGGGAAAGTGGAGAACTCAGGATCATATACAAAGAAAAAAAGCCAGCTAAACAGGGGGAGCTCCCTGAGGCACTCTTTCAACGAGCCTGTCCCCTGAGGTCAAAAGCAAAGATAAGAAGATGTGGGGACAGGGAAAGGAGAGTACCAGACACAGCTGACACACCGTGATATACATCACCCAACTGTGTCACTGAACAATGTGTGTAGTAGCTGTCACATGGAAACACATTAAGCCAACCAAAAAGATGACTACAGAATTACCATAAGACCCAGTAACCCCAGTCCTGGACACCAAACGATGTGAAGGCTGCAGCCGGCACACCTGTGTTCACTGTGGCATTTCTCAGCTAGCCGAGAGGTGAGGATAACTTAGAGGTTGGCCCACAGAACGCGCTCCTGGAACACAGGCGCTCCATTCTGACCCTGGCAGGTAGCCCAGGTGGTGAGCTGGGGAGCCTCTGTCCTGATTCACACTCCAACTTGACAAGGCCAGCTGATCAGACACCTATTCTCTGCTCCCGTGTCTATAAGGGGCTCCCAACAGGCCAAGTCGCAAAGACAGGAGACTAGAGGGTTCCAGGGTTTGGAGGGGGTTGAAACACTCCTGGAACTGGACAGTGTGGGGAATGCAATTAGTGTCACTGGAACGGTCTGTCCTAAAAGGGTAAATCTTGGTCATGTCCTCAGATGTTTTAGCCAAAAACCTTGTTTAGTTTCGAGGGAAACAAAAAGTTCTTGCTTCTGTGGGCCCCGCTCCACGAGCCGGCAGAGCCTTAGGTCACACCATGAAAGGCAGGGAGGCCGGCCGTGGGCCCCAGGATGCCTGGTGCACATGTACGTACGTACATGCGCACGTATGCGTGCGTCCATGAGAATTCTGGGGCCAGGGTTCTTAAGCCCAGCTGCACATTTCTACCCTGGGGTAGCTTAGGAAAGACTCCTGCTTGTCCCCAGGCCTCGATGGGAAACCTCTAGCGGAAGAAGCGAGGGCGAGGCACATTCAGGAGACACTGGGGGAAATACTTCCCGTCAGTCTCGGAACAAGTACAGCTAGAAGTGAGGATGGTGACACTTTTATATCACACACTGTGGGCATGTCATCAGGAGAGACCAGTCCATGGAAGAGGAGCTCATGCTTGAAAAGTAGAGGGGCAGCGAAACAGACAGAGTCTCAATAAGATGGATTGATACAGTGGGTACTCACAATTGCGAGGATGGCACAGTATTTTGTCCTGTGGCACACAGGATCAGTAAGAGTCTGAACTGACGATATAGCACCGAATGCTGGCAACTTCTTCCATGTTCTACTCCATGGCTTCTGAACAGGCCAAGTTGCCCTGCCACAGGCGGCTCCCACATGCCCAGTTTCACCTGCCTGTCTCCCCAGGCATCCAGCACCCTCACCTGCTTCACTTCCCTCCTGCCACTCGCAGGCACCAGCACTTCCCTTTTCTAAACAGCTGGCAGCTTGCCTCACACTCTCTGAGGCCTGGACCAATGTCACACATCAAACTGTCGCACACGCACACACACACTCAATCTTCTTGCTGAGGAAAGTCCACCTTCCTGAAGGTCTAACCCAACATGGCTGTCACCTCTGCCTCCTTCCTGCTTCCAGGCTCTCCTGAGCTGTGCCTGGAGACTTTCGGGAGTCACTGACTGCACATGACCACATTCAAGTTTGTTGAAATGGATTAAACCATTAATCTCTCGGTTCCAAGGCACAGGAGCAAGAAAGGCCATGCTCAGCGGCCACGTGCAGCCTGTGGCTGCCGCAGTAGTGATACTACATCATTGCCTAAAGTCTACTCAGCATAGCACCTTCTCTTGGGAGCTCGCTTACCCCATACCCCTACCCACAGCAACCTGCAAGTCTGGCCTGCAGCCTGGGACCGGGATGACAGCAGGAAGCAGAGGCCGGCTGGGGCCACGTTGCTCCCCCAGAGCCCCCTCACCTTCCCTGTCCAGCTCCTCCTCGTACAAAGCAGCCTCCTCCTCCTCCTCGGCCCCCTCCTCCTCCTCCTCCAGGGTGAAGGACAGGCTGGAGATCTTCCGTTTTGCCTCCTTCTTGCGCTCCTTCTCTCGCAGCTTCTCCAGCTTCCTACAGAGCCAGCCAGTGGCAGTCCTCACTTTAGGACACCTTAGGACACCCCCCGCCCCTCATCAAAGCCCCACTGGCTAAGACACTGAGGTCAACCTGGACAGGAGAGAACACAGCTGTGAGAGGAGAGGGCCTGACAAATGATGCCACTTGGAGGACCCAGAGGTAGGCACAAGAGCCCCACCCGAGGGCAGGAAGTGCGCCCCCCCCCCACTCGCAGGGTTCAGGAAGAGCTTGGTCTCAGGGGTCTCGGGGAGGGACCCACAGCTGAAGCTCCTTTGACTGCTCCTTCTTGGCCAGCTGCTTCTCCCGCTCCTTCACCAGTGCCTCCTGCTTGGCCTTCATGTCGTTCAGGGTCACCAGACCTGAGCAGAGATGTTGGCAGGGGGTGGGTGGAGGGGCAGTGACCCAGAGCCAGAATGGAAGGGAACCCTGGGCCAGGAAGGGACGAACAGACACCCACTCACCCACAGTACTGGACTTGAGTTCTGCCTCCACGGCATCATAATGGGCCGAAAACTTCTTATCAATGTTGGATTTCATGATATTCTCCTACCAGGGAAGCAAGTCAGCAGTGAGGGGCGGCTGCCACCCCACCAGGGGACCAGCTCCCAGGGCCCTATCTGCCCCTGGACACAAGCCACCACCTCTTTCCTTTGTCCAAGGGGGGCTGAGTGTGAGAGGAACTTCTTGCTCCCATCTCTCCCCAGCTGGGGGGAGGCTGGAATCCCAGCCCTTTCAAACACAGCTTTTAAGGCAGGTCCCAAGACCCATGCTTGGGCAAGAATGAAGGAGGGAAAGAAAAAAGGGGGCAGGAGCCCAGCCCCGGGGAACTTTTCCTGCCTTCCAGGCCCCAGACACAGGTCAGTAGCTTGTGGTCAGCCCACTGGACATCCATCCTCAACTGCCAGCTGGCTTTCGAAGCAGAAAGTCCCTGTGGGCAAGGGCATTAACCTGGGAGCAGGCTTCCACCTGCAGCTCAATCCCTCTTCTCCAGCCCCCCAACTGAAGCTCACTGCCTTTCAGTGTGTTCCGCCTGCCAGCGACCCTACAGAACAGGGTAGAACTGCTTCTGAGGGTTTCTGAGGCTGTAGCTCTTGATGGGGTCAGCCTCATCTTCCTCCTGCGGACTGGCTGGTGGGTTTGACTGCTGGCAGTAACATTAGCAGTCCCTCCCCTCCCCCCCCCGCCCCCCGCGTAAACCAATACGTCAATAGGGCTCCTCAGCACCTGCCCAATCGCCCACAAATGCAGGGCTGCTGGCCTTTTACACCCTGGCCGGAGTGCTTCGTGAACACTGTGGCTTGGCAGGGCAGCGCCTGTCAGTCAGTGTCCCCAAGGAGGGAGCCCACCCTCGACTCAGTGAGGGCCACAGGGGTAAACTTGGACTGGGTGCCACTCTCGTCACTCTGCTGGGCCCCGCGCACGGTCCCCGACAG
>NW_022111376.1:2397080-2402078 GCF_000313985.2 Echinops telfairi
GGTCTGAGAGTCTGCGTTCCCGACAGCGACGGCGGCGGCAGAGGCAGTCAGCTGACGCGGTGACGTCGACCACCGTAGGTCCCGCCCCTCCGGGCGTTCCGGCCCTGCCCTGCCCTGTGGTGGCCGGGTGCTTGCTTGCTCCTGGACGTCCGTACGGTCCTCAGCTGGGGGCTCTCTGGGGGCCGCACCAGCGCCCCATTCCCTCCACCGGTCGGCCGGACTGCCCAAACCGCCTGGCAGGGTGGTGGGCTCCTTTTGCCCCGGGAAGGTGCCCGCCAAGTCTTCGTAGCTGTCGCTCCTGCCCAGTAGGCCCCTTCTAGCCCAGTGCTCCTAAGCAAGAGTAACGCCCTCCAGCCCCACCCGTAACCCCAAGAAAGCGCCAGGCCCACTCGGGTTTCAACACAGGTTTATTGGATGCTTGGTCTGGAGGTACACTAGAGCTCGGGGAGGGGGCACATTCGCTTTGCAGGGCTGGGGTTTCCACCACTAAGGAAAAGGGGACTGGAGGGGGCACAGGGTGGGGCTCCATTTCCAACCTCCTTCTGCTTGGCTCAAATTGCTTGTTTTCTCTCAGCAACTACCAGAGGGCACAGACGAACAGGCAAGAAACAAAAAGCAACCTGGACCTCCAGCCACCTGGCCTGGCTTCCCCTCTTGAAGGCCGGCTGGGCTGACTCAACACCAGCTCCTCCAGTGGGACCAAGGTTAATAAATTACAATAAATTACAGGGAATGCAACTTTGTGCTGGGAGGGCCCCTTCTCTTCCAACACACACAAGACTGGGGGTGGAGGGGGAGGATATCTCTGAAGGCCACTACGAGGGGAGTAAGAGCAATGGGACCAAAAGCCAGCATTTCCTCCACGTTCTTCCCAAACAGCAGAAGAATCAGGGTGAGGAGAGACACACACGAGGGAGGAGCCCTCTTTTTCCAGGATAAAGGAATGGCCAAGAAAGAATGCTGCCCAAACCCCCACTTCCCAAGCCACCGCTCAGGTTAAGGATTTGGTTAGTAAATCGTTGAGGGGGGTGAAGGGTACTGGGGTAGGGAGCAGAGGGAGCCAGAGACAGGCAGCCGGCCCAGCCCGGTGGCGGCAGTCACTGGTCAGCTTCGCCGAACACATCATTTTGCTTGCGCTTCATGTTCTCGAAGTCAAACGCCGAGCCTACCATGCGTTTGTAGATGTCTTTGATGTCGTTGCAGGTTGTCTCAAAGTGGGTAGTGGCGTCATAGGAGCAGGAACAGAACACCTGGAAATAGCCAGGCGGGGCCCAGGGTGAGGTGGGTGGGGCACCAGTGGATGAGTAGGTGGGGCAGCTGGGAGCCCAGGAAGCTGAGATAGGGCTGCTTACCTGGCTCTCTGAGCCATCATCAATGGGCTCATACAAGTCGCTGATAGCCACAAACCTGCGGGCAGATGAAGTGGGCAGATGGGCCTCCTTCGAGACCCTGCCCCCCAGGTGCTGCTCCTTAGCCCCCTCCCTAGCTTGGGGCACAGCCCAGCTGCTCACTTCTGGTCTATGGGCTCCAGCAGCTCCAGGGCCGGCTCCACCTCCTTCTCAGGCTCCGAGGTCTCCACCGTAGTGCTGGCAATGGCGATGTACTTGCCCTGCGCAGCCACGTTGTGCGCGTAGGAGATCATGCACACGTAGATGTCTGCCACAGGAGCCCTCAGTCAGTGGAGGTTTCTGAGAAGGGGATGGGGGACGGGGACAGCCCGGCCTGCCTACCTGACTTCCTGTTGACCTGGTTCTGGGGGATGATGATTTGGCAGGAGTTGGCGTCGTTGGTGTTCTTGATGGGGTGGCTCAGGACACAAATAATCCTGATCACCTGGCCCGCCTTCCGCACCCGATCTGGGACATAACTGGGGTCACAGATCAGCTGCCGGCAGCGGGCCACCTGGGAAGCAAAGGAAGGCCTGGGTCCTGGGTCCTATCAGACCCCCAGCCCGCTCCACAAGATGCCCAGAGCTAGGGCTGCCCCTCTGGGGACACACTGGCATCAGGACACTGGACTAGCAACAGCAATGGAGTCTGCACCCAGAAGCCCAGCACCGAGGTGGGTAGTGGCTGGGTCATGGGTCAGGGGGCCTCTGAGAAGGCCATGTATGGCCCCCCCACTGGCTGCCACCAGGGAGGGGCCAGCTTACCTCTCCTTCTGACTTCACACCCACCACCTTGCCATTCTCCATGATTATGTCATCCACGGGTTTGTTCAGCATATATGTCCCACCATAGATGGCACTCAATCTGGGGTCATGAGGGGAGTAAAGGTGAATTTGCCCAGTCAGGAGACACAGGAGCTGGGGACACACACACACACACACACACACACACACACACACCACCCACCACCCACCCTAAGCCTAGGGCACGAGTGTGGAGAGGCAGCTGCTGGTTCCAGTAGCTCGTTCGCTGCCACACACTCAGGGTTGAACTCGGTTCGCTTGTTCCTCTCAGAAGCTTCTGTCCCAAGTACTCTCCTGAGGGCTACGTGAAGGTGTCAAGGAGGGCACAGACTCAGATGGGCACAGCTGCTGGGCCCATGCCCCAATGGGTCACCAAGAGGAACATGAAAACGAGGCAGCCCTTTAAACACTTGCCCTCAGTTCTGTTCAGTATACGATCTCGAAGAGCTCTGTCCTCACCTTGCAAATCCCTGGGGCAGTTCACCGAGGCCATAAAGCGGGTACAAGTATGGGCTCTTCCCATACCGGGCCAAGGACTCACTATATAGCTTGATGCGGTTGATGGTCTCCAAGCAGGGCTGGTCCAAGTAGCTGAGAGGCAGAAAAAGACGCTCAAAGAGCCTGTCCCCCGCCTTCCTGCCCCCGCAGAGCACTAGCCCTGCTTGTCCACCCCTTCGAATGGTCTGGGGGAAGAGCAGTGATCACACACTGGAACAAAGGGCGGAGCAGTGGCTGAGGACAGAGGGTATAACAGGGCAATGTAGGGGTTAAGGAGGGCCCGCCTCCCCCCACCCCCCACCTTCCCAATCCCAGCTCTCCCTCACTCATCAGTGCGATAGAGCGCCAGGGCGTGGCCAGTGAAGTCAATGACATCCTGGCCCAAATCAAACTTCCGGTAGACATCACGCATGCTAGTAGTCTGGGGATCAACCCCCTCGAAGGTCTTGGGATCGTTCTCGTCAAAGTTTGCCACAAACACCAGGAACTTGCGGAAGCGCCTCTTTTCGAACATGCCCATCAGATCTGCAGTAAAGGTTGTAAGTTGAGTCTTCTGAAAGCCTATGCTGCCTCGTGCTGTCAGGCTAGGCGCCCACTGCCCACCGTGTCCTCAGTCAGTCCCTCTGCATCATGGAGGCACAGTCCCTGTGCCTCTCAAGGTCTGGTCCCTATCCACCCAGAGGGGACTGGGCTGGCCAAGTTCCGAGGCCACCTATAGCAGTGTTTCGCAGGTCGAGAGCAGTCCCTTGCTCAGAGTGAAGTCTTTCCAATGGAGACCCCCACCCCGTCTGATCTGGACCCCTCTCCTGGCAAGAAGCCCTGAAATGTTCCTTGTCATTCCATGTGTGGTGCTCTCCCTCCACCACCCCCCACCCCCGCCTCTGGTTCAGGGAACATGCACTCACTGGAAGCCAAGGCTTCGGTCTCCGTGGATGGCACTTTGTAGATCTTGCCCCCTTTGTAGACAAAGCTGCCTTCGACAACTTTGAAGTCCAGGTAGCGCGTCACCTCTGTGTACAGCAGCATCTTCACCAGCTGCCCTGTGAGCGAGCAGAGGAGCCACATCAGCAGCATGCTCTCCCCAGACCACCTGGTTGCCCTGCTCCTCCCAGTACCCCCATGCCACCTTCGTTCCCCTCACCATTGGCCATCAGGAATTTGGGGATCAGGTCAACATTCCAGTCTCGGCCACGGCCCATGGACTCAGGGGGCCCCTCCAGGAACTGAAAACGCTTATACAGCTGCAAGCAGGAGAGAGAGGGGCACTCAGGGAGCTCCCAGGAACCACCCCTCCCCCCAGCCCCAGAGCACAGAACAGGCAGGCGGGTGGTCTCACCTCTTCCAGGGGTGTGATGGAGGAACTTTCCCCGCCATAGTAGGGGTTCCGGTCCATGTGCAGCACCTTCTTGCCGTTCACTGACATGATGCCAGACAGGATGCATTCCTGGGGGGAGACATGGCAATCCTGTACCCTTCCACATAACACACACCCCCCTCCTACAGCCCAGACTTCCCCACCCTGATAGGCATTGGGGAGCAAACACAAGGGGTGCCTCCCCATCACCTGGGCACAACAGACACAAGCCAGCGCCCAGCCTCGGGCACCAGCAGAGGTGGAGGTGCTGAGGCAGGCCACCCCCCTGCAGTCTCCACACCCAGCAGCCCCTGGGAACAGTAGTGGGCACACTGCCACCCTCGGGTGCCCCGCCCTGGTCCAACCTTCTCCAAGGATGGGACCCGACCCTGTGCCTTCTCCAATTGATGTCACCAACCCAAGGACAAAGGCTGCATCTCGACAGGGCCTTTGGTCGCCATGGGAAACAGAAGGGGGAGCAGGAATGTCGATGCTTCTCGAACATTCACTGGGTCCCTGGCCCCAGAAGCAGCTGGAAACATAGGATGCTGGCCCACCCCGCGCCTCATCTCCTCTAATCTCCCCTGCGGATTAGCTCAAGGTGGGGGGCTGGTGGGCGGGGTCCGCTCCTGGGGCGTCGTCTGGCAGGCCGGGCTCGGAGCGGGGGTCGTGGGCAGATATGAGGTGGTGAGGGGGCCGCAGCAGAGGTTGTCTTTTGGGGAACAGGAGGCGGCCACTGGCGGGGCCGGGAGGCATCATTGAGGGATGCGCATCACCGCAAGGATGGGTGGTGGCAATCAGAGCAGCGGGCCCCAGATGCTATGAGGGCAAACTCACGGTGAGGCCGGTCCCCAGCACGATCACGTCGTATTCCTCGTCCATGGTTCGGCCCTGGGTGCCAGCTCCGGCTCCGGCTCCTCCTCCTTCACCACAGCCGTCGCCGCCACCGCCGCAC